>NC_081561.1:124892118-125011257 GCF_022355385.1 Mustela nigripes | reverse complement strand
GGGAGAAGGGGGTGGGATTATGGACATTGGGGAGGGTATGTGATTTGGTGAGTGCTGTGAAGTGTGTAAACCTGGTGATTCACAGACCTGTACCCCTGGGGATAAAAATATATGTTTATAAAAAATAAAAAATTAAAGTCTAAAAAAAAAAAAAGAACTCTAGAATTCAGTTAAATATTCTCATATCAAAGTATTAACTCCTTACCAAACAAATGGGTTGAACTGAAGAAATCTTACAACTTTTGCCTCCCCAGTCTTCAAAACTGGTGTACAAGCCTTTATCCAGTATATACTGCTCTCCTGTGAAGTCAGGATTCTCATAGGCTACCCATCTAAAGAAACAAAAACAATGACTTGTTAGAGTTCACAGTTTACATGTATAATACAACTATCAAACCCACTTAGGAAAATACGTAAAATAAGACCCTTCCATTTGTTTGAATAATCAGTAGTTTTGATTTTTATGATTCTCTGTTAGTCTTTTGGGAGACCTGTCTGTATGACAAATCAGAGTGACAAGGGAAAAGTATCCTTCCCTGAACCTTTTAGCGTTCTCACTTACCAAATCCTATTCCCCAAGAAAGCTCCAGTGGGTATATTTGTCTTTCTAATTCCGTTCTGAGGAAATAATCTGGACTTCCAAGAAGTACTTATAACATTCTCTTAGTAAGCAAGCAAGAGTTCTTTTTGTTATTGACCTTAATATTTTTCCAGAAAGATTACAAGAAACTATGTCTCTATTATACAACAAAGCACAGTGGGAAAAAAAAAGCTCACAGAAGTCCTTTAAAAAAATAACGCTAGGGGAGAACAGCGTATACTAAGCTCTAGAGAGGGGACAGACTCCAGTGTACTGGGAAACTATAGAGAAACTGGGCATTCCTGGGGAAAAGTAGACTCCGGCGATGGGGGAGAGAAGGAAGCTGGAAGGGAGGAAGTAGAAGCAGAAGTGTGATACTTCTTGTACAAATCATAATCATTTTCCTCTTCGGGTGAAAAACACGTTCTTCAGGTTGGCAGGTATACACAGAGAGAGAACTCTCGTGCTGTGTGCAGGAAATTCAAACCCAGGGAAGTAGAGAACTACCCCTGAGCTTAAATATTATTTGAAACGATAAGGATGATTAATAATTATGCGACCTTCATGTTCTGTGTAATGATCTTGATGCGTAAACACGTCGGTCAAAGTTCAAGAGCTGGATATCTTTATAAATATATTGCTTTCCTTTTTGCAAGGCCGTCACAACAGTTCAAGGATTATTTGGGTTATAAGTTTTGTTTCTTATGCAAACCGTTATGATTTTAGCCAAGTTGACTATAAAACAAAATTCTCCATATCCTGAGTGGATTTATGTCCATTTGCTTGATAAAAAATTGCCCCATGTTTACCATTAAAAAACAAACCAACAACATACCAAAAATGCAGCTAATTAATTAAAATTTTATTGGGGACAGGATTTCTGACGTGACCTATGTAGAATAAGCAACACTGATCAGTCAGAAATACTAAACTCTCTCCTGGGATGTTTTCTCTCACCTTTCAAGTGATCTACATTCAGAAGATAATCAACCAAACCAACTTATTGATGCTGCTTCCCAGCCAAAGATAGCCTTTGAAAGTTTTTCAGTTCTGTTATATTTGAAAGATAACTCAACATTTCCTCCTGAGTTCATTCACTGCCTTACTGATCCGCTCACAGCTGAAAAAGGACTAACACCATGTGCCTGTATATTTACTCAGAACTTTCCAAAATGCTTTCGCATCTCTGACCACAGTCAACCTAGGGAGGAGCAGGTCCTCCCATTTTACAGAAAGGAAAAGCTAAAGACACAAAAAAGTGAATTCACTGATTCTTCAACAAACATTGACTGGTCATTTATCGTGCGCCAGAACTAGAGGGCAGTAGGCATGCAAGGTTGGAAGGGACAGTCCCTGCCCTTGAATTTACTGATGGCTGAGAAGTAGCACATGGGATTATTTGCTGGTGTTTGTTCTGGCTGGGAAGGGACCCGTTCAGGGTGACACAGAGTGACACCACTGATGAGCTAGTGGCCAAGGATGCCTGGACTCCTCACTGGGTCTCCTGAGGCTCCCCACTCTGTGTCATGACCCAAGCTGCCGCGTGTCAAGTCTCCTTTCATTTCCTCTTGTGTTAAGCCATACTTAAAACA
Source organism: Mustela nigripes (assembly GCF_022355385.1). Taxonomy (NCBI): domain Eukaryota; kingdom Metazoa; phylum Chordata; class Mammalia; order Carnivora; family Mustelidae; genus Mustela; species Mustela nigripes. The sequence goes on along the minus strand of NC_081561.1, from coordinate 125,009,085 downwards.
GTCCAGGGGATGCCTGGGTGGCTCAGTGGGTTAAGCGGCTGCCTTCGGCTCAGGTCATGATCCCAGCGTCCTGGGATCGAGTCCCACATCTGGCTCCTTGCTCGGCAGGGAGCCTGCTGCTCCCTCTGCCTCTGCCTGCCTCTCTGTCTGCCTGTGCTCACTCGCTCTCTCTCCCTCTATCCCTGACAAATAAATAAATAAAATCTTTAAAAACAAAACAAAACAAAAAAAACAATCCACACACTGCATAACGAACAGGGTATGACTTGACTGTCGAAAGGGCTGGACTTCAGACAAAATCTCAAACGCAGTCACTATTAGGAAGTGAACAGCAATCAAGGATAAAAAGAACACCGCAAAAATCTCCAGCGTCAAGGAGCTTAGGACAGCGAACGTCTGCATGCACCCTCCTGGCCGTCTGAACAGAGTAACTGCTGGTAGGCCAGCCAATCTGTTTTAGGAAACACTGCTCCGCTACTTCAGAACCTCATCAGCAATTTTTAAAAGCCTATTCTTAAACACTGTGAGGTCAGGAATTAGGAGACTAGTTCTAGCTATGGTCGTGACATTAGTTTCCAGATAACTTTGAAGGGGTCACTTAACTTTTGCGAAAGGTCGTATTTTCATCATAGGTAAGGGGGTCCGCCAGGATCCCAGCGCTGACATTGTGTGGGGCTGTACAGAGTCCGGGAGCCTCAGCCTTTGGCATATGAAGAGAAGAGACACTCCAATGGGAGCATGGGATCCTACCGTGTGGGGAGGAGTTTCTGCGTAGCCGAAATACCGACAAAAACCAGGACTTAAAAAAAAAAAAGGAAGGGGCACCTGGGTGGCTCAGTGGGTTAAGCCTCTGCCTTCAGCTCAGGTCATGGTCTCAGGGTCCTGGGATCGAGCCCCGCATCAGGCTCTCTGCTCAGCAGGGAGCCTGCTTCCCTCACTCTCTCTCTCTCTGCCTGCCTCTCTGCCTACTTGTGATCTCTGTCTGTCAAATAAATAAATAAAATCTTAAAAAAAAAGAAAAAGAAAAGAAAGAAAGAGAAAAGGAAAAGAAAAAGAGGTTACGCCATATCATATCAAAGTATTCCTAGCAGTCTCCGCATCTGAAACAAGTTAAAGGAAAGCAGAGGGTTCAAAGGCCTTTTTGCTTGATTGACTTCAAGGTTTGGAGGGAAAAAGGCTGTGAATGAGGAGAGACGGACCACAGGAGAGAAGGCAGCTGAGTGAGTCTTGGAGGAAGCTTTATCTAGCATGTTTTAAATATATATATATATACATATAACTAACAAGTGAGAATACTCTATTTCCCTATAAAATAAAATAAATCACTTCTAAGGAAACACCCAACACCACATAAACCTAGCTAATTCATGGAGGTTGAAGCAAAAAAACCACTTATTAAGATGTTACTTGAATTGACGGTCACGGTCATGCTGTTTTCCTTCGGAGTTGTAGCCCCAGATGAATCACCCATTAAGAGGAGGGTAAAAATAAAACCCCAGAACTCAGACTTGAGATTCTCCCTTGTATCTCTGACTTCTACTTGAGACTTGTAAGAAGAAAATTCCTTACTGTCCTTGCCTCAACATATTCTGTACACGTGAATCAACACTTCCCTGTTTACAAGGCTGGGGGGGGCGGTGGGCTGAGAGCGAGTACGTGTACCGGCAGGTCCCAGCCTGGCGGAGTCACTGCTCCGAACTCCCGGGTGGCAGGGCAGACTGGCCCTTCCGTGGCAGAGAAAAGGAAAAAGAAATTAAAATGATGGCACTCTAAGTTTCTTAGCTGGACTCTAGACCTAATTCCTTTTGTTCTTGGTTTAAAAAAAAAACGAGCCCAGTTTCCACCATGTGAACAAGGACATAACCCAGAACTTGACATGGCTTGGTAGGAGCTGCGAGAGGGAGTTTCTTCTGATGTTGCGGTCAGAAACGGAATGCGGGGCCCGGCGCTTCCGTGGCTGGATTCACGAGCATCCCTCCTGTAGGCTGGGCTCTGTTTTTGAGCTAAAAATGAGTTTACCGCCCAGGGAATGTGTTACCCATGTGATAGTGAATCTCCTGGGAGAGAGCCAGAACAGGAATCTCAAAAAAGTTTTCTGAAAAGAGTTTGCATTCCATACTGTGAAATGAAGACCCAAACTAAAATTCTTATTTGCCAAGAAGAATAAAGTCATTAAAGTCACTTTTCTTTGAAACTATTAAAAAACAAACAGGCCGGACTTCCTCCCTTGTGTTGGCACACCTCAAGCTATCTACCTCAGGAGGCCCAGGTCCACTGCCACCTCTTCAGCCGAAGTCTTCCCTGCACACAATCTGGAAATCAATCTCTCTCTGCTCAGTATAATCTCTAGGTCTTTTGTAGCTGTCATTATGTTTTATATGGATACTGTGACTTCTGTGAGAACTTAATAGAATGCTTTGCATGTAACAGACCTCCATCAATATTTGTCAGATAACCAACTAAATGAACTATGAGGAAGCAGCTGGCCCTGGTGAATACAGAAGCCCTTCCATAACTCAGAATTTAAAAGGAAGTGGTGTGAAGGGGGTGATGTGTGCACACCTCCCTTCCACTTCCCACAATACCACAACTCAACTGCTATCACCAGAAAAAAGGCCTAAGCCAGGAAATACAACAGAAATGACTAAAAATAGAAACCTATAAAAGCAACATTTATAAAGGAAGCTAATTTCAAGTAAACAAAGGCTGAGTTTAAAAAAAAAAAAAAGACTGGCTCTGGGCATGATTCTACCAGTGCTAACAGCAAAATCTACAAAAATGCCCTAAGGGAATTCTACCCAGGATCCTTTGCTTCCTCTGCTAGGACGCATGACTGGACTCTGACTAATGGAACCAACACACCTGGTGAGTACCAAAGTGTACAACTGTTTTTCCAGACTGAACTGGTCATTATTTTCCTTGTAAGTAATTAGCTTTAAAGGCAATCTAAAATACTAAGAGCCATGGCAACATTTCAGATGACTTCTGCCATGCCGTACCTTTCATCTATGGCAGATTGTAAAATGTTAGGGTGTCATAGCAGGACCTGGTAGAAGGCATGTCCTGCTGGGAATGAAGACCCAGAAGTCCTGGATGTCACTCTGTCAAGATGGCACCACAAGCAACAGCCTACACAAGGATTTGGCGAATGTGACTAATAGTAAAACATTATACTGTAGACACATCTCAGATATCCAGGGATCCTATGGGAGGCTCCACAAAATACGACAGAATTGAGATTAGAATGATCCAAATAGCCTATGTTACTCTTAAAAAAACCTAGCATCCAACACTTTCAACAGAACCCGTGTCAAATAATTTCATCTAATTATATAAGAATACTCTCACCTATAACAAATTCTAACTGACACCAACCTGGATCATAAGGATAATTGTTTAACTTCTTTTAATAGACATGTATTTTGCCCATCCAGTATCTGTCCTCATTTTTTCTGATGTTCCTGGGAAATAACTCACCCCAGTCATATATTAAGTGGCTCCTCTGGGACTGGCCCTACCCTGCTCTGAGACTGGGCACATCACACAGGCACAGTCGTCTTCTTGACTACAGAGATTGATTCAGGCAGGTACACATGACCCAAGCTGAGAGAATCAAAGTCAAACCTGGAACTCTCATGGGAAAGAGACGCTCTTTCTGCTGGACACAGTGAGAAGAACAAAAAGCAATGATGCTGCCATAGGCCACCAGATGTAAGTGGCCTGCCTAAAACAAAGCCAGCATGGGAAAAAAGCCCATTCAGGAGACAGAGAGCAAGTTCTAATGACAGTGTCTAAACTTGACATCCAGCCATAACTGAAGCAAAAATCTTTTCCAGGACTTTCAAGTTATATAGTCGGATAAACTGCACTTTCGTCACTTCTAGCAGTTTAGGTTGGCTTGCAGTCATGTATATCCTGAAGAATCTTGACTGATCATCTTCCAATAAAAGCTTACCTTAGCAATAATAGAGCATTCAATTGCTAACTCCAGCTACACTGAAACAGTATTTTTTATGTCAAAATAATAGTGAAGAAATAAAATGGAGCAGATGTAGGGTGTAGGGGCTCCGGGCAGGCCACCCCAAAAATGACCACAATGGTGTATCGATTATTTCAAAGTAAAGTTACTTAAGAAGCAACCTGTGCTAGGGACGCCTGGGTGGCTCAGTGGGTTAGAGCCTCTGCCTTCAGCTTGGGTCATGATCCCAGGGTCCTGGGATCAAGCCCCACATCGGGCTCTCTGCTCAGCAGGGAGCCTGCTTCCCCCGCCCCTCTCTCTGCCTGTCTTTGCCTACTTGTGATCTTTGTCAAATAAATAAATAAAATCTTAAAAAGAAAGATTTAATTAAAAAAAAAAAAGAGAAAGAAAAAAAAAACAACTTGTGCTAAAAGGACTATCAGACCCTCCTCTGCCTTTCAGAAAACAGGAAAAAATCTCCCATGTGAAAGTTACCCTCCTTATAACTGGTAACACAGTCTCATCACCAGAGACAGGACATTTAGAGCTGAGAAGTCTGTATGAACAAACCCTGTTACTTTTTACTACTTTATTACATTAGCCCAAATTCTGTTTAGAATTTCTTTCTAATCAAAGCTTCCAAACAAGTTTTATCCTGTCAATTCCTAACAAATGTATTGTCTCTCTAAAATATATAAAAACTGCCTGCCCTGTTTATTTCTTTGGGTCTCAATTTCATTATTGGACCTCCATGAGCATGTAATTAACTTTGGTGCTTTTTAATATTTTTCTCCTGTTCATCTATCTTATGTCAATTTAATTCTTAGACCAGCTAGAAGAATCTTGATGGGTAAGAGAAAATTCTTCCTCCCCTGCAAGGACATAGGAAAATTGAATGGGACTTTATCCCAACTTCCATTTTCTAGTATCAGATCATTATTTTTTATTTGATTCCTGCATAAGAAATCCAGGAGATCTTTCCATGCAGAATGATAAGAGAAGTAGATCTGTGGATTTCTATCATGAAACCCCCAAATCTACTGTCTACTGCAATGTGATATTATACATAAAAAAAGACTATATGAGAAAGATCTTAAAAAGCAGTTATGAAAATATGTAGCAGTACATATTAAATGACTGATTTCATATGTAGTTATTGACATGCTTATTTACTGAGTGCCTGTTCTGTGTCAGAGATACTATATTTGGGGATTAAATTAAATTAAATTAAATTAATTTAATACAACCCAAGATAAAAGTGTTTAAAATCCCGACTGGGTCATTTCACTTACACTCCACTCAGTACATTAATAGATTGTGTCTTCAATCCATATCCGGTCTCCTTTAAGTTAGCAACAATTCCTAATACGTCGATACTGGAACCTTTGGATCCAAAGTTTTTTTCACTGTACATTATCATATGAGCATTTGAAAAATCCTGTTAAGAAAAAAATTCAAAATTCAAAGGTTAGCCATTTATCATTCAAAAAAGATCAAGTATTCTCTATTAGGCTTTCTTTAACTTACACCTAATATAGGCCGTAAAGACTGAAGTTCTCCACTGTAACCTCCCCAATCTTTCCAGTCCTTGTACTCTCCTTCTTCAAGCAGATACTGATGACCTGTAAATCCAGGCTTCTCATAAGCAACCCAACTGCAACAGAAAGAACATTAAGAAGTAGTAGTTTTCATCAGTGTTAGAAGTGTCCCCATGTACTTATGTTTCATTAACAGACACTAACAGTTATGAAGCTAGACAGAGACTCATGCACTATGACTACTGGAATTCTCTAAGATTTAAGAGACTAATGGAATGGCCCCCTAAAGAACAACATAAGGAATATACATCAATGTTCTGTAAAGGAGTAGAGGGAGTACGTGTGTATATGTGTATGTGTGTATGTTTAAAAAGAACGGACTCAAAAGAACTTCAGCAGGAGCCCCTGAGTGGCTCAGTCAGTTAAGCGTCTGACTCTTGATTTCAACTCAGGTCCTGGTCTTAGGGTTTGGGGATCAAGCCCTGCATTGAGCTCTGTGCTCCATGGAGAGTCTGTTGGAGAGTCTCTCTCTCTCTCTCTCCTCCTTTGCCCCTCCCCCTCCACTCACATGCTCTTTCTCTCTCAAATAAATAAGTAAATCTTAAAAAAATAACTTCAGCAAATAAAACTGGATAAACTTTCTTCAGTGACTAATTAAAATTTCTTTGCCTATTTACAAGATCACTTTCAGTGTATACTTCTAACGGAAATACGTAAGATCGATAAAGTGTAAAATATCATAAAAAATAGAAAGTAAACTAATAGTTCAATTATTTTTTTTTAAAGATTTTATTTATTTATCAGAGAGAGAGAGGGGGAGAGAGCGAGCACAGGCAGACAGAATGGCAGGCAGAGGCAGAGGGAGAAGCAGGCTCCCTGCTGAGCAAGGAGCCTGATGTGGGACTCGATCCCAGGATGCTGGGATCATGACCTGAGCAGAAGGCAGCTGCTTAACCAACTGAGCCACCCAGGCGTCCCTAATAGTTCAATTATTTGGAGCATCATATTAATAAACAAGATATAGATTTGATCAGTGTGGGTCAACTTATTAGTCTTTCTCAGCTGACTGGCCCCAAACCAGCCCTTTGAACCACTGTGTCAAATCTAGGTCCCAGCTGACCGAGAATATGTTTGAAATTCATTTTACCAATTATCTGGAATGGTTTTCATTTCACGGTGGTGGAGGGGTGTGTGTGTGGGGGGGGAGACGTGTAATTACTGTACATACACATATACACACATACTCCCTCTACTCCTTTACAGTAATACTTTACTAAAGGGATAAAAAAGAAACCCCTCCGGCTACTCCCCCCTACTCACATTCCTCTCAGCACTTTCATGGAGCCCACGGACGTAAATGGCAAACTGTCATCTGTCTTCTCTTCTGTTTCATCTGCTTCCGTGATAAAACTGCACATTTCTGTTTCTAATTCCATACATTTTCCTTCAAAGAAAGGCTTTTCATAAATAACTACCTATAATAGAAATGAGACAGATCAGTAATTGTAACAAGTTAAATGTTAAATATTAATAAGTTAAATATTAAATAAATGCTAAATATTAAATCAGTCATTTAATAACATATCACTAAATCCTAGAACACAGAACTTTCTGATCATAGTTTTAAAAATAACTGAATGGCAGTATCATCATTTTAAAACTATGAATCTTTTTCCTGATGTGGTACAGCCCAAAGCCAGGTTCGAAGGGCAGTTTATAAATAATTGATTTTAAAAAATTGGTTTTGTTCGATGGCTAGAACCGATAGTTAGAATTTTGCTTAGGACAAACTAAGGAACCAGAGGATCCTATATTGCTTTAAAAATGAAATACAGGAGTGCCTGACTGGATTCATTGGTAGAAGCATGCAGCTCTTAACCTCAGGGTCATGAGTTCAAGCCCCACATTGGGTGTGGAGCCTGTTTAAAAAAAAAGAAAATAAAATAAATGTGTCATAAATAAATGCGTACAAAGTAGAAATAGCAGAAAGGGAGATCTTGTCTTGAGAACTCAGTTTTTTCCCTGGCTAACTGGCAAGCAGCAACTGGCCCTGCAATTAGTAAATACAACCACAAATTATAAACCGAATACAATGATGAACCTCTTAAGCCATGGCCACACATACTGGGAGGGATTATTAGTGCCATTAACCTCATCTTCCAGTCAAAGGGATGGCATGTGTCAGTTGGGATGACTGCCTTTAGCTGCAGTTACGTTTGCTGATGTGTAAAATCACATTATCTTCATGGGCATGGAATGGGAATAAATTTTTTATTTTTATTTTTTAAATTTTTAAAAATTTTTAAAAAAAGATTTTATTTATTTATTTGACATACAGAGATCACAAGTAGGCAGAGAGGCAGAAGAGAGGGAGAGAGGAGGAAGCAGGCTTGCTGCGAGCAGAGAGCCCGATGCGGGGCTTGATCCCAGGACCCTGAGATCATGACCTGAGCTGAAGGCAGAGGCTTTAAACCTCTGAGCTACCCAGGCGCCCCGAGAATAAAATTTTTAAAAGAAACATTTTTACCTTGGGATCTGTAGGGAATTCAACTTTACGTCCACCCTGAAAAGAAAAATAATATGGTCAGAAACACAGCTCTTGGTGGAGACAGTCCTGTTTTGTATGACCCACGACAGCCGGGGGTCAGCGGGCCGGCCTCCCAGCCTCTGCTAAAAGTGAGCGGGCGACGGTTCTGACGTCCCAACGATGCGGACGGCGACTGAGGAAGGCCGTGTGGAGCCAAGGCGGTCTATAAGCTGGATCTGCTTGGTGGGTTTGTTTTTTAACCCAATAAGCTATGTTTTTTGTTTTTGTTTTCCCATTCAGAAAATGTCTCATGGACATGCATCTCTCTCATGTCCCTTAAAAAGCAGTCCTAAGTTCAGACAGCCCTGGACACAAGTTCTTGGTGGCAGCCACCCCAGCACCATCCAGCCCCTTGACGGACTAGCTCTCCACTGGGCTCCCGCTCTTGCCGGGACTTGCACGAACCTGGCCAATCTCCACTCCTCTCTCAGTTCAACTCCCTGCCGTCCTCATCCGAGGCTGTTTGCTGCCTTGCCTCTGCAGGCACGGGATTCTGCAACCCACGGCTTACAACATCTTTGAGTTCACACAAGTTCACTCTAGGGTCTGGAGGACTCTTGTAATAATTAGATGAGCTGCTGGCTAGAACTTAAACTAGCCCAAAGGATGGGTCTGTGGGGTTGGTTTTACTTTTAAAACAAAGTTGTTGTAAATCACCCAAAAACTCATGAAGAAGAAGCCACAGAGAAAGCTATTATTACACGGAAATGATAAACGGGTAAGAGTTAAAATCAGCAGCGGGAAAGTCAGGAGAATATTTTCCACCAATCTAGAACCGTTCTTTCTTTCTTTCTTTCTTTCTTTTTTTTTTAAGTGCAGCCAAAGGTACTCACATGCACCAAATGAACAGTAATTATAAAGGAAGGTTGCTGTTGCTGATTTTATCAACAAACCAAAGCAGAAACAACCAAGTGCAGTATCTCCCCCCATTATCAGCATTTCACTTTCCAGGTTGTTACCCGCGGTCAGTCACAGTCTGGAAGCAGAGGCTCCTCCTCCTGACTCAAAGTCAGAAGGTCAGGGGTCGCCTAACTCTGCGTCAGGACGCCCACGCCCCTCACCTGGCTTCACCTCGCCAGGCAGGCACTTTATATCTCACTGCATCACAGGAAGGGCGATTAGAGTACAGTAAGATGTTCTGAGAGAGGGACCAAGCTCACACGACTTAAACTACAGTATATTGTTTACTTCTTCTATTTTATTATTACTGTTCATCTCATACTGTGCCTGATTTATAAACTAGGTTACAATAAATGTATAATTTAATTTCTAAATTAAACGTTATCTATCATATACATATAGGAAAGAGACATAGTATATATATAGGGTTTGGTGCCATCCATGATTTCAGGCACCCATTGAGGGTCTTGGAAAATATCCTCTGTGGATGGGGGCAGAGGGGAACTAAGTGTACTAAGCACCCATTTCAAAAGTATCTTTTTCCAATGCCCTGAGCATTACAGCTTTTATATCATTTGAAATAGTCTTCAAAACCTGGGACAATTCTTTCATATAGTCACAAAACGAACTGAACTTTGTTCTTTGCAAGTGATTTTTTAGAAAAAAATCATTTATAATGAAAAAGTTATTTATAATGCAAATGAGTTTTGCATCAAGACCAGCAAACACGGAAGGAGGTAATTAACCCACAGGCTTTGGAAGGAGGTAAAGTTAAGATAAAAATTATCTCCATGACTTTCTAATTTGTTTCAAACTGACTCTAGAAAAGAGCCACAAAATGCAATTTCAGAAGCACAACTGTAACAAGAGCCTCCCTCTTGCCACAGGTCCTTAGCGAGCACCTGCTACCCTACGCACACACCTGCTACTCTGCGCACACACTGTGCTCCCCACGGGGGACAAGACAGGAGCAACTGTCTTGAGTTTAGCAGGAGAGACAGAAGGAATATCGTAAAAGACAGGGACACGATGGAGAGGAAGCAGAGGCAGTGCTGGGGAGGATAATAGTCACACGTCCTGTCCCAGGGCTCCCAAAGCTGCCCCCACCCCCCAACTTCTGATTGCCACAGCTGGGCTGGTGCCCACCTGCCCTGGCCTTCCCAGCTCCGCCCAGGTTCACGCAGAACATTCCCTGACATCTCCATCTAGCACAGTGTTGCGTGGTTTTTAAGACCCAACTTGATTGAGCATGAAGATTTCCTAATCACATCATTCACATCACCTGAAGGTGGACTCCACCCGTCCTTCCTGTTTTTCCACCAGGTTTAGTTCTTCACTGTCTTCCCTTCCTAAACCTGCCGGGGGCTGCAGCTCTGTGCACTGAGTGCCGGCTCTGCAAGGCTGAAAAATGCCTCGAAGGCAGACAACGTGGGCTTATCCCCATTTTTTTTTTTCCATCTAGAGCGTCCAGCAAGTCACCCTCTTATTTCCTCCAGCAAGAGGTTCCATCTGCTACAGATCTGTGTTTTTACAAGTCTGGTTTTATTGCTTCCAAGTCCCAGTCTGTGAACTATCAACGTCAAGCTGACAAAGAATCAGACTCCAAGAACGTTTTGTTAGATTTCGTTTTTACCATTTTCAGAGGTCGCATGGATCCAATGTACGCTTCTTCTGTGTCCCAGAAGGACAGGTCGGGGTATTCACCAGGTTCCAGGACAAAAGGCATACCCTGAAATCCAGGCTCTTCATAAATCAGCCACCTAAGTAAGCACCAAGGAAGAAAAGAGAGGGCTAATCATTTGTTTCCAGGGCACAGAGGACCCCACTGAGAAGAAAGGAAAGGAGGGGGACGATGTGTATTTGGGCCACGAATGGGTACACTCGGGTATCAGAGCAACCTTAGATTCAAAGAGAATGTGCCATTATATGCTCCTCTTCTTGAGCTTTTACTTGTCCCCTTGTGGTTTTGTCCAGTTAATTTTAATTTATATGATGAATCCCTTCAAAGCCTAAATGTCTGTATCACTTCAAGTCAGAGCAGTAGTTACTTTGTAGCGCTCTATGTATTTAAAGAGGCCATAGCCAGGAAACTCAAGCTTGATTTTATTTTTAAAGATTTTATTTGACATAGAGAGACACAGGGAGAGAGGGAACACAAGCAGGGGGAGTGGGAGAGGGAGAAGCAGGCTTCTCGCCCAGCAGGGAGCCTAATGTGGGTCTCGATCCCAGGACCCTGGGATCATAACCTGAGCCAAAGGTAGACGCTTAACCCACTGAACCACCCAGGCGCCCTCAAGCTTTGTTTTTAAAATGTTTTAAAACGGCTACTTCTCACTTATAACCAAAGAATCAGATGTTCCACCTACTCATTTGTCACCATGCCCAAAACTAGTAACAGGTAACATCCACCTAGCACTTACGAGGAATGCCACCCGGAATTTGATCCAGTCCACGCAACAGAACTATGAGGAAGGAACACTACTGTCCCCATTTTACAGATGAAGTTAAGTAAATTGCCCAGGGCCACACAGCTGCGAGTACCAGATACAGGGCTGATCCAAGCTGATTACAGAGCCAGACTCCTACTCATTTTTTGGGAGCGCTTTTTCTCATTCCAAAAGTGCACATAATTTACACTTTTTTACAATGACTCAGGATCATCACTGGGAGCATTACAATGTGTGGTGGTGTCCTGGGGGCTCTGAAGGACTGTAGGGCTGCTTGCTCCCAGGCCCCAAGCTTTTTGAGTTCTTGGATCTGATTTTTACGGCTTTTCAATACCACACCCTTTTATCAGGCTTGTCAGCTGTCACTTCCGCTGTGGTCAGAGAACAAGCAGCCCCACCCTCCCTTCATGTGCTAGAAACCAGAAAACCAGAAAACCATGCCTGTTAGAACGGCCTCGAAACACTGTGCACAGTCTCATCACTTTCTTAGTTCCCCAGGCGAGTTCTGGGAAGGAGAGGTTGTAGAGATGGGATGTTCATGTAAGGGAGGTAGTAGAACAGCCCCTTATACACAAACACAGAACTCTTGGTGAGCACTTATCTTCTCCAATTCCTTGTTAGTCTGGCCAAAGAGTCCTAGCTGGGGTATCTCATTATCCCCAGAACACCGTGCCGAGAAGAAGAAGGTGGCCATAAATAAAATCTTTTATCAACAAAATGGGTTTGATTCTCCTCTTTGCCTTCTCCTTCCCAATTTTGGCCCAAGGCACATTTTGGGTGATGGGTTTCGTTAAAGATTCCCTTGGATAAGCCAGTAGCTTCTCTGGACTCCCTAATTATACAAGGATTTACAATCAAAATCCTCCTGAAGACCTGTCAACACACACACACACACACACACATGTTGACAGACTGAGTGGTATACGTGTGGATTAATTCAAAACGAATTAGTCCATGTGGTTAGAAGTCAGGGTACCAGTTATGCTGGGGGTAAGAGGATGGCGGGAGGAAGCACAAGTAAGGAGACGTCTGAGATACCCGCTGTCTTCTATTTCTTGATCTCGATGATGTTTACTTCGCAAATTCACTCAGATGATACACTTATGATTTGTTGTGCACTTTTTTGTACAAATATCACACACACGTCAGTAAAAAATTAAGGGGAAAAAGGCTTATCTTTTAACAAATAGCACTACAGTGCCCTAAAACACAAGAAAATGAAGGTTAAGAGTGGGGTCCTTTAGACCTCCTTAGGTTTGAGGCATGAGAATTAGGGATACATTACCTAGTTCTTAGAGCTCTAAGCTCACACCACACCTGGGTTTCACACCCCCAACTAATGGCAGTTCGTCAGCAATGGTGCTACTGGTCTACCGAGCCAAGGGCCATGGAGCCTGAGTCCTCACAAGTGAATGGGTGGCACTTTCTGTAAACTCAGCACACGGCTCGTAGGCAGGTGCTGGGGAGAACTGAGGGGATAGCTGGGCACAGGACCGCGTTCAGGAGGCCTTCCCTTCTACAGTCTGAGGTGAGGGCATTTATTCACCTGATACGAAACACTTCAGTTTTCTCGAAGCAGGTGATTTAGTCACGTACCATTTACAGAAGGGAGGTAATCTGGGGCAAAGGGAAATTTGTCAAAAGACTGAACACAAACAGACACACTGGAAAGGACAGTTCCTCGATGAGCAGGAAGAAAACTCAAACCCACACTTATCAGGGTTGGGTGGACTTTGGAATCTCCAAAGTCGTCCACTGAGCGTGATTCATTTTTCCCAAGTTCTAGTCCCACAAGATACATTATTCACGAGGCCATCAGGAGAGGGGGAAACTATCTTCAGGCGGTGTTATTTCAGGTTCTAAAAGTCCTCCTATTTTCCCATGCACTTAGGTAATGAACTCTTACCTACCTTATGAATAAATAGTATAATTATAAAGTGTGAGCTTTTAAAAAAAATGATAAAAAATACATATTATTTCAACAACGTCCCTTTGTATGTTTATAATGGCTATCTATATGTTGATTAAAAACATTCTGTAATTATTCTTTTAGAAATGCCTTTTGGCCACATAAGAAACATTGATCTTTTCTTGTTCACTTATCCTCAAACAGCATTTCCAGCTGGACCCTCAGTCTTACTCTCCAGGCACGGCTCCCTGGGAGTGCTGGCTATTTACAGGAACCAACTGGATATGCAAAAAAATATGAATATGCTAATTTGAGGTTGCTCTGAAGAGGGCGAGCTATGACTCTCAGAGGGGAAAATGTCCCTTTACAGTGGAGAGTTGTGGGAGGCACCAATTTTTAAAAATTTTTTTGGATTAAATTCAGTTAGTCAACATTTGTACATCATTGGTTTCAGATGCAGTGTTCAAGGATTCCTCGGTTGTGAATGGCACTCAGGGCTCATCACAGCACGTGCAGGAGGCCCCAATTTAAACAAGCAACCCAACTCAGTACAGTTAATAGGAATCACATGCCGCCTTTTGTGATGCAACGTGACGATGTAGCACTACCCGTATGAAGGGTCCTTTCCACACCTGCATCTGATCACGCCTCTAGATGTAACCCGTTCAATACAGAAAATTCAGGCAACACTGGGACAAGTTAAATGATATGAGGAAATGCTCAGAGACAAAACCAGATTGTGGTATATTCTCTGACCTAAAACCTTGCAAGGACAGAAGTGTAAAATAAAGGTATGGGAAAACCACAAAATTCCAGAGAGAGTTTATGGGTGTGAAGTCGGGGGGATGGGCCCAGGGTGGGCCACGCTGGGTGCCGCTCGCAGTGCTGGTAAAGGTGAGGTCCTAAGTCAGGGGGCAGGCACACGGGGATCTGTCTTAGTACCAGGCTTCATAATTCACACATAACATCCTCTGTGTATATCAATATGTCTCAATAAAATTGACAAAGAACATTTGGCTATTCAAAACTGTCCCTTGACTTCTAAATTAAAAATTTTAGAAATTCCTCATTTTCCCCAAAAAGAATTTGACAAGCAATGCCCTTCTTGTGTGTATGTGTAGAAGAGTTTAACCCCCGTTACGTAAGTAGGCCCTGGAATAAATCTAATGGAATCTAGCGGAGTCCCTAACATAGCAAAGACTTCTCGGCTACCGGTTCAGAGGACTGATGTGTCAAAGAAGCAAAATGGACTCAGGTGTTTACTAGCAGTTGAATTCTCCCAACCCATCAAGACTCCCCTCGAAGATCTATAAAAGTACTAATGACCTACTCCCAAAGCCAACCAACCAAGTTCAAGGACCCCAACTTGGAGCTGACCTCCAAACCAGCTTCCTATTATCGTCATGACAACAGAAATGAATGGCCGTGAAAAACTGGACACTGTGGCAGGTTTGTGACTGGCCCCTGTGAGAGGAGTTAAACTCACTGCAAAGGTAAGAGATGTTACTTAGGAGTAGCTCTTTATGCCTTGACAGAGCCCAAGCCTGAGTCATGAAGCCTTCCAGACATCGAGATGAACATATTATAGCAGATGCCCATCTCGTTCTTTTAAAGAAAGGGGTCCTTCTCAATTTAACTTTAATATGTTAAGAAATAAAATATACTGATCTCTTTGATGTGGGAAAAAAAAAAAAAACAACCAAGGGCAGCAGGAGATGAAGCCCTTGTCTTTGTTTAGATTCCTCCTTTCCTTCTCAACCACCAAATATAAACATGCCCAAGGCTCAGATGGCTTCCCTACTCCCTTTGAGATCTGTCCAGCACAGGATTTAAAGACTTTCTCCATGCTGCCTACTCCTGAATTTCCACCTCCAGCTTCCCTCCTGAACCCCAGTCCCCCGTAGCCAGTCCTCTTCCTGTCCCCTCACCTGAATGAACAGTTGACCCTTCCAACTCCACCTCTCAAAACAAAACTGTTTTCTCCATCCCAATCAATGCCGGGGTCCCAAACCCTAGCTATTTCTCAGCCCCTCACCGCTCACATACAGTCTGTCAGCAAACTTGACAGTTCTACCAGGAAAATGTGTCCAGAATCTGACCACCTCTCACTAGCACTGTCTAAGCCACCGCAACCTCTTGCCTATGTAACTTCATTGCCTCCTAACTGGTTTCTTTGTTTCCACTCTTGCCTCTTTATAGTCTATTTTCTACAGAGTAGCGAGAGTGATTTTTCCAGAGCACAAGTTAGATCAAAATCCTCCTGTGATCCACCATGTCAGAGTCGTCTAAAATCCCTCCCAAGGCCTGCCAACAGGCCTCTCTGTCATCCCAATTCTTCAAGCTCACTGCATTCCAGCCACCTTGACCTCCTGGCAGTTCCCCAAACACACCCAGCAGGGCTTTGCAATCGCTTCCTGCCTGGGACTTGCCCTCTGCCCATCCCCCCTCGGGCATCTTCAGGGCTGACTCCCTCACTTCCTCCCGGCCTCCACTTAAAATGTCACCAGAGACCTTTCCTGCCATCCTATCTAAAATGGCACTACCACTATTCCTCTCTCTAACTCCTATTTCTTGTAGTATTTTCTCTCTGACACATTAACACAGGTATTATCTTATACACAGCCCACTGACAAAATTTTTGAGCCTTCTCGAATATATGAATATGTATAAAGGATATACACTATCACATAATATATTATGAATTTAACAGAAACCTTGCACAAAAATAAAATCATAAAAGGAGGAGATTTTAAGTGAAATATGAAGAAGCTTCAGCGTTTTTCCTGGCACCCCCGGGGCTGTCTTTTGCTGCGCCAGGCTTGGTACTCCCCTTCAGAGGCCACCGTACTCAGGACTGACAACTGCACCTTCTGTCCTAATATCCCCCATCTCAGATATTCCCACCTCCTTCCAAATACTTTTGCAGTTTCCTGTGATTTCTGAAACCAATGTCCTAGGGGCTCTAGATCGCATTGTGTGAAAATGTTCAAGGAAGGAAAGTACCACGTGTGTTGGCCTCCATCCCCCATGAGATATCAGGAACACATGCTTTGGATTACCTCCTTTGGATTACCATGAAGGTAAAAGCTGTTACTCAGCTGGGTATGAATCAGGTTCCTCTGTGATAAGGAAATCCCAACATTAAACATGCAGTTTTTTTCCTCCCCGGCACTTCCCCTGAGAATGTTATTGTTTCTAAGAGAGCTGAATCATAGGAACTCAGGTACAAAAGAATCAGAATTTTATGTGCCTTATGAGAAAAAAAAAACAAAACACAAAACCCTTTTAGTTAATAGGTACTTTATAGGACACAGATCAGAGTATCTCAAGTCTTTCCAGTAGGACACTCACAAAAAAGTTTCATTAAAATTATATTTGAGGGCCACCTGGGTGGCTCAGTTGGCTGGGCGTCTGCCTTTGGCTCAGGTCATGATCTGGGGGTTCTGCGCTCTCTGCTCAGTGGGGAGCCTGCTTCTCGCTCTTTCCTTCCTTCTCCCTTTGTGTGCTTCCTCTCTCTCATATAAGTAACTAGATTTAAAAAAAAAATTGTATTTGAAACAAAATACTTACGTGCCCCAATGTACTTTAATGGAACAAGTCTTCTGCATTATACCAAATCCCTGCATCTCTTCAGTGTCGTCGAAGTAAGAATTCAGGAGTCCTAACCCTTCCCGTTCAGTGAATAAGTCAATCTGACTAACTCTGTAATCCTGAAGAAAGAAAGAAAAAAAAGCACATGTATTTAATAATTACACCATGTATTTAACTGTACAATAAGCTCATTATCCTTTCTTTTCAAATAATTACAACAAATTTTAAATACACACATACATTTCACAGAGTGCCTGCCATCTACCCCTACCCTGTCTTCAGCCACGATTTAGGAATATGTGACTTGTGAGGTAGCCATGTTGCTTTAGCCATCGAGCACGGTGTGACATTCAAGCAAAAATCCCCAGAAGTGTATTTCACTAGAGTTCTAGAACATATTTATTTCTCTCATCCTCACTGAAAAAACTGTTTGGCTTTCCTTGGTTACTAGAGTTTGAGTTGCTTCAGTCAGACACGGCCATCCAAGTCCAGAGGCTCTCTAGTCCAGAGAGGGGCTGCGTTTGGGGCCTTCCTCAACTGCTGTTTTGTGCCTATAAATCCCCTGTGGTAACTCTCCTTGACTGTGAACCAAATCTCTAAGATATTGGTTTGGTCTAAGTTGTGAAAGTAATGGTACACATCTGTGGTGAGTTACAAATCCCTGTACCGTGCTCCGTGTACCATGCTGTGTACCATGACGTGCTCGTCCTGCCTATCAGACACATCAGAGGCGTTGGCTGGCTGAGTCCCTACGTGTTAGTCAAACACTTATTGAACTTTAATCTTGCTGAGCTAGGTCCACTGAGGTACAGAAGAAATTACACTTGGGTGAGATCAGGGGAGGCTTTCTTAACCATTACCAAAAGAAACAAATTTAATGAACTAAAAAGGTGCTCCCCTTCAATGTGTTGTGATTTATGTTCATGTTTCAAAGCAACCAAACATAATCGGTTAAAAAAAAAATCATAATGTATCTGGAACCAGGAATATATCCCGATCCTTTAATATGACACCTTTCAGAAAACATTCACACCAGTAAATCAGCAATGTACAAACAATTAAATGCACCAAAATGTTCGTACAATATTATTTAAAATAGTAACAAATCTAGAAATAGCCTTAAGTTCCACAGAGAAGGTAAAATAAATGATAGTACATCATTTCTTGAAAACCTCAAACCATGTAGTGACATGAAAAGCATGAATTGCATTAAGATGGCTATTATTAAAAAATATATATATGGCTATTATCAGGCAAAATAGGAGACCCCTCTTTACCAACATGCTTCATTTACCTTACCCTCCCCCCCCAAGTGCCTTTAAATCCCCACCCACCAGAATCTGATACAGTTACACGTCACTAAGAGTTGTTGGCCAAAGGGAGTGTGATCTTCAGGGAAATGGGCATGGAGAAGGAAAAAGGATTGAGAGCTACAGGTTTTTTGCATTTTGTTTGTTTTTTGTCTTATTTTATTTTTTTCCTTAAGTGGTAGAGCCCAGTGTGGGGCTTGAACTCACAACCCTGAGATTATCATGATTATCACAATCATCATGATTACAACTACAGAAAAAGCAGACGGACATATGGCCAAGACAGAGCAGAGAATTCAGAAAATTTAAGAGAGGCTATCTCAGGATAGCAGATTGGGATGATGGGCTTAAACCCTACTCTATTACCAATATTAGTTGAGCAATAAATAAAGAGTGCAGGGAAATTAAACCACTGACTATGACAATTTTAAATGGTGTTCTTCATGTCTTCTGTAAGGTTTATCACATTATGTACTTAAAGCTATTAAAAGATAAATCAGTTAGAATACCAGTGATCACTGAAGTCACTCAGAAATGTTGACTTAAGAATCAAGTGGCATTTTCCTCTGCCAAAAACTGTTACTCATTCTTACTCACTCTCATTTCATAACATTCCTTCTCTTCCTATTACACTCAAACACCCATCTCTGTTACACGAATGGGATTTTAATCTTCCACTTGGAAGATACGATTAACTACATTTTTAAAGGTAAAGAAGCATCAAATCCCAACAGGCACAAAGAAAGACAACTTCCTCATCAACAAATAAGGAGCCAAGACGTTTTAGCCAATCCTTAAAGTGACCTCGAGTACCTACTGTTTTTCAACCCACATGGAACCCCAGAGTTGAACTTTCAACTGGATTTTTGGGGGATTATTTTTCCAAAATAGAATTCCTATAAGCCACTCAAGGTAATTGGAACTCACACAGCAACCAAAAAACAAAGGGAAAGAAAAATCTGTTCATATAGAATTCATCCAAACCAGGTTAATAAGTAAAATACATTTTTGGAGATGGGGATGGGGGACAGGAGTGAGAAATTAACCTTCAAGATTTATTATGAAAAAAATGACTAATCAGAGTGTTTCTTTTCTAATTCAAGTGTACGAACACTGAAGTTATAGAAAATATATTCATAGAGCATCGATCGAACATTTTCCCCCAGTCTCTAATTTCATAACATGAACTTTTCTCTCAAAGAAAGAATCATCCCCGGCATTCAATAAATTCTTGCTGACTGAATCATTACACTCTGGTTTTCCCATAACCTACCTGGACCACATGTCTGATTGAACCAATCACCACGGGCTTAGTAGACTCTGCCTCCTCATTTCCTTCCAAAACATCTTCTAAGCCCCAGAGACCAGAGAGTTCCAATTCTCCTTCTTCTAAGGGGATGGTGTGCCCTTCGAAATTGGGTTTCTCATACAGAATCCAACTAAGAGTAAAACACAGCAAAACTATTAGCTGGTGTCGGTAAGAAAGGTTTTGATGACTCAAGTGTTCTAGCTAATAGCCTCCCCCACGCCGTCCCCTTCTTCCCTTTCCTTCTCCCCTTCTCTTCTCCCTTTTTCTCTCTCACATATTGTGGCCAATTATCCAGCTATATATACACTGGTCAATTATCCAGCAATTAAAATATATACACTGGTCAATTATCCAGCAATTAAAATATATAAACTCTCTCTAAAACTAAATTTACTGGGCATAATTAAGCCTCTGAAGATCCAAAAACCATACCAGAATCTTAAAGAACTTTTGGCATCAATATAAACATCGCAGAGTCACTGATGTTCTATGGAACGGTCAGTTTGTGAACAGTTACAAATGGTAATACATTGGATAAATGGACTTTTCCTATATGTGTAGAAAACACTTCTAGAGGGATTTTACTTACATTCCAGGACTGTATCAATGGATATATTGGTACAAAATATTGATACCAAAAAAAACCCCTATATGCATGTTAACGGAGAGCATTTAAAAAATACCCTTCCCAACAACAAACATCCAAACACTAAAGAAAATCTAATGTCAATATATGACAGTGCTGCTCTTAGATGCTTATGCTTTCAAGAGAGAAGCCAACAAAAGTTGAAGAAAAAAAAAAAAAAGAACACTGGGGTGCCTGGGTGGCTCTCAGGTCATGATCCTGGGCTTCTGGGATCGAGTCCCACATATGGCTCCCTGCTCAACAAGAAGCCTGCTTCTCCCTCCCCCTCTGCTGCTTCTCCCTCTCCCTCTGCTGCTTCTCCCTCTCCCTCTGCTGCTTCTCCTGCTTGCTCTCTTCTCTCCCTCTCTTTCTCTAATAAAGAAATAAAATCTTAAAAAAAAGAGAAAGAGCCCTATTATATTTAATACAAAATTTATATAATATTTGTTTTTAGTGTTATTTTTGGTCTTTAAATTTAAGAACAAAAGCTAATTATATTTTTGTGATGAACATGTTAAATACATAGAAAAATGCTATAATATGTAATACCTAACAGGAAAGATGCCGCATATATAATCAAATAGAAAAGACAAAAACAACAATAAAAAGCCTTACTAGTTTTTTAAACCACAAATGTCTAAAGCCCAGCCTTCTTTATCTCAAACAAGATCAGTATCAAGGATAAGTGCTTATGCCAGATAAGTGATTTTATTAAAATGGCTTTTCTTAATTCAACTTCCTTTGTATTTCCTAGAAGCTGTCAAGCTGGTAAATCATTTTTTCACCAGTTTCTTTAATCAAAACCATCAGTTGCCGAGAGGCTGGAAAATAAATTTTAGGTTAGTCATTCACAATGTCTTTTCTCATAGAACACTGAAAATTCTACCAACAAGATTAGCGCAATTCTTCCCAACCTCACTGAAAATTCATAAAACAGAAGTGTTTTTGAGGACTCGGAGTTCCAGTAGTCCTGGCCAGTGTGATGTGGGGTATATGGGAAAAGAAAATTGTACTGCTACACACAACTGACTTTTCTAGCATTAATGGGCATCTCCTCTATAAAGCAGAAACATGATTCAAAAGTGTAATTTCTTAGACATGAATTTCTTGCAATACCCCCTAAGACTAGTATTTTCTGCCCTTTACATTACTGAAGGCATAATTTTAAATAAATACTGAAGACCAAAAAGGTAACTAGAAATGTGAAACACACACCCTCTAAAAGTCTGGAACCCAAAGCACTGGTCTTACCATCCTCTAACGACCTTGACGATGACCACCGGGGAGAGGCTCCAAGAGCTGCAATCCTCAACATCACTGAAAACCTCAATGCACTCATCAGAGACATCTGGGTCCCTGAAGATCACTACCTACATGAAAATGAAAGTGGCAGCACACAGTTGGACATTATCAGACCAAAATAAAATCCTGACTAGAAACACAGCATCCATCATCTTACCTTTCCAGGCCGGGGATTGATTTTATTTGTAAGACTTCCTCTGAGGGTCTGTAATCAGATGAACAAAAACACAACAAATTAAGCTTTGTGTAATACTCTGCAGAGTTTCTCTGCCCACGATCTATTTATTTGCCTCAAAATTCTTTGATTTTGAGACAATCCACCTTGATCTGTGCCAAAGCTATATTAAAGCTCTGAGTCCACACTGTTAAATTAAGAGCAGTTTTTCTCCTCTAGCTAAATGTGCTATTTCAATTTCTCCTCATTTATTTGTTTGTTTGTTTTTAGAGAGACAGGGAGGGAGGAGGAGAGAGAGAGAGAGCAGGGGGAGGGGCGGAGGAGGGAGAATCTTTTTTTTTTTTTTAAAGATTTTATTTATTTATTTGACAGAGATCACAAGCAGGCAGAGAGGCAGGCAGAGAGAGAGAGAGAGAGAGGAGGAAGCAGGCTCCCTGCTGAGCAGAGAGCCCGATGCGGGACTCGATCCCAGGACCCTGCGATCATGACCTGAGCTGAAGGCAGAGGTTTAAACCCACTGAGCCACCCAGGCGCCTCAGGAGGGAGATTCTTAAGCAGGTTCCACATCCAGCTAGGAGCCTGATGCATGGCCTCATCCCACAACCTGACCCCAAATCAAGAGTCAGACAAACAACTGGGCCAGCAAGGAGCTCCTCAGTTTTTCCTCATTTTCCAACAATCTAGAAAATTCAAGGCCCAAGAGTCAGACCTATGTTTTACATCAGTGCACAGAATAAGAATTCAGCTAAGAAATTATAATTCAGGGGCACCTGGGTGGCTCAGTTGGTTAAGCAACTGCCTTCAGCTCAGGTCATGATCCTGGAAGTCATGATCCTGGAGTCTTGGGATCGAGCCCTGCATGGGGCTCCCTCCTCAACAGAGTCTGCTTCTCCCTCTGACCCTCCCCCTTCTCATGTTCTCTCTCTCTCAAATAAATAAAATCTTTAAAAAAATAAATTATGATTCAATCTCTGTATAATATCAAGTACAGAGAAATTATAAGTATTAATCATGTATCTAGAAGGAGCTACATCAATGTTATGTGTTCATACATACACCTTATCTGAATCTACAAATATTGTCTTCTATCAACTTACCATCATATCACAAGTATTAGTCTAAATAAAAAGGAGCTTGTGGGATGTATCACAATGTATATTGCATATAGTTTCCTTAATCCTCCCTTTTTGAAGGACAAAATAGGTTTCTCTATGGTTCCAAAACTAATCATTTTCAAGAACATCTGACAAGACCAGTAAAACCAGAAATACATTACATAATAATAATAATAGTAATTATACATGAAAAAATATACAATACAGACTACTTTCAATGCTGACCAGGATGCTTATTCTTAGGACTGCTTTTAACCTGATCACTCTTGCACTAGGCCATAGTGGAGTATACCAAAGACCACAGGAAGGCCTCAGTAGAACACTATTAAAAATCAAAATGGCATCTACTTATTTATTTAAGTGAAATAAGCCGAAGAAAAGGCCAGAAATTTAAAACAAAATTCACATTAAGACAATAAAGACAGAATGGTCATAGAGTAAACAAAGCCCAAGACCTATGGAAAAACAAAAAATGAAATTTTTTAACCATAAAAACACTTAGATAAAGTATGAAAATACTTTTTTTCTTCTTTTTACTCCATTTGGTTTGATTTTTCAAGAGATTCCATAGGGAAGCTGTATATTCTGTTGTTAGACTCATCAAACTGCTATGAGATAAGAGAAGTGATCTAAGAATGAGTAAAAAGAGAAAAGAAGGCAGTAATGAATGGAAAGTAGGCCAGTGGAAATATTCTGTGCTTAAGAGAAATACCTAAAAATCTTCTGATTTCTGAGTGCTACAGGCTGATTTAGGTTTGTTTGTTTACCACAGTGGTTCTCAAAGTGTGGTTCTGGGGCCCTTGGAAGATCCCCAAAACCTTTCAGGAAGTCAAGGAGGTTAAAACTCTTCTCATACAAAGAGAGTATTTTCCCTTTTCAGTCTCTTTCTTTCACAGGAGTACAGCGGAATGTTCCAGAGAGCCCAGGATGTGTGATGACACCACCATTCTGATGGTTAACAGAAGGTGTCCTTGTGTGTTCTCAGGCTTTACATTTTTTTACTGTTAGTTTCTATTATAATCAGTGCCAGCAGGCATAACTCATGTGAACAAAAGCTCTTTGGGGACCTCAATAATCTTTAAATATAAAGGTGTCCTGAGACCCAAAAGTTTGAACATTTTTGAAAAGGGGGATCTGAACTTCCTCTGGACATCTAACCATACATTTCAAAAGATCTTCCAAAATGGTATTCTATGCTAGGCTTGAGCCAAAGCCCACACAACAAATGGAAACACGCTACAGTGCCCATTCAAATGAAGAAGAGGGCACGGTATCTTCTGGCAGATTATGCTGTGAGACAAGATGGTCTACACTGGCCAGACAGCCTAGTTCACAGCGTGGGCAACAGGAATACAGAGGCCCACTCCTGTTTCAGGGCCAGCAGAGCTATGCTCTAGAACTTATACTCTGCCTGGTTCATACATCATCCTTCCTCCCCTTGAGCATCATGCTTGGTAACAGAAAGACACACAATTCATACCAAAAACTCAGTAGAGAAAACAACTCCTGGTATTCGGATGAAAGAGGATGGAGAAATCATAGCTGCTCCTCAAAGTCATATTTTGCTGCCCTCTCTACAATATTAAAGGAAAGAGCCAATGTAGACCAAAATTCTTTGCCCCAAAAGCTTGGTAGGAAAACAGTTTCCCTGATGAAACTTCCAAGTAAAGAGAAATGATTTCCTGAATTACATGGGATAATCATCTAATGTTACTTATAGAAAGAAAGTGTGAATCTTAACGTCAAAAGAGAAGGGTTAGGAGTAAGATTTCTTGGTGGGGCTTTTCTGAATAAATGAAGCAGCTTTACAGACCTTCAAAATTCTAAGTAGAGCACTGAGCATTTTTACTCAGAACTAGGTAAGAAAAAACAACTCGTCTGTCTCTGAACTGTCAAGGTACCTAACCTACACCTTTCAGAATACAACATATAAATTCATAAGCCTTAAAATATGTATAGCTTGTTTTCCCTGCTAGAGCACTAATGCCTTGAAGACAGAAATCTTAGTACCTTTCTTCTTAGCCGCTTCCAATCCTTTATATACATTGTAGGTTTTCATGGGATCAACGAACAGAAAACTATCATTCACATGCACAACCGCTTAAAAGAACATGAGTTGCTCATCACCTCTCTCTCTCCCCTCATTTTATAAATACCCCCATAAATGGTAAAATACGTTGCTACTTACGGTCGTATCTGATAAGGACATGGCAGAAAAAGACACGTTGGGGTCAAACCGGCTGGATTTGAAACGACCCATGAAGTCTGCGTCGCTATTTCCATAGTTTGGCAAGTTGGGCTTAAGAACGCTTCCGACACGATTAGCCTTTTCTGGATCATCACTGTTCTTCAGTTTAGAAAATTCAGAAAGCTGGGTTTCTGACAAGTGTGGGTTGCTTCGTGAACCCAGGTCTTCTTTGGTTTCCTCTTTGGGCAGGTATCTCTCCATGTAGCTTGTGCTTTTCAAGCCCGAAGGAGCCGCATCTGTGGCATCGAAATTGAAGACCTTTCCATTGCTGGGGGGAAGGTTTGGCTGCTCTCGGTCTGCACCGCAGGGGGGGGCCCCCTCCACCCTGGGCGGTAACGCGGAAGCCCGAGAAAGAGAAGTGTTGTGAGGAGTGCCGAAAGACGTGGTCATGGTACTGACTGACGTCACAGAGGGAGAAAAGATCTTGTCTTGCGGTGAAGTAGGCAGCAGGCTGGAGAAGAGTGCGCTCTTCTCTAGCCTCGATCTCTTAATTCCGCCATTGGGGACATCTTTGTTCTCTTTGTCGCTTGTCTCCGGAGCCGTGGAAGAGTCGTCTTTCCCATTTGTGTACAGGGACTTGAAGAGGATACTCTGCTCGGTAGATGTGCGTTTGGGCCTCAGGTTGGGTTTTGTGTAAAGGTTCTGCATCAGATGTAAAGCCGGTGACATTTCTGGCTGGCTTTCCTTCTTCTTCCCCAGACCAAAGGTAAACACGTTGGGATCTAACACTTTTTCTAAATTGTCCTCATGAATCGGAGGCATGACAAAGGGAGGAGCAGGCGAGTTGGGCACCCTGGCCTTCTTTTTCTTCTGAGGCACACAGACGGTGCTGTCCATGTTCTTGATAATTTCAGTGAATTTTTCCATATCTGATGAAGAATCAAATACACTATCATCACTACCCACAGACACATTCAGAAGACTGGCAGGGCTGGCCTGGCCATTCACAACATTTTTATCTGGTCTTTGGGGAGTTTCTAGAGGGTTTCTGCTCCCAGGGGAGTCAGTCTTCGGGGGTTTTCGGTCACCCTGACTTTGAGCCTGGATAGGCTGAGTTTTCTCTGATTCTGGCGGCATGACTTGTGGGCCAGATTTTGCTGCTTGTTCCTCTTTGCAATGAATGTGTTCGGGAGACGTGCTCTCGCCGCCCAGCCCTTCTGCTTTCTGGGGAGCACAGCTTGCAACAGAAACCACTTCAAGGTCATCATTGTGACAGCTTGGCAGCTGTGCTTCTCTAACTTCGGAGCTCTCTGAGATGACCTGGGAGCCCACATCCTGGGTGCTCTCCACGGGGAGCACGAAGGACCGGACCTGGACCAGCACCTTGGATGGACGCTCGGTTCCCACAGCTTCCGGGCTGTGCTCTGCGCACAGAGCAGGGTTTGCGGCCCCTCCTCCTCCTCCCCCTGCAAGTCTGGAGGGCAGCACTCTCTCCTCATTCTTATGTGACACAGGCAGAACACATCCGTGATGGTTTTCTGACACTTCTACATGGGTGCGTGGAACGTTGCTTCTGGGAGCTTGAACACATGCGTCTCCGGGTGCGGGCTGTGAGCGAGAAGGCCCGTTAGATGACTCAGCTGGGGGCTCTGAGTCAGAAAATGTATCCTGTGGCTTTGGTCTGGCTGTTGGAGGGGAATCTTTGGTATCAAGAACAGCGGGAATGTCCTGTGCCAGATCAGTCATATTTTCGAGGGCAAGCCTTTTGCTGTCTGCAGCCGTTGAGTCACCCTCTCCTAAGGGCTTGTGGTCCGTGGCAGGAATCAGGGCAGTACCCACCACTTTGGAAGGGCAGCCTGCATCTATCTGCACTTCTGCTCTATCACCCTGGGTAAGCGGAGAACCGAGAGCTTGACCCTCGGTAGGCTCGCCCTCCGTCCCTCCCGCACTGGGGCTCCCAGCGGCTGGTGGGATCTCCTCCTCCGTAACTTTGGGTTCTGGCGAGCTCTCCTTTGCCAGCATACCATTCTGGTGACTGTTTACTGTGCCTTTCTTTTCAGATTGCTCCATCTCTTTGGCTTTTTTGGCTAAATTCAACTTCGCCCTCCCGACGAAGGTCTTATTACAGGCAGGAGAGTTCCTTGTGCTTCGAATGTCAGCATATTTTGGGCTACTGGTGGCCCGTTTGTTTTCGAACAAGGAGATCTTGTTGGCAGTGTTTCCTTTATGAACTGGCTGGCTAAATGGATTATGTTCATTTCCCAAACTGTCAGGATTCTTGGGAGTTTTAAGATTTAGTTCCACATGTTTGGGCTTGGCCGGGCTGCAAAAATAGAGCAGTGAGATAAAGTTATTGACCTAGTTTTAAAAAGTGAACATACCAATTCATTACAAAATGCTTATTACTATGAAAAGCCAACAGCCTTCTGTTAAGTAACATTTGGTTTTTTTTTTTTAATGAGACTATTTAAAAACCATCTTAAATACACTTTCAACTGTTTTTAGTGAATGTTTCGCTTCTGTATGATAGATGAGAAAATTATATAGCCAAGAAAATCGAGAGATGGGATGTTAGCAAACTTACCAAGTCCCTAATTAAGTGAATACAGTGCTCAGCCACTAGAATTAGAAGACATCTTAGGGCTTGAAGAACATTAGACTGAATTTTTATATTTAATGTACTCCCTTATTTCAAATATGTAAATGATCAATTGTGTATTTTTATAATTTTAAATATTATTTCAAAGGGCTAGATTTAAAAAATATTTATCTGTTATTTACTTCTTTGGGTATTTCATCCCCTTCATCTTCCTTTATGTAACTTTACTCTGATTATGTAAGTGTCTTCACTACAGAACATTTGGAAAATATAAAAATGAAGAATCACTCATACTCCTATGACTCAGATAATCTCCCTGTTAATAGTTTAGTAAAATTCAGTCTTCTTGTGTGCATAGTAAAGTCCTTTAAACAGAAGAGGAATTATTCTGTTCACAGAGTTTCGGATCTTGTCTTTAAAAAAAAAAAAAGATTACTTAATCTTATATGTCACATTTTTCATAGTTTCAAGTTACTAAAATTTGAAGTTTTTCATAATGTCTGCATGAAATTTTCATCATATAGATGGACCATAATTTACTTAACAGTTGCTCAATTGTTGGTTTTGTCACCTTTTGGGGGGCAAAAGGAGTTTCCCCTCACTCTAGAGAGAAACTCTAATGTTTCTTGGTTATTACTCCCAGTGGAAATCATAAATCTTTGAATGTATGTACTGTTCTCTTTCTGAGAAACAAAATGTTCTCTGTATGACGTTCACCAGGCCTGGTCCTTACACTGATTATCTATGTGAGCTTGGTCAGGTTAACTCACTGGACTCGCTACCTTCTCTGCCTAGAAAAACAACATAGATCGTTTAGAATAGAGCTGGTCCCCTCCCCACCGCCCACCTTCCCCAAGGAATGGCTGAAGCAATTCTGGGGATTCTCTTCAGCTGCAGTGGAGACAATAGAGACAGAGGCTTGGATCTGGGGCCAGTCACCCTCCTTTAAAGCAGAAGCACTTCTAGTTCTCTGTTTCATATATCACTTTTATATAAGCCTTCCCAGAAGAATGGGCTCCATGGCTAAACACACAAAAAAATGTCTAAACCATAGGCCTAGTGGTTTCTGAAATGAAGAGATAATAACCACTAACAATCACAGACTGACACACGCTTGACAAACACTGCGCTTGCCTAATGTACTAATTTATATGTTCTCGTTTAAGAGGAGGAAGCTGAAGCCTAAAAAAGGCAGGTAATTTGCCAGAAGTCATATACCCAGTGAGTGACAGGGCCAGGGTTTGAAATCAGGTGTCCTGGTTTCAGAGGCTATGCTCCTGACTGCTCCTGTGTCCCCAGACCTCAGTGACCAATTCTGGTCCTTTCCAGCTTTACCTATTCAAGAAGTCAATGAATTAGCAGGAGATCTGTAAGATGAAGCAATCAGACTTTGGAGGCCACCTTGATAATGAAAAGGAGAGCCACACAGAAATCTCATGCTGCCACCAGCATGAGATTCATTGACCTTCAAGAAAGAGGAGCCTTTTGAAGGAACAGGCAATATGACTTTGGGTGAGACACCTTTCTCTTCTGGATAAAATGAGTAGACTGAAAAGACTTGAGAAGTCCTTCCCAAACACAGCATTAGGAATTTAGATTTTTACTTTTTTTTTGGAATTTGATTTAAATACTTAATTTAATATACTCTCATGAATTTTTCTTAGGCATTGCTTTCCCCAACATTTCCATAAGATAGATAGGCTCCACCATGGTGAGCCCATAGCTTAAATTTAAAAGGAAAATTAATTTACATGCACTACCTTGAAGATTAATTTCTAAAACCAGTGGAGTAGAAATGGAGAGCTTACAAGTACCATCAGCTAATGAAGGATGTTCACGTACCAGTAAATACACCTTTTAAAAATTCTCACTAATCAGCTCAAGAAACAAACATCAAAGTGTATCTTGCGATGTAAATGGAAAACACCAAAGGTTAGCCAATAACCTACCTTAAGGACAGGAAACACATCTGCACATTAAAGATTTACACCAAGATCAAAATATATTTTACAACCAAACTTTCTGTGCTATTAAGTTCTGCTACCAAGAGTCACTACAATTAACCTAGCTCAAACTGATTAAAAGGAAGGCTTCTATAATTCATGTTTAATACCTTTATTATAATGTGAGAGGGGAAAATAATCTGGTGTCTAAAAAGCCATGGCTAGGAGAGGAAAATTCTCCTTATTCTAAACATACCATTGTTAAGAATCTCAACATTCAATCCTTGGTACAGAACTGAAGGCATAATTTTTCTAACAGCATCAAGAAACTCTCTGCTATATAGTCCTTTTTCAGGGACTATAACCTAAGTTTAACTAAAACATCAGGTGCAAATTATTTTTAAAAAGTCATCTGATAGCATTTTTTCTTGAAATATAATCAGAGGGGGGAAAAAGCTGGGAAAAAAATCCATCAAACAGAAAAAAGCTAGAAGGAACTGATTTCCCATTTCCAGAGCTGGCCAATTCACCAATTTCCACAGTGCGAGGCCCTGTGGAAAACACAATTAAGCCAAATGCCTTGCAAAGGGAAAATTTTAGGTAGGAAATAATCGGCACAGAGAAGAAGACATTTGATTTAGTTCTTGGGCCCAAAAGGGCACCTGAAGAGTTTCATTATAAGAATCGCTTCCCAGGTTTGTTTACCCTCCTCCTTGCAACATTTCTGGTTTTTCCACTGGCGCACTCCGCTTGGAAGGCAGGGAAGGCGTCCTCTCAATGCTCCACAGCAACGTTTCTCTAAGCTCACACTCGAGGTCTGAATGTTCAGTCACACTGGCCTTCTTCAAATAATGGGCATCATTCACTCTGGTTTCTTCTCTCACACTGCCGTTGCAGAATAAATAGGTGACTTTATCAAAGGTCTCCAGGTTGGCAACTGGGGCGGTAGTTCACATTACTCATTAAGCAGGTTCTTCCTCCAGTATTTACCAGACCTCCTACTCTAAAGGTTACTTACCCAAGAACTCAAATGGGATGAAATCATCCGGTTTAAGAATCAAAATGCTGGGAAAATACTGGCTCTTTTAATAAATGCGCAAATGTAGGAAAAACTCGGGCAGTTTCCATAGTCCTTTTGTACAGGCGCTAGCTGGGAGGTGGGGGAATGAGAGCATGGGAAGGGGAGAGGATCTTGAGTTTTCCAGAGAGCCCTCCCTACGCCATGCTCCTATACACACCGCATTCAGCATCAAGGCAGAAGCCCAGCTCCAAAAAGCCCACAGCGATTTCTCCTGCTTTGCACGTCCCCAGACTTTACAGCTGATAACCCACTCAGGAGTTCCCTCAGCCATCATCACCTCAGACAGTTCTTTCTCTTCCTTTTGCAAGCCAGAGTGGGCCATAAACTTCTCAAGGGCAATATACTGAGTCATAGTCTGAGTTTTTCCGCATAGTTCCTGGCACAACACCATGCACAGAAGTCACTCAGTAAATATTTGGGGGAAAAAAAATCAGTGAATTTAACAGCAGGTAGTTAGTCCGTTGCTGAGCTTGATTCTTCCAATGTTCTTTCATCGAACAAAGTTCCCCAGGAAGCACACTACTCTCTCTTCATTTCTGTAACTAAAGAATTCCTCTTCAACCTGGGGGCAAACATGTCACTAACCTCCCAAACATTCGAAGGAAGGGAATTAGAAAACAATCTTTAAGTTGGCCTAAGTTCCAGAAAAAGTTCTGTGAATTCTCTAAGACTCACCCATGTCAAAGTTACTACTGGGTCAAGACTGAAATTAAGCGGTTTTGCTCCATATTTTCAAATTCACTGCGTAGGTGTTTCCAGAATGCCCTACCCAGGAATGCTGGTGTTTTAAGTTTTAAATAAAGGATTAGCTCAAGTCAGGCCAGTCGGTCCTCTTTCAGTGGCTGATGTAAACACTGAGCCTCAAGAGATTGTTACATTCATTCAACTTAAACATTCTATCAGAACAGCAATTCACGCGGCCGCGAGGCTCCCGAAGTGTCATCTCCAGCTGCGCTAACCAGCCCTTCGCTACCTCCGTTTCAACACTGAGGGGGAACTCTGTGCACAGTTAGTTCTGCCACAGATGCAAAGACCCCGGAGCCCCCCAGAAACACCACCCAGAACGTCTGCCGACACCCACAGCGCGCCCAGGCCCCGGTCCGCGGCTACTTACAGGGTCACTTTAGTGGTCACCGTCGACCTGCCCACCCCGAAGTGGTGCCTGGGCTTCAAGCCGTCCGCGTCCGAACCACCGGCCGATCTGCCCGGCTCTTTGCTTCGACTTCCTTCTCCCCGGCTGTCGAAGTGGTTGGGGAACGGGCCCCTCTTGTGCTCGGGCTTGATCTCCGGCAGCAGCGAGCTGCTCTTGACGGTGAGCTCGCGGGGGATGACCCGGGCCGCCTCCTCCCCGTTGTCCCCCGCGGCGCCCTTGGCGGCGGGATCCGGCGCTGGCGCCCTCTTCGGGGGGGACTCCTTGGCGGGAGCCCGAGGGCCGCCGGCCGGCGAGGTGGGCGCGGCCTCGGGGACGCGGCTCTTGCCCCTCCTCTTGGTGGGGGACGAGGCGGGCGGCGGCGGCTTGCCCCGCTCCGACTCCCCGCGGAGCGGCCCCCTGGGCCCGGGGCTGGACTTGGACTCGGCGCCCGCTGCGGAGGCAACGCCCCCGTCGGGGGCCGCCCGCGGAGATTTCACTTTCTTTTCCGCGGAGCCGTTCTCCGTGGCCGCGTTTGGCGCCACCTCGTAGTCGAACACCGCGTCGTCCCTGCCCGCGCTGTCCCGCAGCGCCGTGTCCGGCCCGGGGGAGTCGGTGGACTTCTGCGACCTTCTCCGCCTGCCGGACCTGCGGCCGCCCGACCTCTTCTCCATGTCGTCAGAATCGCCGCAATCTTCTGGCCCCGGAGGAATCGTGCCCGGCTCGTCCCCCTGGGCCGCCTCAGTCTTGCTCAAGTAGATGTCCAAAGTTAACACGGTGGCGGG
Source organism: Mustela nigripes (assembly GCF_022355385.1). Taxonomy (NCBI): domain Eukaryota; kingdom Metazoa; phylum Chordata; class Mammalia; order Carnivora; family Mustelidae; genus Mustela; species Mustela nigripes. The sequence goes on along the minus strand of NC_081561.1, from coordinate 124,976,594 downwards.
GTGGGCGCCGGGCCGGCACTGTCGCCCTCGGGGCCCCGCTTGGCCGTCTGCCTGCGCCGCGTCCGAACAGTTCCCCTCGCGCTCGGCCGGAGGGTCCCCTGGCAGAGCCGACGCGTCCTCGGAGGGCAGGTTGTACGCGTCTTGGGGCTCCAGAGAATCTGCCCCGGCGCACACACGGGGGGCTCTGTCAGAGGCCTCGTCTAGCCCCCCCGCGGGCCGCTCCCCGGTGGGCGACCTCGGCTCAGCCCTCGCGCCCCGGACTGTCTCCTGCTCGCAGCCAGCGCCGGGTGCAGCGTCCTCCCCCGGACTGCCGGCCAGCGTCTCTGCGCTGCCTTGCCCCGAGGAATTCTCAAGTGAGGAATGCAGCTGCTTGGCAGCGGTGGTGGCACCTGGGAAAGACTCTCCCTCTGCCTCCAGAGGTTCTAATTGGAGTGAATCACGTTCATGGCACTGCTGCACAGCCGCCGCCGCTGCGCGACTGCTCGTGCAAGGTGACAGCTCGGCGTCAGGGGGGGCCGCCTGCACGCGGGTCTCGGGGAGCTCCTCCGACTCTCGGGGCTGCTCCTGCGGGGAGCCCTCCTCGCACGTGTCTTTCTGCTTGGGTTGGCCTCCCTGAGGTTTACTCTTATTCTCTCTTTCCGGGGGTCTGTTAGAGGTTACATCTTTGGGAGACACTGATTTGGCACTGGAGCTGGTGGGACTCTCTAACCCGTTTCTGCTGGTCCTTCTCCTTCCAGCCGTGAACAGATTGCCAAGCTTCCCCAAAACTGGCTTCCTTTTGTTTTCTTCTGGAGGTTGTGCTCTGGACTGAAAAACAAAAAGGGTTGGGGGAAAGAAACCGTGAGAATCTGGTTTTTCCCTTCCTTAGTAAGAGCACTGCAGACCTACAAGCCAAAACGGTAGCAACCCAGTCTAACTGAAAATCAGGGAGTGTGTTTTTGTTATATTTATTCCAACAAAATAAAGTTATATTTTCACATTTTTCTTAAGCCCCATCTATGTTAGGCGCTACTTGGAATAACATTTTCTTTAACTCTTGTGTTTTAAAGGAAAATCCAGAAGGTCCAAATAATCATATATACAAAATCAACAATTCCCAGGTCTATCCAACTTTTGCTTTTTACCTTCTTCCTCAATAAAGATGAATTTCAAAACAGTCATGTGTGATTACAAGGCAGCAGTAAACAAACTAAAATATCTTAAAGGTTTTATTTGAGAGAAAGAGGGCACGAGTAGGAGGGGGAGAGAAGGGCCGAGGGAGAGGAACAAGAAGACTCCCCGCTGAGCAGGGAGTGGGGGAACCCCTCCCCGCCCGCCCACCCTGGGCTGATCCCAGGACCCCAGCTCACCACCTGGGCCCAAGTCAGATGCTCAAACGGCTGAGCCACGCAGGCGCCCCTAAAGAACCGTAAAGAAAAGGTTTTTTTGTTGTGGTTTTAAAACACCGCCCTTTGTTTTTGTAGGAAGAAAGGAAAAGTAGGAAGTTCTAGCACTCTTCTCTAGAACAGAAAGAAGCCACCTGGGTATAACACAACTGCAAATGGAAAACTCCAGAAAACCAGGATTGGCGAGACCCGGGGCGGGCGGGTGGCCACACCTGTGGCCCGGGAGGGCCGGGCCCGCACTCCTCCAATGGGAGAAGCACGCGGGCTTTCAAACGTTTGCCTGCTGATCCTCCTCCCGCGGTCCCGCCGCTCTGCGGCTCATCCGACTGGCCGTGCGCCCGCGGGGAGTTCCCAGCAGTGCAAATACGGGGAGCGCCTGCAGGAAGGAGGGCGAAGGTGGAGGGCGATCGCGTGCGTACAGCCGCCTCCTGGGTTCGGGAGGCGCCGCGCGACGGAAGCGCACCTGGCTCTGCCCACGCCGACCTCAGCCGGCGGCCCGTCCCTCCCCGGCCCGCAGGGCTTCAGGCGCGAGCCCGGGAAGCCGACCCACCCGCGGGAAGGGATCTGGGCCGCCCGCGTCGTTCCGCTCGGGTTCCGGGAAGGGGAAAAACGCGCACCGCTTGCATAGCCTGGAGCCAAACGGCCGGCACCTGGGGCCCGCGCCAGAAGCGGGGGCCGCTCCGAGCTTGTCAATAAAAGCAAACCCGCCCAAGGGCGCCGCGGTGCGCCGGGGTTTGCGGGTGCGGGAAGGGGTAGGTGAGGGCCGGGGGCTGGCGGGAAGAGGAGGGAGCAGGCCCAGGTGAGGCTGGGAGCTTCGGCCCCTCGCCCGGCCTCGCGGAGCCTAAGGGAAGGCGGCGTGCTCAGGGCAACGAACCCACTGCAACCAGGACCACGCGTGGGGCTACAGTAACTTAAGAATCACCTCTTCCACTTAAAACCTAGGAGCTAGCTTGAGCACCCCGCCCCGCCACCTTTCCTGGAAAGCGAACACTCAGGGCAGTTTCTATAATATTGACTGTTTACAGAGAGATTCCTAAATCACTGTGCAAAGCAGCTCCATTTCCTTTGAGTTTTATGCACCCTTGGACTTTGGAACTGGTGGGAAATAGGAAGGGCTGTAAGATAAACCTGGAAATTAACATGGTCAACGAGCATTTATTGAGACCGCCCCGGCCGGCTGTGGAACATGTAATTCTGCAACAGCCTAGATCCCACGGCAGAGATGAAGGGGGTGGGGGGATGGGGGGGGGGACAACAAAGTCAGGATCAAACCCAGTTCCTCAGCTTCCCCAACCCCTGCTCCTTCAGCTCCACCACGGGGACTCCTTTCAGAGGACAGGGAGATGCAGAGGGCACCCCTGAGACAGAGCCAGCCCGGAGGAAGAGATGCAGGCCATACGCCCCCAGAATTGGCTCCTGAGGAAGGTCTCATGAATTGCATTTACTGACAAGCCCTGAGTGATTCTTTTGGTTTGAGAAGCACCTGGCAGGAACTTTTGAACTAGCGAGCTGCAGCATGAGGAGATGGGCCCGTGTGTGGCAGCCATTAGAAACTTAAAAAAAAAAATTTTTTTTTTTTTTTTTTTTTTTTTTTTTTAGAGGGACAGAGATAGCGAGAGAGGAGAGCACAAGACGGAAGAGGGGGAGAAGCAGACTCCCTGCTGAGCAAGGAGCCCTATGCGGGACTCAATCCTAGGACCCTGGGATCAGGACCTGAGCCATAGGCAGGGGCTCAGCAGACTGGCCACTGGGAACTTTTGTGACTGAACTGATATGATTCAGCTAACCCAGGTTTTGATTAATAATTTAATCCTACAGTGGTTATATAAATAATACAGGAAAAATAAACATTCCAACTACCTAAGGAATATATTTGGATTCTGACTCTAAGTCAAAGGTATAACATGATTTTTAAACAGAGTTCACGCTTACTGAGCCCCATCTTAAGTGCTAGACATTTGCAAAGAGATTTACATAGAATCCATCTACTCATCCTAACAACCCTTGAGGTAGGTACTCTTATTAGGCCCATTTGCCAAGGTTTCTTAACCCTGTCCAAGGTTCCACAGCCAGTAGTCTTTCTTCCTTATTTTTTTAAAGATTTTTTTAAAAAATTTATTTATTTGGGAGAGACACAGAGATAGCAAGAGAAAGCACAAGTGGGGAGGAAAGAGAGAAGTGGGCCCCACATGGGGGTCTTGATCCCAGGACCCCGGGATCATGACCTGAGCTGAAGGTGGACACTGAGCTGACTGAGCCACCCAGGTGCCCAACCAGTGGGCTTTCTAACTCTGCCTTTAGAGCATTGTCTCTGCTGCCTGGTCAGGCCTTCAAACATATTCTAAAGAGGTACCCAGGAAACAAGGTTTGAGTTTGTTGGCTCACTTTTAGTCCGTGTGAAAGGAAAACCATTAAGGGTATGTATTATTCTGTCCTGCCAATCATGTTGCAATCCATTTTTTCCCATGGGGTTGAAAGGTGCCTGGTCAGCAGTCCTCTCTGCTCAGTGCAGGCGTTTTTTCATTTTTGGCTATAGCTGCTTTTTACAAAACCGGTTGCTCTTTCTAACTCGGCCTCATCAACTACTTGCCTCCTCCTCCCCTCAGAAGGACAGCCAGCTTCCCACCTGCCAGGTTGCTGCTTAGTGTCCTGAACTGCCTAGAACTACTGTAGAGCTTTGTCTGTTTATACATGAATGTTCACAGCAGCTTTACTGTCAAAAACTGGAAACAGCTTAAATGCCCATCAATGGTGGATGGTGAAACAAATTGTGTTACAGCTAAACAAATTGTGGTATATCCATACAACAGAACACTACTCAATAAAAAGGACTGAACTTCTGAAGCATGTAATGACACAGATAAATCTGAAAAATGTAATGCTAAGAAGAAGCCAGACTCAAAGGTTACATACTGTGTGGTTCCATCGATGTGCTATCTAGACAATGCAAATCTAATACATAATCACAGAAAGTAGATCAGTGGTTGCCTGAGGGCAGGGAGCGGGGGAGGGGTGCAGTGTGACTGGAAAGAGGTACAAAGGGACTTGGGGGGGTGACGATGTTCTATATCTTAATTGTGATAATTACAAATTATGTACAAATGTACAAATGTACATGTACAAATCTTTCAAAATTCATCAAACTATACTTAAATTGGATATGGCCTCTTATATATGTTATATCTTTTTTTTTTTTTTTTTTTTGACAGAGATCACAAGTAGGCAGAGAGGTAGGCAGAGAGAGGGAGAAGCAGACTCCCCACTGAGCAGAAAGCCCTATTCGTGGCTTGATCCCAGGACCCTGGGATCATGACCTGAGCCGACGGCAGAGGCTTTAACCCACTGAGCCACCCAGGTGTTCTATATATGTTATATCTTAATAAAGTTGGTTTAAATATAAAACTTTCTCATGACAGAACTAGAGGGTATTATGCTTAGTGAAATAAGTCAATCAGAGAAAGACAACTAGAATATGATCTCCCTGATATGAGGAAGTTGAGAGGCAACATGGGGGGTTTGGGGGATTGGAAAAGAATAAATGAAACAAGATGGGATCAGGAGGTAGAGAAACCATAAGAGACTCTTAATCTCACAAAACAAACTGAGGGTTGCTGGGGGAAGGGGGTAGGGAAAGGGTGGTGTGGTTATGTACATTGGGGAAGGTATGTGCTATGAAGTGTGTAAACCTGGTGATTCACAGACCTATACCCCTGGTGCTAATAATATATTATATGTTAATTTAAAAAATTAAAAAAAACTTTCTCATGAGAAACTATCCATTTGACTCAGGTGCCTCTTTCAGAGTTCCTAGTCAATGGGAGCCTTGAGTCATTTTAAGAGCGAGGCCCTCATTTACAGGACCTAGGAGACCGGTCCCAGGGCATCTCCCACATCTCCAGCCTATCTCTACGCAAGGTACTCTGAGCAGAGTTCAGGATGCACTGTTCATCCAAAGTGAAGTTCACAGTGGTGTCTTTGAGAAACACCCCTTCTTCAAACAGGACCTACGGTTTTGGTTTTTGTTGTTGTTGTTGTTGTTTCAGCCAGGGATTTTTCTTTCCAGTGTTCATGGAGGAAGAATGAGCATGGCAGATGGAAGATGAAAAACTAGACGGCTTGAGAGTTGCCCAGAGTGTAGGGACCTTGTTAAGTAGGAGCCTTCGCACCTGGAGTGCTAGAGGCAGGATGGGACCCAGCACGGACCCGCTCAACTTCCACCATAATCTGTCAGGCAGGGGAGTGTTTTGGAAGAGGCCATGAGGGCCAATCGGCCTTTTTCCTGCTCTCCTAGGCTCCTCCCCAGGCTCTCCTCCCTGCTGGGTCAGGGTCCCGAGGGTTCTTGGGCCAGGTGTTCACAGACTACAGCAGAGTCCTGCAACCCCGAGACCGCCTTTGCAGAGAGCTCTTTCCCGCGTACTCTCGGCGCACCTTATTTAAGGCAGCCAGCCCATCTCACTGCGCTGTAGAGATGGTCCATGGCTTGCGGACTTGGACTTGTTTCAGAGTGCTCTTGTAGGCTAATATGAAATGTGGCTTGTTGAGGCGGGGCGTGTGTAAGCACCGAGGACGAGCATGCATGCCACCGGTGAGCAGACAACCCCCACCCCCAAAAACCACCCACAGCACTGGCTGCAGAGCTGGGCGTGATTCCCACCCTTGCGCCCCAGCGCCTGCTATCAGCAGCGGCCCCTTAGGGAAAGTCGCCTTGGACTTACATGAAACTTCAGAGATCTCTGCAATCTTCTCAACTGGGGTGGGGGTGGGGAGGAGAAGTCCAGGAAATACAGGATAAATTGTTAATATACTACAAATTGTTAACTACAAAAATGTCTGGATATACAAGCAAAATTGTGTGCTTATCCCCTCTCCCGCTCACCGCACCCCACAACGGCCAGATTTGCCTATTGGAGTCGTTGCTTTATTTTTTTTTTTAAGATTTTATTTATTTATTTGATAGAGAGAGATCACAAGTAGATGGAGAGGCAGGCAGAGAGAGAGAGAGAGATGGAAGCAGGCTCCCTGCTGAGCAGAGAGCCCGATGCGGGATTCGATCCCAGGACCCTGAGATCATGACCTGAGCTGAAGGCAGCGTTTAACCCACTGAGCCACCCAGGCGCCCTGGAGTCGTTGCTTTAAATTTATAAGTAATTTATCTGAAATCAGGTTTGGAGGTTGAAGATAAATATGTTGAGCATATTATATGAAAATGTAATAAACATACTGTTTAAAAAAACAAGATCTTCACTTGTTTCCCACCTTTTTGTTGCCGCGTGGAATAAAAGCCCCTTAAGAGCAGGAAGAATGTCCTGTCTGCTTTCCCAGCACTTAGCACAGGGGCTTCGAGTTAGGGGTGGACATTAAGTATTTGCTGCCACTGAATTAGCAACAGCCCCAATGCTCTTGGAGATAAGCAGAAACAGGATTAGGTCTACACAAAACCAAAACGGAATGGAAAAATCTTTTTTGCGCAAGACTTAGCGTGGTCAAGACTTTGCAGCTCTCTTCTGACAATGGGAGGCTGTGGTTGGGCACCAGAGCTGCCAGCTCGCAAACTCCCACTTCTTCAGGGTTCCTGCTGGCTCCGGGCCCAAAGCTGACTTGAGAAAGCAGGTCAAGATCTTTTCACATGTACTCTTGGGCCCCTCCTATTAAAGAGGGCTCATTGATGTGCAAAAGTTACTCTTTTTCTGCCACACTTGTGATTCCCTAAACACTCACTTCCATTTCTTAAAAAAAGAAAAAAAGCCTTAAATTAAAGTAGCTCCTTCAGTTCAGCCATGATGAGGAATGAGTCTGATGCACATCACTGTAAATGATAGGATGGCATGTTCCTTTGAGAACACCTTAGGTTCTCAACATAGGAGTTTATGTGTTTGCATTGGGGGGAGCTATTTTTTCTGCACAGGTTTTTAAAAAAAAAATCATTTTAGTTGTTTGCCTTTAAAAATATAGGGATTTAAGCTACTTCAACTTTCAAAAACCCTTCAGTAGGCTCCACACCCAATGCGAAGCTTGAACTCAGGGACTGAGATCAAGAGTCACACACTCCACCCACTGAGCCAGCCAGGTGCACCGCCCTTCAATTTTAAAAAGTAAAAGCAAGGGTTAGAAAATACCACTCGATAAACTGGAAATACTTTCAAAATATGTGACAATGAAAGAATAAAGATGGAGACTGGGGAAGGGAAAGGGGAGAAAAAAGGGAGAAAGAGTCAAAGTTGGAGGGACAGTCTGATGTGGAGAGTTGGGAGGCAGGAAAGAGAAACACACAATAAGCAAGAAAGACTGTCATGAGGAGATGTTACCCTTTTCTTAACAACTTCCCAGGATGTTCACGCTAAAGACTTTCAGGATGAAAATTAAAATCACTTTTAAAATTAAAATTAAAATTAAAATTAAATTTAAATTAATCATTTTGCCCCGGTTATGTGTGCAGCTCTCTCCCAGCCCCAGAAGCTCAGACAGAGGGAGGCACATTTAAGGACGGATCTAGAGAAGGATTCCCTGGTAGTACAGACCTCGATTGGAACAGGCATGTCAAATTACCTACTCTCTTCTTTCTCTTTCCATTTTGTGTTTTTCTTTTCAGTATTGTTTATGCTAATAAATACGGCCCACTCCAAATACGCACGTGCCCCCACACACAAATAGACGAAATGTCAAAGAAGAAATGTTCACATAAATAAACTTTGACCTATTGAGCACTCAAATTTTTCATTTTAACTTTTTAAACAAATATATTTCTTTTATGTGTTTATCTTGTTTCCTCCTTCAGAGTATACTAAATATAATGAACTACCTCTTAATGGTTCTGGAGCCAGAACTATGGACCTCGGTGCTTCCACTTGTGCTGTTGAAATGCTTTCTTCCAGGGTTGGTACAATGAGTGAAGACTAAGGTTTTGCACTAAATGACAGAGAGACTGTAACACATTTAGTAACAAGCAGGCCTTTTGCCAAAAGACATGTGAAATTACTGTATTCAACCATTTTTAAAAATTTTTAAAAATTATTTATTTGAGGGAAAGAGAGTGAGAGAGAGAGAGAGCGTGATAGGGGAGAAGGTTAGAAGGAGACGCAGACTCCCCGTGGAGCTGGAATCCCGATGTGGGACTTGATTCTGGGACTCCAGGATCATGACCTGAGCGAAAGGCAGTTGCTTAACCAACTGAGCCACCCAGGTGCCCTGTATTCAACCATTTTGATCTACAGTACGATTTCATTTGGGGCAACCAGTAATACTTTAAACATTAGGCCTTCAGAGCCTCTCTCTGCTGTCACCACTCCCCCGTCTCTCAGGAGGGAGGCTTACTTGCCCTGCAGTTTCCAGTTTTTGTCAGCATTCCCAAGCTGGGAATTCAGGTGATACGTACTTCTCTACTTTCCACCACAATAGGTTGGGTCTTTTTCCTTTCTTTTCATTTTTCTTTTCTTTTCTTTCCTTTCCTTTTTAAGATTTATTTATTTCTCTGAGAGAGCGAGAATGCACACACAAGTTGGGGGGAGGGACAGAGGGAGATGGAGAGAGAGAGAGGCTCAAGCAGACTCCCTACAGAGCATGGAGCCTGACTCAGGGCTTGATCTTTAGACCCTGACATCATGACCTGAGCTAAAATCATGAGCTGGACACTCAACTGACTGAGCCACCCAGGTGTCCCTATTTGCTTTTTTTCTAATGCTTCAAGCCACACAACAATCACATCCTGTTGTATAAAATCATGGGTATACTACTGGGTCAATGAAGTAACAGCCTGGCTTGCTCTAACTTTCGTTTAACAGTGCCCTGAAACAGAGGCATTATAGAATATGAAAGCCACCATATTCATTACTATGCAATGTTAAATGTTCATTATTCCAAAAGTATTTTTTTGCTCCTCCAAAGGGTTTAACAAAAAAGAGAAGAGTTTCTTTTGAAAAGTAGACTCCCAGTTCCAGTTAAGAACTGACCTTAGGACATTCAGTATTGGACAGAAGCAGAGCGATGCCTAATTGTTCAAAGCCACAGATACTGGAACAATCAGAAAGGAAGATAAAATCATAGAATGTTTAAATTGTGAGATCATTTAAGTCATTTATTTCACTCATCATTATTAAGAGTCTGTTTTGTTTCAGAATTGTCTCCTTATCTTAAAGAAGCATACCATATCTCAGAGTCTAAGTAATATTCCTAAGACACAAGTCAGGCTTTCTCAAAATTTCAGTGATTTTTCCCATTTGAGGTTATCACATATCACAGAAAAATAAGATTTTATTTCCTAGAATAATTTATATACCATTTTTATGAAAGTCTGACTGCATCCAGACAGTAGATTATGCCTCTGGGACATGCTTAGTTCTAGGCTTTGCAATACAAAAATGGACATGATAGAGGCAATAGCAGATAAGCTCTCCCTTATTAGGGGGTGCTGCCTTTAGAATGAGGGACTCTGTAAACAGTGGATATTTTTGTTTGCTCATCCTTCCTCACACCTCTGTGCCCCAAGCCCTTGGCCACCATGGAATATAGAAACCGACTGACTCCCTTACTCTTTGGCTTTGGTTTGGTTCAGCCAGTGGAAGGCACTCATGGGAAATCAAAGCAGGGACTGGGGTGAAGTCAGGTGTTTCCTACCCACCCCCTCTCCTCCTCCTTGTGCTCTGGGGTGGGTATGGACAGACTTGACCATGGCTTCCATCTGGCAGCCATACCTCTCTGCAGTTCCCAGTGACTGATTCTTCCTCTATCCCCTGCAGGCTTAGGATGGGACGGAAGGGTCTCAGCTGGTTGATTCCCCATCCTTCACTTGGGGTAGAGCCAGCTTCTGTAGGGCAGGATAAATTTTGAGAGATTTCTTTAAGAAAAAGGACCCCAAGTTCTGGATTACAGATTTAGGGACAGGATTTTGAAAGAGGGCGGGTGAGCAAAGAACTGGGAAGCTTAAGCTTCTTTCATTTCTCTTGGTTTCCTTAACACCTTTCCCACCATTTGTAAATAGTCCCTTACTGTTTTCCTCAGTTCCCCCCAGGTGCTGTGTTCCCTGGGCTGGCATCCTCGCTGACACTGTGAGTCTAGTTATGGGTAACAAGTAACTCACAGTGTTTCTCTAAGTGTAAATTGAACAGAGTTTGACGAACTGTTTCTTTTTCTCCCAAAGGTGAAGCCAACTATCACACTGGATTAATGTGTTTCCTAGTAGATATATTTAATCCTAATTTGGTGAATTTTTTTCCCTATGCATAATGGGTAACTAAGAAGAGACTGAAGAATTTTAATCTTATAGGACTGTATTTCTTACCATGTCCTGGACGGTATGTGTCTCTCAATGAGCACAATCAAATCACCAACTAGTTAGTTCCTAACTGGAGGGAAGAAGCTTAGCTGGACTGGAAAATGGAAGTATGCTCATTGTAAAGTAAGTCAAATTAGTTCCTTTTTTATTGATCCGGAACCAAAAAAACATGTTCTTTGTGCTATTTAAAAGGATGACTTGCCCAATTCCTCATGTCGAAGATCAAGAATAAGGACTTCAGCATAGAAAACAGTTTGGTGGTTACCAGAAGAGAAGGAGTGAGGGCGAGTTAACTGGGTGAAAAGTCACAACTGTATGGTGTCGTGCAGTCACTAGAGTTTGCAGTAACTACAGTTATGGTGGCAGTCACTTTGTAGTGCATACAAATTGGGAATTATAACGTACACCTGAAACTTACACAGTATATACTAATTATACCTCAGTTAAAAAAAGTAAGTCCTTTAAATACTAGAAAACTATCATTGGGTCTCAGTATCTAAGTATTCAAATCCTAAGAAATCACCTCCAGTTGGGTAATCCATATATAAAGGACATGATGAGGGAGATGGGGAATAAATTGGGAAGAAGGAGGGGAAGCAGCCCTGGAGAGGTCTGCCGCAGCATGCCTGGCTTCCCTCACCAGCTAGCAGTCAAGTGCACTATAAGGTGACAGAGGCCAGGAAGAGAGAAGGAACTTGGTGGTGGCAGATCTATCAAGAATGAAGTCTCAAAAAACAAAAAAACAAAACAAAACAAAAACAAACAAACAAAAAAAAAGGATGAAGTCTCACCAAACCCGCAATGTAAAATCTAGGTTCTCACTTAGACTTCTAGGGACCTTGAAGCTTGAGGATATTTCAACCACATTGAGAAGTATGGCAGAAAATAATGGACTTATTTCTAGAAAATGGAACAATCCTTATCTTTCCAATTAATATAAATTTCTGCCAAATTTCTGTTTTCCATAATTTCTAGGGAGAATTATTGACTTCCTGGTAATGCATTCCAAACTAAGAAGTAGAGTGCATGCTTTTACGAAAAGAACTCAGGAATATTACTATATGAGGATCAAATCATTTGTCCTCTCAAAAAATTCCTTATCTGTCATACAGGATAATGGAGAAATTCGCCCCAAACGATATACATGAACTTGCTGTGAAAAGCACAAAGTGTCCTAAGACAGCGCTGGCTGGCAGAATTGATGGTCTGCTACTTTGCTGATGTTTCATGGCCCAAGTTTATATTATAGAAACTATGTAAATAATAAGGTTACTTTACGATTCTCAGTCGGTGAGGTGGAGATGAGAACAGGCCGGTCAGATGCAGTTTTGATAAGAGTGCCTCTGCAGAACGTGGCATGTCATTCATTGCTTCTGAGTGCTTACCTCTGATGGGTCATGACCAGAATAAAGGAAACAAACAGAAGTCTACGCTTCCTTTTTTAAAGCTCCCCCTCCAGAACCCCCCGCAGATCATAATGTGTAGAAGAAGATACACAGGTAGGTAGGGTGGACACCATTGGGTCAAGCTATGTAAAATAGAAACTCACTTTCTACAAACTTATTCTCCTTTCTTTTCCTTCATAGCACTCAGCATGGCTTGAACCATGCTTTGTACTGATTTGTGTGCTTTGTCAACTCTCTTTTCTTCTGGAACATAAGCTGCATGAATACAAGAATGTAATTTTGCTTATCACTGTGTGCCTAACCCTTTCTCAATGCATGGTACCCTTAGGCACTCAAATATTTGCCAAATGAGCACATCAACCATTTTCCAGAATTCCCTTACTCACCCACCTATCAACAAGCATGAGCCAGAAAACAGTGCATAGTAGAAAGGTAAGGAGTTTGGGGGCAGTGAATTGTTCCTGAAGTCCCCAGTGAACCATCATCAGACGAGAGAAAAGTCCCGTTTCCAGCCTCAGTAACCTGCTCAAATGGTTCCTCCCCAAATCCAGTTTCTGAAATACTCATCCTCTGGATTTTTTTGAGGATCGACTGAAATGTTGGTAAAACATCAGCACAGTCTCTGGGGAAGACTGTGGATGGAAAAGGAAATCTCAAAAAATAAAAAAGTAAAAAGAAATACTCATATTTGAAAGTCAGAATACAAAAACAAGTACAATGAAGCAAATATAAAGTAGCCTTAATTTTTCCATCCCCAGATATCACTATTGTTATTTATTTTCTTCCTGGGTTTTTTTTTATTATTATTATTATTTTTGGGGTATTATACAATACTGTTTGACATAAGCTTTTTGATATTATTTTTTTTCACTGAATTCATGCCAATAAATATACTTCCAAAGTAATATTTGTATGGTTACATTTTACTCCATCCTGTTAATGTACTACAACTTCTAGTTGTTCATTTTCAGTGCACTGCAGGCTGCAGAAAGCATATATGTTGCTTATCTCTACACATTAATTATTTCTCTAGGATATATTCTTAATTAGTAATCAAGGGAACGGAAAAGAAAAACCACAATGAATATCTTGACATACCCATCAGATTGGAAAATAATTACAAAGAACGATAATTCCAAATATAAGAGAGGTCGCAGAGCGATAGGAACTCTTCTACACTGGTTTGTGGAATGTAAATTGGTACTGCTCGTTTGGAAAACACTGTGGCATTATCTGATAGATTTGAAGATAGGTATTGTCCTATGAGCAAGCAATTCCTCTCCTCAGTACTCTCCCTAGAGCAGCAGTTCTCAGAATCTGGGCTTTAGGACCCCTTGACCCTCCTAAAACTTAAGGACCCCAAGAGGCTTTGTTTATGTAGGTTTTATCTATCAACACATATCAGGTCAGAAATTAAAGCTGAGTCAAGATGCCTTCTCTTAGTCAGCAGAACAAGACATCCCTGCACACCATGTTGCTTCTGGATCTCCACTGTACACTCGTGAGAACATGGCAGTGGTGGGCAAATAGAATTCCAGCATTATTATGAAAATAGTTTTGATATTACGGTCTCCCTCAGAAGATCTCAGGAACTCCCAAAGATCCCCAGACCTTACTTTGAGACCCTGCTGCTGTTCTCCGGAAGCTCAGGAACATTGTTCCGAACAAGTGCACAAGAATGTACATAGCAGCATGGCTTGCAAGAGCCCCCAACAAGAAACAGACTCAGACCCCAACAATGGTAAAATGAGTAAGTTAATGGTCGTGCCTTCATACAATGGAATACTCTGCAGCGACATAACTGAGCAAACATGGTTGCATACAACCAGGGGATGAATTTTATACGTATAAGTTGATCATAAGAATTCAGACACAAATGAGAACACAGTATATAATTCCATTTATATGCAAGTCAAGAATAGGAAAACTGATTTGCATTGTCTTGGGATGTATTCATAGGTGGTAAAGCATACAGAGAAGCAGAGATGCGATGCTTATAACAGTTAAATTAGTGGCTACTGCTTACGGCGGAGATCCTATATTTAAAATTTTGATATTTTATTCATCATGGATTTTTTGGTATTATTTTTCAAAATATTGTAATAAAATATAACATTAAAATATTTGACTGTTGAGTTTTTTTTTTTAAAGGTTTAGTTTTATTTGAGAGAGAGAGAGAGAGCAGTGTGGGGGGGTGCCCCTGGAGCAATAATCCCAAGCAGGCTCCAGTGAGCATGGAACCCAGTGAGGGGCTGGATCCTAAGCCGAAACCAAAAGTCAGACGCTCAACTGACTGCACCACCTAGGTGTCCTTTGACTGTTCAGTCCCTTGGCACCCCTGAAACTTTGCTCCTGAGGCCAGTGCCCCACTCTCCTCAGCCTTGTTCTGGTGGGGAGGGAGTGGAGAGAGAGCTGACCAGAGAGGTCCCCAGGAGACTTAAGACAGAGCAGGAAAGTGCTACTTTCTGACCTGTGCTTAGTTTTACAGGTGCTTGTTTTATAATTATCGTATTATACTCTACATTTATATTTTATTCATTTTCCTGATGTGTGCTGTATTTTACAATAACTAGGTAAACACACATTTCTTTGCTTTCTAATGGCGCTGAACATGTCATATATACTTATTCTTTTATTGTTGCTTCTTTGTGATTTCTTTCCGCTAATATGTCTTAAGAACCTACCATGTGTCAGGTACCTTGTAACAGCCTGGGAAGGAGGTAACTGTCATCCGTATTTTCCATTTAAGAAAACTGCGGTATGGGAAGTGATTTGTCAAGGTCACACGTAGCTCGTGGACCCAGAAGATGCTTAATAATGTCTGTGCCATTTCTCTCCTTCCATTTCCTACTGTTCCTTTTGGCTGCATTTGACATTGTCTCTCTCTCCACTCTCACATGGGCGCTTGCGTGCGCACATGCGTACACACACACACACACATACACACACACACACACACACACACCCCTAAACAAGAACTGGGAGAAACCAGGAAGGTCACTTTCGACAGAGAAAGAGCTGAGAAGAAAACTGTGCTGCTGAGGAAGGCAGAGTGGAGGAGACGGTGAAGGACGAGCGGTGGACAGTGAAGACCCAGGAGTAGGGGCTGGGAGGAGCAGCCCCAGAGGAACCCAGAAAACAGCACTGGAACTGCCAAGTTGGGGTGGAGTCCATATTTGAACTCGCCGGGGCCTATCAAATGACGGGTTTTCATTCAGCGTCTACTCTCTTGTTTCACTCTCTGGATCTTCTGGTCCTTCCACTCCTTTTCTACCCTCAGAAAGATCCCCCTGGTTTCTGGTCCCACAGAATTTGCTCTTGTTCCTCATTCCCTCCACTAGACTCAATCTTGGGGGATTGGGACTGCGTGAGCACTGGGCATGGGGAGTCCGCAAGAAAGGTGTTGCTCCTTCCGTTTGAAAAGGAACGTATTTCATCACCTCTCACCACTCTGTTCCTGGCAGGCAGCATGAGCCTCGGATGCCTTCCCTCTGCCTTGGCTTGCACGTTTGGATTGCGTTTTGCAAACACTACTCCTGTACAGGCTTGAGGAGGACAAGTCTGTGCACCCAGGTTGAGCACTGCCCTAGTCCTGATTATGCCTGCAGACATAGGCAGCAGGTTCCTGCCTATTTCAACATTTGAATTCAAATTAGAATGTGGTCTCATTAGCCAGGACACCATTAGGACCTGCAGTGTCTCCCATGCACCTTTATCTCATATCAGAGAAACTCAAGGGAGAAACAGCCTTCAGGATCCTCAGCCTGGCCGATATCCCTCCTCTCCCAGCTCCCCCCACCCCACCCCAAAGCTGCCTTACCAAGGTACGTGGGCTATGCTTAAATTCATCTGCTTAGTACATTTTTAGACATTTACAATGATCTTAATAAGGTGGTTGATCAAAATAGCAGAAGTTTCACTTACTCAACTTAAAATGCTTCTGGGAGGTTCAGAGTCATATTGCTCTTAAGTCAAGAAGTTTAAGTTTTTTTTTTTAATTTGGCAAATCATTTTTGAAAAGCATTTCTTAGACAAACATGGGTACTTATTCTGTTAGGATTTCGAGAGGAAGATTGGGAGCTCATATCTTAGAGCAAAGACATTTGTCCGTACATTTATTAAGCCATTGTGCCTAGCCTATCAAGCAATAGGGGCAAGTGTGAAATACTAACAAATAAAATGGCCATAATGCCCAACACTCAGTTAGGCATTAATATTTATGCCTCCATGATCAAACCAGTGAAGCAAAGTCTAAGAGACATTACATAAACTTTTTTCTTAAAAGTTTACAAGATTGCTTTTTTCTCATAACTTACTTAAAGCCATAGTATTTCTCGAGGGACAGGGGTGTAAGAAGCCAAGTCTGTCCCATAAATTTCTGTGTCCTAATAAAATCTCGTTTGGGGAAAGTATGCGCAATACATAATAGCTTGTTATGGGGCCAGGCCGGTAAGAGCAGCAGCCCACGCCCACTGAAGAACGTATTTGAAAGGTAACCTACATTTTAAAAGAATGTGTAATAGAGTTCTGCCGTCTTCTGCCACGAAGAAAAATAAGTCAGTCCTTATTCTCAACATGTTTCCCAACCAGTTTCTTCGGAAGGGCTGGACATCAGTTTCCCTTTGAAATTTGGGAAAGGGGCTGGGGACAAAGGGTGTGTTGAACTCAGAGGAAAAGAAGAGATTAACTGAGCTAACAACAGCTCTATAAAATTGGCTGATGGAACTAACTCAAGTATATTTAATGAGAGTAGATTGTCAATGATTATCTGCGATATTTTCAAGAACCTAGAAAAGGCAGATTCAGCAGATCACATACGAGGCATTTTCATTTCAACTTCACACCAAAGCCTCTGAGATACTCAGCCTCGCGCTATATCCCTTCTACTCACAATGGCTTGCGATTTTTGAACCCAGAGAATTTGCCAGCTCTAGGCAATAAACACATTGTGAAATTAATTGATGTCATTAATAATAATGCTATACAAATTAAAAACAAAGTCTTAGTCCATGAAGAGATAACAAAACTTAGTGTCTTACCATGATGTTGCTTCTTTTTTGTTTTCTATGGAACCACCAACAGGATGTGGGAAAGGAAATGTCTTTGTATGGGCATTCCCACTGTCAATCTTCTTCCTTCTCAGGGGAGCTTGGCCTAGTCCTCCCAGACTACCCTGGTGATTCTCACCAGCTCACTTTCGGGCACTGCTGCTCTCTCCCAGAGTCAGAGCCGAATGACAGATGCTGACTGTTTACGCAAAAAGCATATTTAATAAGGGTGTGTTTGATTCAAGAGTTGAAAGGGTTAAAGAGGTGCGCCCTTTTTTGGGTGTGACACTGAACCCACACTGCTGAAAAGACAACAGAAGTAGTAGGTAGTTTGGGGAAAGTAACTGCGCGTGCATTAAGTTATATGGAAAACCTGACTGCAGGAGATAGGAAGCAGACACCAAGAATGATCCCTGAGTTTTGGTTTTCTTTCTCTGGTGAACAAGGTCCATTTTCCCTAATGCTGGGTTTTCATTATGTCTTATGTTAATTACAGGTTGCATTTATTTATGCTTTTTTAAAAAGATGTAAATTATATCTCATAGGCTATATCCCATATAACATTACCAAAAAAAAAAAAAAAAAAAGTAAGCATGCAACATAATAGAAAGGGCCAAAACTATGTCCATTTTCTTAAAACCCAAATAATGACACCTATATTCATCAGTACATATAATTCAATACTTATAAGTTATTATACATTTGTTCCAACAGTTGCTAGTTTATATGAGTCTTATCAGAAGTTTTCAGTACTTGGTAACGAGTTCCATCCTTCAATGGAAAGTAGTTGCGCTACTATTGGACCTCTTCAGTCTTTATTATTCGGTATTATAAATCAGAAAAAAGAATGCTCTCCTATGGTTTTCAACATGACCATTGGTATTGTAAACATTTATTAAGTATCTACTGGCTTAGGTCAATGGGCAAGCATGTGCTGCTGATGGTGTGTATGTGTCTGAGGTGCTAGCCATTTTAATATTTTAAATCTTATTTTAAACTATGATTAAAAGCACATAATGTAAAAATTACCTTCTTAATCATTTTTAAGTGGACAGTTCAGTAGTGTGAAGTATATTCACATTGTTGTGCCACAGATCTCTAGAACTTTTTCATCTCGCAAAATTGAAACTCTACACCTGTTGGACAGCTCCCCGGTTCCTCTCCCCCAGCCCCTGGAAACCGGTATTCTCCCTTCTGTCTCTTTGAGTTAGATTCCTCTAGGTACCTTGTATCAGGGAAACTTAAAGTATTTGTCTTAGTGTGACTGGCTTATCTCACTTGGCTCATAATGTCCTCAGGTTTTGCCCATGTTTGTAGCTTATGACCTAATTTCCTTCTTTTTAAAGATGCATACTAGTCCATTATATGTATGTACCACATTTTCTTTATCCAGTTCTCTATCTATTAATGAATATGAGGATTCTTTCCACCTCTTGGCTATCATGAATACTGCAGCAATAAACATAAATGTGCCAATCTTGCTTCAAGATCCTGCCTTCAATTCTCTAGGATATACATGCCAGAAGTGGGATTTCTGGATCATATTTTAAATTTCATGTAATTTTTTTTATTTAAAATTTTTAATTTTTTAAGGAACCTCCATTTTCCACAGCACGACACCACTTTACACTCCTACCAACAGTGCACAAATCCACATCTTCACTGACACTTGTTATTTTTTGGCTTTTTTGATAGGGGCCATCCTAACATGGGTGAGGTGGTCTCTCTATGGTCTTGACTTGCACTTCTCTAATGACAAGTGCTATTGAGCATCTTTTCATATGCTTGTTGGTCATTTGTATCTCTTCTCTGGAGTCCTTTGCCTATTTTAAAAATCAGATGATTTTTTTTTTCCTTTTGAGTAGGAGGGCTACTTGTAAGAAAATTTGTAAGAAGTGGATAGCTTCACCTATTTAAAAAATATATTACAAGCTTGACAAGAACAATTCTCTTTCTCTTAATCTAAACTCAGCTATAATTTCCTGTATAATTGTTAATGTAAAAAGATAAATTTTGAATAGATTGAGAGTTAGAATTTTCCAAGAATTAAAACTAATTTAATCTAAATTATCACTTACAAATATAAAAATATTTGGGGCACTCGGCTGGCTCAGTTAGAAAAGTATGCAACCTTTGATCTTGGGGTTGTAAGTACCAGCCCCACGTTGGCTATAGATATTACTTAAAATCAATAAATTAATTAAAACTTAAAAAATATGTATAAGTTAAAATTATATGTGTGTGTGTGTGTGTATATAACTTAAAATTAAAACTTAAAATGTATATAGAACCATGAGTATGACATTGTTTAAATACAGTTATGGTTACCAAATGACCATTGAATCTTTCCATAAATAAACATTTATATGTTTATAAATCATAAATCATTTGGAAACCATAACTGTATTTAAACAATGTCCCACTCATGGCTACGTGAGAGCTCTTATAATTCATTTACTCATTCAACAAGCATTTATTGACTACCCCCTCTTTGTCAGTTTCTGCAGAGACAAAGTCTCTGCCATCACAGAACTCACAGTTTGGGGATGAGGGAAGGAAGGAAGACAGTACAAGACAATATTGTTTAATGGTTCATATAGGATGCAGTGGGCCCATGATAATAGCTGCCATTATGAATGGCCTGTGTAGAAGTAGTGTTTCGCTGAGTAATACTTAAAAGTCATGTTTCCAGCACTGAGTGTTTTCCTTCTTCCTTCCTGTTTGTTTGTTTTTGTTTTTGTTTTTTTAGAGAGAGAGCACACACATGTGCAAATGAGGGGGGTAGAAGAAGAGGGAGAAAGAAAATCTTTTTTTTTTTTTAAGATTTTATTTATTTATTTGAGAGAGAGCACGAGATGGGGAAGGTCAGAGGGAGAAGCAGAACTCCCTGCTGAGCAGGGAGCCCACTGTGGGACTCCCTCCTGGGACTCCAGGATCATGACCTGAGCCGAAGGCAGTCACTTAACCAACTGAGCCACCCAGGCACCCGAGAGAGAGAGAGAGAGAATCTTAACCAGACTCCACACCCCAAGTGGAACCTGATGCGTGGCTCCATCTCACAACCTTGAGCTTATGACTGGAGCTGAAGTCCAGCGCTTAACCAGCTGGGCCACCCAGGTGCACCAATTCTTTCTGTCTTTCTAAAGAAGAATTACGGCTGGTAGTAGATAAAAACCTTATAATTTAATATTAATCAACTATATAACAATCTTTTACATTAAAAACATTTATCTCATACTATGGCTATACATATACTTGACAACATAAACTGAAAATAAGAATTATTCTACTTGATTCAACTAGGACAGAAAAACTATGAAACAATATCTTCAATATAGTACCTACTATGTACTCAACTATGCCAAGGATAGGGAATATAAGGTTTATTTTGACGACTAGAAGCTTACAGACTTATCTATAAAACAACCACCAATGTGAAGGCGGCATATAATTAAATGTTATAACGCATACAAGAGACATTTGTAATGCTTGAAGAGTTCAAAGAGAAGGAGATCAGTGAGGTGTACCCGAAAAGTGCAGGAAGGACATAGTTTAAGTATGCAAGGATCGAGGAATGGTATTCCAGGCAAGGGGAACAGACTGAAGAAAGGTAGGGACGTGATGATGGGCAGAGGAGGCTTGGCATGACTGACCGTCAGTGGAATATGTAAGTGGAAAGTTGAGTAAGTCAGATTAATCCAGTTTGAGGAGGGCCTTGAAAAACAAGTTAGGATGTGATGTTGTGGTAAATAGGAGATCTTCATGGGTTTCTGAGCAGGGAAATGACATGATCCAAAGCAGCTTTTGGTGGGCCCAACCGTATGCAGACCCGGGGTCAGCAGTGCTGTAATACTACAGGGCTGAAGTCACCACCAACTGTGGAAAGAGAGGAGAGAAAAGAAAGTACTGGGGGAAGGAAGTTCCTGAAAGTGAGAGATGAGGCCAAAGGGCTCCATGATGCCATCTCAAGGCCTCGGAAAACACTGGAGAGCTCCGTCGGAGGGCGAGGGCTGGGGGTCAATCAATAGTTCCAAGTGGAAATGCCCACCAACCCCGTTGAGCAGACCAAGGACCCATTTTCACTCTCAAAGCATTTATGCCTGTACCCTAAATCCATCCCATGCTAGATCACGATTGGTAGGAAAAATTAAAGTGACAGTTTACAACTGGCATCATTGGCTCTATGATGGGGCCATAATTTATTTGTCTGTAAAGCAGACAAAAGCCACATTTATCCGTCGTCAGCCACCATCAGCATTTTACAGTTTTTGATCAGGAGTCAGCGCCCCGCATGCGGCCTCTCCACAGTGGCTCACGGGGAGCCACCTTTGTAGTGAGGAGTTTGTTAACAAGCCTAAGTAATAACTACTCTGCTGTGACCTGTGGGTATTTCATCATTTTGTTTGAAAAAGGGTTATGCTTTGTGATTATCATAATGAATGAAATAAAAATAGCAAGGCTGTAGTTTTGTTTTTAAGCAAACCAATGAAATCCTCTTGCAAGAGGAGATGTCATTAAATTCACATCATACAGAGACAAGAGCAAGAGCTGCCAGTTGTACTGACTTTTCCAGCCTCACTCAAGGCATTGTACAATTTCATTAGTACACATTTTTGAAGACTTTTTTTATAGATTTGAGAGAGAGGGAGCGAGCAGGAGGAGGGGGTGTGGGGGAAGAGAGGGGAGCGGGAGAGGGAGAGAGAGAATCCTTAAGCAGACTCCCCTCTGAGCACAGAGCCCAACTGAGGGTTTGATCCAGCACCCTGAAATCATGACTTGAGCTGAAATCAAGAGTAGGATGGTCAGCTGACTGAGCCACCCAGGCGTCCCTCATTAGTACACACTTTTTTGTTTTTATTATTTTATTATTTATTTTTTTAAAGATTTCATTTGTCTATTTGACAGAGAGAGAGGGGGAGAGAGAGATAGAGCACAAGCAAGGAGGGAGAGAGAGAGAGATAGAGCACAAGCAAGGGGAACAGCAGGCAGAGGGAGAGGGAGAAGCGGGCTCCCCGCTGAGCAGAAAGCCCAACTCGGGATTCTATCCCAAGACCTGAGCGGAAGGCAGATGCTTAACCGACTGAGCTAACCAGGCACCGCAGTAACACTTTTTAAAAGTACATGTTGAAAACTGGCCCAGTGCTCAGCACTAGCAACAAGAATTTTCATAGGGTGTGGGGAAAAGCATGAGAATTTGGCACCCCTTCCTCCTCCTCTTCCTTCAGCCAAACTCCCCAGGGGTCATTACAGCTTCCAGGACTTTCCTCGCATGCTCATTCTTTCCCTGCTTGTGTGAATCTGTATTCTAGAGCACAAAGGCTGGAATTGGTTTAAAAAAAAAAAACATTCCCGTGCCTGACATTATGACTGGGTTTCTGCAGAGCACAGAGGTGGGGCCTGGTGCAAAAGAAAGCGAAATTGCCAATGCCTGATTTTCCTCCCTGATTTGTTGGCCCTGACCTTCCATATCACATTGGAAAAAATTCATATAAACATATTTCAGTTACTAGTCACAGATGATGTGCATACGAATAAATATACAATGTCCGTTCCCATAGCCCAACAAATGTTCTCAGGGCAAAAATACAATGTTTCGACTTTGAAATTTTTCCCAAAAGATCACCTCTAGGGACCATGGGCAGACTGCCCCAAGATGAGCCATTTTGTCATGAACATTATTTTGAGTTAAAAGTAATCAAAATGCGGAAGATTCAGGAAGACTTCTCTTCTTGGTCCCCAATTGACTAAATTTATATTGGGAAGGAGAGCCTGTACTGGGAAGAGAGCTATTAACAAAGACTCCCCTTTACCTAAGAAATTTATCTGCATAATAGGGTAACCTTTGTTTTCCAAACCTCTCCCTTCACCTTCCTGCTAATGGCCTTTCTCCCCTTTGTCTCCCCAGACCCAGCACCTCTCATTAGCTCATACAAGCATGTCACTGCCTCACTATCTTTGGATTCCATGCCTGTGGATTCCTCATATGTACGCTATTAAATTTTATTTTCTCTCGTTAATCTGTCTCATGTCAAGTTGGTTCTAATTCAAACTAGAAGGACCTTGAAAGGCTGAGCAAGCTTTTCCTCCCCAACACATCTTTTTTTTTTTTTTTTTTTTTAGATTTCCCCAATATATTGTATTCAATTTTGACTAGTTCCACTTTCATAATCCCACTGCTGAAGTGTTCCCCTCATAAACTGAACTATAGATTTTTATATCCTTATTCCTTTAGCATATCTCAGGCCAGGCACAGATATGATTTAAAGATAGTCATGTCACAGTTGTTGTCCCCTTCCCCAAACTCACATCCTTATGGGGAAACAGCTAGTTTCCTCCCACTCACACCAGAATGAACTCGGGATTTTCCTAGCTGCACTAAGAAATGCAACTTTGTGGATATATTTGAATTTGAAAGCTGGCTATGGTTCTGGGCTGGAAAATGACACTATAATGTGAGCTCATTAGACTAAGGACTCACCTGCTCTTGGCTTATTGTGCGCTGCTGGAGCAATTAGTCTCTCCACAGCAGACAGAACCTTCTTATAGTTCTTTACATGTTTCTTGATCTATGTATTTTTTAGGTAGACATTTACTCTGTTTGCTCAGCTATTAAGAAATTCAGCTCTGTCACCCTGGAGAGTAATTTCGTATTCTTGTTTACAGATTGAACAACATGAACTGAAACCAGGTGTGAACAACACAAACTACAACCAAACTAAAATGATTCAAAATAATTATTGTTTCCATTTACATGTGTTCCCCCCCCCCAAAAAAAAAAAACCGATGGGGAAACTGCCTTCTATCATAGACATTACTTAAAGATCTTTAAGTCTAAAATAGTAATTAAAGGTTTTCCTACTGTTTTGAAGAAATCTGATGTCTTGTGACACAATCAAATAAAAAGTACTCTATTAAGACCACTGCCTTCAAAATATTTGTGGTAGGAAGAATCTAAGATGATTCCCTAAATTCCCACCTCTGGTGTATACTCCTTGTGTAATCCCCTCCCTCTGAGCATGGGCAGGAGTGACAGCTGTCACTTTATCATATATGATGTCACCTATATAATGAAGTAAAGGTAAAAAGATTTTGCAGGTATAATTAAGTTCCCTAATGAGCTGACTTTAGTTGACCCAATCAGGTAAGCCCTTTAAAAGAGCATTTGGAGGTTAGAAACTTGAAGTATCAAAGACCTTCTCTGATAGCCTTAAAAAAGCAAGCTGCCTATGAATTCTGCATCTGCAAGGAAATGGATTCTCTCAACACTCACAGGAGCTTGGAAGAAGACCCTGAGTCTCAGATGAACCTGTAGCCCCAGGTAACACCTTAATTGTAGGTTGTTAGACTCTGAGCCGAGAACTCCAATTAAGGCTTGTCCAGACTACTGACCCCTGGAAACTGAGATAACAAAATGTATATTGCTATCAGCTGCTAAATTTATAATAATTTGTTATGCAGAATAGAAAACTAATTCAATATTCAATAAATACTTATTGGCTACTTTTCATGCACTAGGCACCAAGGTACATTTTGCCATGGATTTGAAGAAAAAAAAATTATAAGACTTCATGCATTTGAGTAATTTTAATCCACTGGGAACCATAACATAGGCATTTAAGTGAAAACAAAATAAAGTAGCATATATTTGTATTCATTGTAGCAATGAAGAGTTAGCAATCTTCTTTTCCTTCCTTCATGGGGAGGGAGAGAGCAATCAGGGAAGGCTTTGTGAAAGGGGTGGCAAAAGCTAGGGTTTGAATAGTTTTGTTAGGTAGAAATGGAACAACATCACAGGCACAAGGAAGAGCATGAGCAAAGCAGAAATGGAAAAGTGTCTATTGTGGGAAGTGCCAGTGGAGCTCTCCTGCTGAGACACAGGGTTCCCATAGGGGCTGCCTGGGGCTTTATTTGGTAGTCAGTAGGTAGTCAGTGAAGGTGTGGAGACATAAGGTAGGGTTTCCCAAGACAGGCCACAATAGCATGTAGATTATTTTGAGCTGAAAACAATCAAGGCCCAGAAGCCTCAGGGAGAAACTTTGACCTCCCCTGAACTACCTAAAAAGAATTTAGATAGAGGACCTGATCCAGAAAGAGAGCAATCACATAAATAACCACATTTTAATATGAACCTTGGGTGTGGGGGCAGAGTTTATTTGTTAAAGTTCCTCTCTATGTCCCATTGATTCTGTGTGACCCATGAAACATCTGTTTGTTTGTTTTTTCAAACATTTGTTTATTAAACATTTACTCTTGGGGCACCTGGGCAGCTCAGTCAGTTAAGGGTCAGCTCTTGGTTTCAGCTCAAGGTCATGAGCTCAAGCCCCATTTGGGGATTCCACGCTCAGTGGGGAGTTTACATGAGATTCTCTCTCCCTCTCCCTTTGCTCTTCTTCCCAACCTGCACACACACACACACATACTCTCTCTCTCTCCCTCTCAAATAAATAATTAAATCTTTTTAAAAATTTTACTCTTTTTCATCTTCCTATGAATTGCATTCCTTCCCTTAGAAATCCCAAACCCCTATCCCTTCTCTTAGTTCAAAATGACATACATGCCTCATTTTGTCTGATTATCTTCAGAATTTCACGTTTGTGTAGATTCCTTGTACATAAAAAAATAAATTTTATTTTTTCCTGTTAATCTGTCTCACATAAGTTTCATTCTTTGTCTAGCTAGAAGAACCTTGGACAGAAGATATTTATTCCTCCCTGACAAAGGGATCAAGAGAAGCACATCTGTACATTAACAAAGGTAGCAAGTGTTGGGCTCCCCTTCTGGTTTGAAAAGTGGATTACTCTCTCAATACAGACTCTGCTTCCTTCTCCCACCCCCATTTTCCAGATATTGACACTGTTATCTCCTTATTGCCTGCTTCTTCTATTAGGTCAACACTAGGGTCGTTTTCTGCTATAACACCCCAGGTAATCTCTCTGCTAATAGAAAATGTCCACTCTTTGCAACAGAACACTAACTGTATCCATTTCTGCAGGGAGTGGAGGGGTGGTGTGCAGCAACACAATCCATACATCTGTACTGCTGTCCTTCATCTAAGAGACTGTTACCTAAAAATCTGATTAGGCAAAAAAAGAAGATAATAATTACAAAATATGTGCATTTTAGTGGAGAAATATCTAAAATAAGATAACCCTTGGTTTATCAGAGAAATTTAAAAATATTTAAAAATCAAAAAATAGGCTCAGAATGGGAAGTACCGATCTTCATAGAAAAAAAAAATGGGAATTTTGGGGGACTTAAGACTGGCCTCTAGAAATAGTGAGAGGTTGGGACTTAAAGAAAAAAGGCCCATGAGACATTCCCAGTATGTGAAATGGCTGAGGAAGTCTTATTAACAATGGAGACCATTATGTGATTTTTAATTGTTTGCCGTACTGTGCCAAGCTCTTAGTGAAAGCTTGCTGTAGGTAATTGCATGAGGCCATGGCACTCTTGGGAAATGGAGATGGGGCCTGGGTTCCATGAATAGGCTGAGCTGATGCACAAGGAACCACGGGAGGAGAGGTGAAAGAGAGGGTGTTCACAGAGAAGGGTCAGGGCCAGAATGATGGGGAAGGGCGGGCAGGATGTAGGCTTTGCCTAGCATGTGGAATAGGGCTCCCATTTTTTTATTTGAATGTTAAAGAACAGGAGCCCTCCTAGGGCTATCAAATATTGGATAGCCGATATTTGTATGATATTTTTATGAGCTTTGACCATAAAGTTAACTATTTGTTTAACAGTTACAATTTGTTAAGCACTTCATGTACATAATCTCATGGAATCTGAAGAAGTACTTGTTACTGTCCCCATTTTCCAATGAGGAAACAAGTGCAGGTAGGGTAGATAACTGGTTGAGGGGCGTGGAACTAATCAACAGGGCCCAGTTTCAAATCCAGGGCTGCTGGGCTCCGAATCACGTTTGTTTTTTGGGTTTTTTGTTTGTTTTGTCAGAGAGAGAGAGAGCGCGCGAGGGAGCACTGGCAGATGGAGGCAGGGGGAGAAGTGGGCTCCCCGCTGAGCAAGGAGCCTGATGTGGGACTCGATCCCTGGATGCTGGGATCACAACCTGAGCCGAAAGCAGCTGCTTAAACAACTGAGCCACCCAGGCGTCCCCGAATCACATGTTCTTAACCACCTCTCTTTACATCAGCTTCCACCACATCACTCTACCTTGAAGCACTCTGTTTTTCTGAGTTCCTCTTGTCTTCTCTCACACCCTCATTGCTTACCTTTCTACTTATCAACTTCCTTTTTTTAATCTCCACCTCTACTCCCAATGTAATTTTTTGCTCTCTTGTGGGGGGGGGGTACCCAGCCACCTTCTCCCTTGGTACGTTCCCATGTCATAGATACCATGTCACATTGATGGTATAGATCAGATTCTCAGCCTCCTGGAACATATTAGGGTATGTGGCCGAGTCCACTCAGGAAGAGGGAAGGCTAGTTGCCAATAAAGGTTATTTGTGGTATGGGGTCCCACACAATAGAGGCAACCCACATCGTAAATCTAAACCTAAGACTGCCTGCATTTACAGGAAACACCTGTCAAGGAAAGCAAACATGCGCCAATCACAATCCTCCACCTCATCTTTAGCTAATTAACCTTACTTACCCAGGATAATAGGACCTGCTGGCCTTGTAGGGAAATCCCAACTTCCTATACAATCGTGCCCTGTTTCTGTGTTGCCTCTCTCTGTATTTCATTCTAAACAACTTGGTTTAGCCCAAAATCCCTTGGGAAGAGTGTTCCAGTGCTTGTGAGGCACTGTACTCCTCCAATCCCTGGATCGTTTTCTCTTGAATAAAAGATATCAAACTTGTTATTAAATTGTATTATTTGTTGTCATTTGACAGTGCTATCTAGGGATCCTTTCTCCCTGTCACACTGAATGGTGATTCTTTTAAATAAATGTCATGTCACTACCCGACTCCCCTCTTAAAATCCTCCAATGGTTTCCATTATGTTGAGAAAGAAATTCAGCGCTCTTACAATGGCTCCCAATCCCTTTCAAGGTCTGGCCTCTCCCTGTCTCTGCCTAGTCTCTGTCTCCTTCACTTCCCTCCAGCCCTGTGGTCTCTCTACCACTCCACAGTCCGGCACAAAGGATCTTTGTGCCTGCTGTTCTTTCTTTCTTCTTTTTTTAATGTTCAGTTAGCCACTGTTTAGTACATCATTTGCTATTGATGCAGTGTTCAGTGATTCATCAGTTACATAGAACACCCAGTGCTCATCACAGCACCAGCCCTCCTTAATACCCATCACCCTGTTACCCCCTCCTCTCAGCTCCCTCTTCCCTGAAACCCTCAGTTTGTTTCCGGGGGTCCATAGTCTCTCATGGGTCATCTCTCTCTCTGATTTCTCCCCATTCCCCTATGGTCCTCTGACCTATTGCTTATGATCCATAGAAGTGAAACCATATGATAATTGGAACTGGAGGGGATTAGGATAAGTGACGTAAGTCAAGCAGAGAAAGACAATTATCACTTGGGTTCATTTGTTTGTGAATGCTGTTCTTAGGCATCACCCTTCTCCCAAATAGCCACACAGGCATTCTTCATTAATTCAAGTCTTTTCAGAGAGGCTTTCTGTGACCACACGTACTCCCTAAAATAGCACCCTACCATCATTTCTACTCCCATCACCTGTATTATTTTTGCCCAGCACCTATCACTACTATCAATGTAATGTATAGCTATTTGGTTACTGTCTGTCTCCCTGTCAGAATGTAAACTCCCCAAGAGCAGGTGAATGATCTCATTCACTCTAAACCCCCAGGGTCTAAAGCGCCGGCTCATAATAGGCATCCCACATACATAATAGGTACTTCAAAGACATTTGTTGAGTGAATAAACACACTTCACAGATTTGTTCTAAAGGGAAAGGCTTAAAGTCTGGCCTGTTCAACACACAAATGTCTGACTGGGAGAGAAGGGGTGTGAGTCAGGTCTGCAAGAAGGAAAGTATGGGAAAAGTGAGATGATTTGATGAATTTAATAAAAGGACAAAGGTGTGCACTGGGTGAAGAGAGCCCCGGAGAGTAATGCCCCCACTCCAGGGCTCGGAACAGGCTTGAAGGGCCAGGAGGGAGCAGATACTAGGTGCTGTATCTAGGAAGAAGTTGCTGCGGCTGAGGTGAAAGGGGTTACTGTTTGTATCTCCTTGAGGATTTTAATGGTTTCCTATTTCACGTTTAGGTCTTTCATTCCTTTTGAATTTGTTTCTGTGTATGGTATAAGAAAGTGGTCTGGACTCCCTTTGACTGAACCCAGCGGGAAGCCAGAGGATCAAAGTCAGACACAGAGCAGGGTGGAGACCTGGAGGGACTATGGAGGGTCTCAAGTGGGGAAGGCAAAGGAGTCCATAGGGGCAAGAGTAAGCTGTGCCTCTCCCTCTTGCTGTTCCCTAAGGAGATGCACATGAGATCAGAGAAAGGAAGTGTTGGAAGCCTCATCATCATGGGCACCGGCCTGGTGTACTGCTGACAGACGAGTCATGGTTCAATTCTACTGGCTGGTGTGAGCGGAATTACCAGCTGGTAAGGTTTGCTAATTATTCTCTTCATAAATTTAGTTTGTCGGAGTGACAGAGTTCTTCTAAGCTGAGCTTTTGCTCCATTGTAGCAGCCATATTTCTTTTGATACCCAAATTGTCTTGATAACTCCAGGTTACAGTGAGCAATCCTAGCTATGTCACAGGGTTAGCCAAGCCCTTCTACAGCTTGCACCACCTTCCCCTGCCCTACTGTACCTAATCAAAACCAGTGGGCCTCAGGCCTTCCGAGCACTATACTTCCCTTAAGTCCTGGTCATGACTTCTTTAACACCATGCTACTGGGAATACAGACTGTATTTCTAGCTAAAAAAGGAAGGGTGATGACCCCTACCTCACTCCCAATACAAAATACAACTGAAAATGGATCAAAGCCCTAAAAGTTAAAGCAAAGACTTCGGAGAAAACATTGGTATAAAACTTTGTAACTTTAAATTTGGCAATAGTTTCTCATAATGTGTAAAGCACAAGCAACCAAAAAAATTTTTAAAAGAGATAAATCAGACTTCATAAAAAATGTTTGTACTTCTTTTTTTTTTTTTTTAAGATTTTATTTATTTATTTGACAGAGAGATACAACGAGAGAGGGAACACAAGCAGGGGGAGTGGGAGAGGGAGGAGCAGGCTCCCTGCTGAGCAGGGAGCCCAGTACAGGACTCAATCCCAGGATCCTGGGATCATGACCTGAGCCAAAGGCAGACACCTAACGACTGAGCCACCCAGGCACCACAAAAATGTTTGTACTTCTAAGAAGAAGCACAATCAAGTACTATCAAGAAAGTGAAAAGATAACTCCCTCAGAATGGGAGAAAATATTTGCAAATCATATAACTGACAGGGGTCTTATATCCAGAACTTTTACAAGTTAATAATAAAAAAACAAATAACCCAGTTTAAAAATGAGCTAAGCACAATTGAATAGACATTTGTATATCCAAAGAAGATACACAAATGGCCAAACATTTGTATATCCAAAAAAGATATGCAAATAGCCAATAAGCACATGAAAAGATGCTGAACATTGTTAGTCATTAGAGAAATGCAAATCAAAACCATAAGGAGATGTCACTTCCCACCACTACAATGGTTATAATAAGCATTATATGACAATAAGCGTTGGTGAAGACATGGATAAATTAGAACCCTGGTACACTGTTGGTGGGATTGTAAAACTGTAGCCACTCTGGAGAGCAGTTTGGTAGTTTCTCAATGTGTTAAACACATGGCCCAGCGATTTCACTCTGAGGTATACACCTAAGAGAACTGACAACACACATCCACACAAAAACTTGCACACCAGTGTTAAAGCAGCACTATTTTCATAATATCAAAAAAAAAAAATGAAAACAAACCAAATGTACCTCAGCTGATAAATGGATAAATAAAATAGGGCATCCATAGAAGAGAATGTTATTTGGCAATAGAAGGGAAGGAAGTATTGATACATGCTATAACATGGAAGAATCTTGAGAACATTATGCAAAGTGAAAGAAGTCATACACAGAGTATATGATTCCATTTATGTCATATGTCTAGAATGGGCAAATCCATAGATTGATGGTTGCCAGGGACTGGGGGAGAGCGGGTATGGGGAGTGACTATGGAGTTTCTTTTCGCAGTGATGAAAGGTTCTGGAATTAGTGGCTATGGTTGTACAACCTTGGAAATACGCTAAAAACCACAGAAGCATCCATATACTTTAAAAGTATGAATTTTGTATTATGCGGATCATTTCTCAATTCTTTAAAAGGATCATCCTTATGGTTATGAAGTGGGACTATTTCTAGTCTCCTTATTACACCGTCCCAGGGAAACTTAAAAAAATAATAAAAATCTGAAGTTGCAAGAAGAAATGTTACGGGGCTCTGGAACAATAATGAGGCCTTATCAGTTAAAGTCCCATGGGAGTTCTTTTCACCATTGTGCTAGCGGCAGTTGTGGAAAGGGGAATGGAAAGAGGGAAGGATGGGAATTAAGGTCCGTGGGTGCCTCCTAAGAACCAGGAGCTCTATAATAGCAAAGCCCAAGGTCTCCCACAGGGGGCCAGCAGACAGCATGCAGACCAGGTCTCTCCTTCCTGAAGGGCTTCAAGGTACAAACTTGTACTGTATTTATAAGTGATGTGAAAGACTCAGGTACATTGAGACAAAGGCAGGACTTTTTGTGTTTTATAAAACTATGTCTTAAAAAAAATACAAAAAACACATCTTGTGAAATATAGACTGACATTTTTTAGCACAGGTCCTTATCTTGTAAATTATGTAATTATATTTGTGGTGTGCTAAGAATTTTAACTTGTCAAAAGTAAACATTCAGAACATATTATTTTTAATACCTATTTTTGATATATGTTCATTTTTATTGTTGTTGTTGTTGCTTTAATGTACTAGGAGTTTCTGAAATGGAAGTAATCTAGGCCTCTCTTAATTTCTCTGGAGCCCTGATCAAATTTAATGCCCACAACCACCCTAAGGGGTAAATATTATTGTCCCATTTAATAGGTGAGAAAACTGAGGCTCAGCAAGGCTCAATTAATTGACCGGTCTTGCGAAGTTATTAAGTGATGTAAATGGGGTTTGAATTCAGGTCCATTTGACACCAAAACTCCTGGTGCCACTTTTACATCCTAAAGAAAACGAAAGGTGAAAGTGCAGATTTTTCTCCACACACTGTACCACAGCACCCCCTATGCCAAGGTCCCAGTACCACACGGTGCACCTGTGTACAGGGTTGCTTACAACCAGGGTCCAGGCAGAACTACGTATCCTGCTGAAATCCTTCCCCAAAGCTTTTATGCTCGTGCAAATGATGCAGGAGATACCACTGAGAAACTTAAACTTAATACCGGACACTTAAATACCAGAAATACATAAATATCTTTGCAGGACCTTCTCTGCTGCTTTCCAGAGAGGACCACACATTAACTAAAGCAGAAATGCCACTTCACGTTGTTGGGCTAGGTTCGAGCAGGGCTTAATACCTTCAAGTTGGATAGTTCTTATAGGGTTTGGAACATTTTGGGAGAAAAGACTCTGTCTTCAGCTAACATCACGGAAAAAGGAGAGTGGAGAGAGAATAGAAAATAGAAAGTGCACAGGATGCAAGCCACATGAATGCAAAATCCAAATGCATCACCTCATTTTCAGAGGAAGAAACTAGAGGTAGGAAAAACTGATGAACTAGAGATAAAGTCCCATGGCTGGTAGAGCTGACTGACATTCGAAGTAGGTAGGCCTGACTCCAGAGAGGATGCCCCTGCCATGACCATAGATGTGAAGTTGCAGAACACTGTAGTCAGGAGCACACATGTAGCTTTGCTCCATGGGTTCAAGTCCCAGCTCTGACACTTGCTGGTGAGAGACCTCGAGCCAGCTGAGAGACCTCTATGCTTCAGTGTTCTCATCTGGAAAAATAGGAATAAGAACTGTGTCTACCTCAGAGAGTTGTTATAAAGATTAAAGAGAGCTTCTGGGTTGGTGAACACATGGGGGACTGGAAGAATGGCAAGCTCGGGGAGGGCCTGGAAGCTCTGTGCTCTGTCCCCAGACCCTGCCCTGTGCACTGCTTCCATCTGGTGATTCTTGAATTACATCCTTTCAGGAGAAACTGGTAATCTAATCAATCCTCAGTTGGAAAAAAAAATTCCTGAAAATGAATAGATTATCATTGGAATCAGAATATGAAAAAATTAAAGATTCCGCTTTTGATAACTAGAAGAATTTTTTTTAAGTAGATTCCACACCCAGCATAGAGCCCAATCTAGGGCTTGAACTCAATAC
Source organism: Mustela nigripes (assembly GCF_022355385.1). Taxonomy (NCBI): domain Eukaryota; kingdom Metazoa; phylum Chordata; class Mammalia; order Carnivora; family Mustelidae; genus Mustela; species Mustela nigripes. The sequence continues at coordinate 124,943,158 of NC_081561.1, read as the reverse complement.
CCTGAGATCAAGACCTGAGCTGAGATCAAGAGTCAGATGCTTAACCCACTGAGCCACTCAGGCAACCCTGAGTAGGAGAATATTTGAGGACCCAAACCTCAGGAAGATCCTGACCTCCTCAAGAACGGAATCTGAAATCCTTAAGAAACGTAGACTAAGAAACTTGACAATGCTGATTTTTTGGAAAATAAACATGTTTTCATCAACTGGGATTCCCACCACTTCTATCCAGTGGGAAGAAAATCTGAGATCCACAGAGGTCTGGGTATGAGTAATTTGATAGTAGAATATCTTGAAAAAAAAAAATCAAATACAAGACTTTCTACTTCTAAATTATTCCATTTCCCAATGAAAATAAAAAACAGTGATCAATATATTTTATACCTCTCAATAAAGATGTGAATACTGCTAAAAAAATGGAAGGGAAAAAAAAAAAAAGATCAAACAATGCCTGGATTAGAGCAGTGCCTGACATGTAACAAATGCTATGCTATGTAAGAATTTGCTATCACTGTTTTATGCAATTTCCCCAAATCAAAAAAATAGAAGATAATGAGCAAGGGTTGTAAAAATATCTAACTATACATATGTAACAGGATGTTAAAATGGAACCCTTTCTGCTCAGTTTCAGCTAAGCCTGCAAATCTGAGAACCCATAGGTGTCAAGTTACGCACATGTCAGAGGGAGGCGCTAGACCACCTAGGCCAGGGCTTGGAGAGGGTGATGGTGCCTCCAAGCCAGTATAAAAGCCCTGGAAGTTAAAGGAGCAGTACAAGAGATTACACTTGGAGAAAGCTGATTTTTCTTTCCCACTCTCATTACCCTCCCCCAAAAAAGAGAGACCACAGGTGCTTCCCCTTCCCTCAAGCCTCATGAAAGAACTTTAGGGAGACAAATATAGTTTTCTGTGTGTCCCTTGGAGGTTGGGGGACACAGAGGACAAATGTCTGACTCATGCTTGAGAAGTCTAAAGGCAAGGAACTAGGAGTGTTGGCCTGAAGCAAAGAGAAAGAAGGGGCCATTGATACTCATCTGATGATGAGGGCCCAAGAATTGAGAGAATTTTCCGTGAAACAGATGTGAGCCCTGCTGGAGAAAGCAGACCGGGAAGTTTTAAGACAGACTGCCTAAGGAGGACGGGGTTGTGGATGAGGGACAGTGGACTCTACCAGGGTCATTGTGGGGTAGACTCAATGTCTGAGGCCTGAGGGTCAGGCCAAAGTAAGGTAGATATCCAACAGAAGAGCCCCAGAGAAAACCACAAAAGCTGGTGAGAAAGCAGCAGCTATAAATAGATACTTAATCCAAAGAACACCTTCAACCTAAGTGCCTTTATCCCCCTCAAATCCCCACTCCTTCTGGGCCTAACCCATAAAGAGTGAGTGGTGTGAGCTGGGAGCAAAGAGGAAAAGGGCAGAACCAGGGAGGGGGAGGAAGAGAACAGAAATGGCTGTGCCTCTCCTTCCCCGCAGGCTCCCCACCTAAAACCCACCCACGGGCTGGACAGGGGGGAACATCTTCATGGGAATGTAGTTTAGAGTTTTAGTTACCTTGGGCTACACATTCTAATCACTGAAATAACCTTTTTTTTTTTTTTTAAATTTTCTAAGAGAGAATGATAAATCCAAGGGGTGAAAAAAAAAAAAAAAAAAAAGGTCCATGGAACATGTTTGAAGGGACAGTGGTGACAAAAAGTAAGATGATTTTCCACCTTCATATATTGAGTTCCACCCAAAAGTCACTCCGGTAAGCAGCCCTCCTCAAAATATAGGAAATTGTGCTGAGTTGGGGGTCCAGCAGGAGGGGGTGATCTGGATGTGAGAAATGCACCAGTGATGAAAGAAATACTTTCTAGATTAAAGGCGGAGGAAGTATGAGATCCACATGGAACAAAGTAAAATCTGTACCATGTGTTACAACAACTGCTATGCTGCCTTCTTGCTTTTTGAAAATAGGAAGAAGAGAGTGGATGTGCAATCACAGAATATGTATAAAACATCATGAAGGACACCCATGTTTAATGGATGGAAATGACTTTCAATTCAAGTGTATGCTCTTGATGTTAAAGCCCGCGAGAATTGTGTTCATTCCATCATTCAAACATTTATTGAGCATCAAGTATTACCAGGCAAGGTTTCTCTTGTCATGTGTTGATGTCTAATTGGAGGTGCATACTGATTAGAAAAAGCCTCCCTTAACAGCAAGCTGGCAAAGACATGGTGTCCTCAGCCACCAGCAGTTCTAAAGGAAAGCCGTGATCAGTATTCAAAGCAGAAGGTACGTGGAGGTTACATGTGTCCTGTAAAAATTGTAGGTTTGGGGTAGAATGTACATTGGATGTGGCTCTTGATTTGTGCTCTACCAAATAAATGCAGGACTGTCCTTAGAGCCCAGAGAGGCACTACCAAAATCTTCAGGTGTTGCCGCACGTGGCAATTATTTAGCGCAAGATTTTACAATACAGCGTGTGCATCAGTCTCAAGATTGTAGCTGTCATCAGCCTCAGCCCAAACCACAGTTTAACTGGCTTTATTTGGTGTCAGACATAATTGGAATTTAGGCTTAGAAGGGGAGAGAAGATAGATCTAATCTTCACCTAAAGGAAAACACATATACACTCATTATTTCCTTTTTCACTTTGGTGTACCCTCATTACAGAGTTACGCTTTCATGGTGTGCAGATCTCACCTAGGAGGGCAGCAGATACAGGGTTATCTGAAATCTTCTAAAGTTCTGGGAGCAGGAGTGGAAACCATCCACGTCCCTCAACAGCTTGCCTCCTACAGCGGACAGCCGCATCCCGGCTTAGGGGCACAGGCCTAGCCCTTGTGCTACTGTCAGGCTCTCTGCCAGGGAAAATGGCTGTGCTCTCCTCCTTTGTACCGGGACAGGAACTCTGTGGAGTTTCTCTTGCCCTAAGGGGAAGGAGCTGGTGTCTTGGCACACTACTTCCAAACGGTCCAGTGCCTATTCTGAATCAACTGAAGGGCGAATGAATAGACCTTTTCATGGTGTGAGATCCTTCAGATAGGAAATAAAATAAAACAAAAAACCTTCACACCCATTTCTGATGAGCCCCATAAAAAATAATTTTTGTTTTTTGTTTTTTTTCCTCAGCTCAGGAACAAAGAGATACTTCCAGAAAACTTGGGCAGAAAACCATTCACTAATGGACCAAGAGTCAGAGGGATAACTCACTATGAGTTGAAGACTAACTTATTTGGTTATCTAAAATGAAGTAGGCTAAATAGGACTAGTCTTTGAAACCCCGACTCATTGCTTCAGCTGAACTTGGAATTTTAGTTCCTTGAACTACAGAAGAACTTTCCCCTAGTAAACACATGTTATTTATTATTTTTTTCTGAGTAAACCTATTTTAAGTGAATATTCACCATCTACTGAAAGCATAAAGTGAACATGAAATTCACTGCCTTCTTGCACTCTGGACTCTAAACCTTCTCCTTCTGTCCTATAAAACATTCCTCTTTGAAAGTAAACATGCAGACAAGACAGATTCATCATTAGTAAAATGCAAATAGGATGAAACAATGATCAGAACAATGTCATAGACCTTCCCCCCCAAAAAATCACCAAAGTGGCTGAACTGATCTTGAAGAAGATATATGGTCCACATAATTATGCCTACAATTGTACATGCCAGGGTGTCTTTAATAAATATCTTTTAAAATATTGCATGTCACAATATATTAGCAAACCAAATCCAACAATACATTAAAAAACATCAGACACCACAATCAAGTGGGATTTATTCCTGGGGTGCAAGGGTCGTTTGAGATTCACCAAACAATGTGATTACATCACATCAATAAGAGAAAAAATAGAAACCATATAATCATTTCGATAGATGCTGAAAAAGCATTTGACAAAGTACAATATCCATTCGTGATAAAAACTCTCTGCAAAGTAGGTCTAGAGGGAACATACCTCAACATAACAAAGAGCTTACATGAAAAACCCACAGCTGACATCATAGTCAGTGGTAAAAAACTGAGCTTTTCCCCTAAGGTCAGGAACAAGACAAGGATGTCCAGTCTCACCACTTTTATTCAACAGAGTGCTGGAAGTCTTAGTCACAGCAATCAGACAACAAAAAGAAATAAAAGCCATCCACATTGGTAAGGAAGAAATAAAACTCTATTTGCAGATAACATGATACTATATAGAGAAAACCCAAAACACTCCACCAAAAAATTACTAAAACTGATAAAAGAATTCAGTAAAATCACAGGATCCAAAATGAATGTACAGAAATTTGTTGCATTCCTATACACTAATAATGAAGCAGCAGAAATGAAATTAAGAAAACAATCATGAAAGACCTCAAATAGCCAAAGCAATCTTGAAAAAGCAAAACAAAACTGGAGGTATTACAATTCCAGGTTTCAAGTTATATTACAAAGCTGTATTAATTAAAACAGTATGTACTATCATAAAAGTAGACACATCAATCAATAGAATAGAAAACCCAGAAATAAACTCACAACTGTATGGTCAATTAATCTTCAAAAAAGAAAGAAGTCATATCCAATGGGGAAAAGATAGTCTCTTCAACAAATGGTCTTGGGAAAACTGGACAGCTATATGCAAAAGAATGAATCTGGACCACTTTCTTTCACCATACACAAAAATGAACTCAAAATGAATTAAATACCTAAATGTGAGATCTGAAACCATAAAAATCCTTGGAGAGAGAACAGGCAGTAATTTCTCTGACATCAGCTGTAGCAACATTTTTCTAGATATGTCTTCTGAGGTGAGGGAAACAAAAGTAAAAATAAACTACTGGGACTACATAAAAATAAAAAGTTTCTACACAGCAAAGGAAACAATCAACAAAATTAAAAGGCAACCTACTGAATGGGAGAAAATTTGCAAATGACATATCTGAAGAAAGGTTAGTATACAAAATATATAAAGAACTGATACCCATAAAACAAATAATGCCATTAAAAATTAGACAGAAGACATGAACAGACATTTCTCCAAAGAAGACATCTAGGAGACAAACAGACACATGAAATGATGCTTAACGTCAGTCATCATCAGGGAAATGCAAATCAGAATGACAAAGAGATGTCACCTCACATCTGTCAGAATGGCTAAAAGCAAAAACTCAAGAAACGATAAGTGTTGGTGAGGATGTGAAGAAAAAGGAGCCCTCTTACACCACTGGTGGGAATGCAAACTAGGTATAGCCACTGTGGAAGACTGTGGACGTTCCTCAAAAAATTAAAAATAGAACTACCCTTCAATCCCATAATTGTACTACTGTGTATTTACCCAAAGAATACAAAAACACTAATTCCAAATGACACATGCACCCCGATGTTTATAGCAGCATTATCAACAATAGTCAAATTATGGAAACAATCCAAGTGTCCATTGATAGATGAGTGGATAAAGAAAATGTGGTGTGTGTATATATATATATATGATATTATAATCTTGCCATTTCCAACAACATGGATGGAGCTAGATTATATAATACTAAGTGAAATAAGTCAGTCAGAAAAAGACAAATATCATATGATCTCACCCATATGTGGAATTTAAGAAACAAAACAATAAGCACAGGGAAAAAAGAGAGAGAGAGAGAGAAACCAAGGAAGAGACTCTTAACTACAGAGAACAAAATGATGGTTACCACAGGGGAGATGGTGAGGAGGATGGATGAAGAGGATGATGAGGGTTTAAGAGTATACTTATCAAGATATAAAAAAAAGTAGAGGTTTTTGACTAGAGAAAAATAAAAATAAGATAAAATACTGGGGCACCTGGGTAACTCAGTCAAAGTGTCTGCCTTAGCTCAGGTCATGATCCTGGGGCCCTGGGATTGAGACCTGTGTTGAGCCCCATGTTGAGCTCCTTGCTCTCCTTCTGCCTCATCCCTTCCCCCCAGCTTGTGCATGCGATCTCTCTCTGAAGTAAATAAAATCTTAAAAAATAATAAAATATTGTCATGTCTAATAATAATGATAATTACAATAATACTTAACAAAGCATAATAATACCACTTCACCAAATTTACTTGTGGTGGATGGCATTTAAATACTTTATATGTAACAACCTCCCTTCATTGAAGCACAAAGCTATTGTAGGTCATACAACTAGGAAGTGGCAGAACTTGGATTTGAACCCAAGTTGAACTGATGCCAGAATGTACTTTTTTTTTTTTTTTTAAAGATTTATTTATTTATTTTAGAGATGGGGAGAGAACATGGGGAGACAGGGCAGGGACAGAGGGAGAGAGAGAGAGAATCTCAGGCAGAGTTCCTTCTGAGTGCAGAGCCTGATGCAGGGCTCAATCTCATGACCCTGAGATCATGACTTGAGCCAAAATCAAGAGTTGGACACTTAACTAACTGAGCCACTCAGGTGTCCCCAGAATATGTGCTTTGAATCAATTCACCACACTATCTCTCAGCTTTACAAGCGTGCTTGTGGTTCTATGTAGGGAACTGTCCCTGCTTCTTGTCCTGCAGGGCAGTCCCTACAGAGGTCATAGAAGGAGTATTATCCATTTATGGCATTTATAAGCTAACCCATTTTTAATAGTTATTCAGTAAAGTAGGGGAAATATAATTTTACATATTGAAAAATCTAATAACAATCAGCATTTTAAAGAAATCTCCACCTCATTTTCCCACAAATTAATCACAGATAAATCCATAGCTGAGTCATTTGTTAGGTCATGGCCATGAGGAAACTCAACCAGAGAGTCCAACTCAAAGTGCATTAGAAATCCATTTTATGAAATGTTCTTTTTTAGATCTAACTTACATAATTAGAGAACATTAGAGTCGAAAAGGGCCTTGGAATTTATAGAATTTAATCTCCTTAAGTGAGGCTGTCCAAGAAAGATAAATGAATTGCCCCAGAGCCTAGAGCCATTTGGTGGAAGGAACACCATGAGACCAAGGTCACAGACTTCCCAGGGTCCAATGTCTTTCTCCACTGTAACATGCTGCTTGCCCCACCCCACCCCAGGTGACATGTAAAAATTTTTTTTTATTTCTTAAAGATTTTATTTATTTATTTGAGAGAGAGTGAGAGAGCTCAGGCGGAGGGAGAGAGAATTCCAAGCAGACTCCCCACTGAGCCCATTGCAGGGCTCAATACCATGACCCTGACATCATGACCTGAGCCTAAATTAGATGCTTAACCAACAGCCAGAGAGGCACCCTGTGACATTTTTATATAAGAAAAGCAACATGTTCTCATTACTTAAAGACACTTTCCTATGCTCTGTACAAACAAGGTTTATACAGTTATATTCCACTGGTTGACTTTTTTTTTTAAAAGACTTTATTTATTTATTTATTTATTTGACAGTTATCCTAAGTAGGCAGAGAGGCAGGCAGAGAAAGGAAGGGAAGCAGGCTCCCCACTGAGCAGAGAACCCAACGTGGGGCTCGATCCCAGGACCCTGGGATCATGACGTGAGCCGAAGGCAGAGGCTTTAACCCACTGAGCCACCCAGGCGCCCGTCCACTGGTTGACTTTTAGGAATATCATTGATATACTTCAAACAAAAATTAGGTGGTGCTTGCCTTTTTTTCATTTAGAGAAGCAGACATAAGAAAACGTGAGAAGGACGTGGAATATGAGTGTGGTGAGTATCCTACCTACATGGGTACTCATTTTGTACTATTCCATTATAATCTCATCCCAATCATTTGTTCCCAGTGGAAGTTGTTGACGACGTCTCTGAAAACCATCAGTTTTGTGAAAGAAAACCTGTCTCTTTTCAAAATGCCAGATCCTTGGCCTCTTCTGTGGTCCATGAGCCTAGGACTTCTATGGTCTGCCTGCCTCTCAGCTCCTTTCTGCCAGTTAGTTCAACTGAACCCTGTCATTTGTTCATTCTTCCCAAAGGGCAGATTTTATCCCATTAGTTGTATCTCAACTTTCAGGGACTATCTACTGTCTTTAGGGTAAAGCCCTAACTTCCGGAGCCCTAAAGAGATAGCACTCTTTATCTATCAAATCCATCTGCTTTTGTGTACCTTCATGAACAGTCCACTCTGACCCAGGTAGTATGTTCCGTTTCCCAGATGTATGTGGTGCTTACCTGTCTCTATACCTTTGCCCACATGGCTTTTCTCTCCCAGGATATCACCTCATCTGCCTGTGCCAATTCAATTCTGAGTCACAAGGCAAGGCCCAGCCTGCAGGCCTCCCTGTCAGCCCAAGCTTCCTGAAATCCTTTTCTGAAAGCATTTATTGCTGGTAACACTGATTTCATATTTGCTGTTCTGTTTTATTTTAATTTTCCCATGCATGCTTCTCTTGCCTTCCCATCTGGTTTATAAGCTCCTTTAGAGCAAGGAACATTTTTTAGACTAAAAACATTTCCTCTATGTCTTAAACACATAAAGAACTAAGTATCCATAGCTGATTTCAGTCAATTGCTTTTCCATTTTCTTGCTCCTCCCCCAATATTCTCCTTGAAGAGTTGGCAATTTAAAACATTTAGGGTGATTTTATATACTTATCTAAAAACATAAAAGCTATGGAATGTATCTTTAAGTAGAGCCTTTTACCTACAATTCAAAGATGAGCTGTTAGAGCATTCATTAATAGCTTAAGAGAATTAAGAACTTAAGAACGGAGGAGCTCAGGCTCCTGGGTGGCTCCCTCAGTTAAGCATCTGCCTTTGGTTGAGGTCATGATCTCAGGATTCTGGATCCATGGAGCCCTGAATCAGGTTCTTTGCTTAGCAGGGAGTCTGCTTCTCCCTCTCCCTCTGCCTGTCACTCCCCCTGCTTGTGTGTCCTCTCTCTCTTTCAAATAAATAAATAAAATCTTAAAAAAAAATTCATTGGCAAAGATGTAACAGTCACAATTGGTAATATATGAATATATCCTTTTTTCTAAAATGACCACATTTATATTACTTAACAAACAGCAAGAGAGTTCCTTTTGCTTTTTCCAATCTTCCAAATTAGCTTCTGAGTCATGGTGAAGTTTGGCAAATGTAATCATATTCTCTATCTTTTCTAATCTCTTCTTATAAAGATATAATCATATGTAAACTCCTCATGAATTGGATTTCTTAGTGAATAAGCAAATACATGTTTATCTCAGTTTATGTAGGACAAATCCATTTCATAGTTGATGCACAAGATTACAACAGACCAACACATGTTTTGAAATTGTATGTCTAGAAGATCATCTTATGTACCATATAAGTAAAAGAAAAAAGTCAAGAAAGAGGATTCAATTTTATTCTGCTCATTTGGAGTTAGCCTTCGGATTACATAAGGAGTTCAAGAAAGAGTTGGCACAACAGAGATGGTCTAGGTCAGCAATTAAACATCACCGGAGCCCAGAAGATTTGATAATGACAATCTCTCCAGTGTTCATCTCCTCCCTCTTTCTGTTTCCAACCCTCTTCTTTTTTACTCACTCCTGCTGTATATACTGCCTAGTTTTTTCCTTTCTTTTTTCTCTCTTGCTTGTGTCTTAAATCTGCCAGTGACAATCATCCTTGCTGGAAATGGAATTCTCTTCCTGCTACTTACCTCTTCTGGAATTGACTTGCTTAACAACATTACAAATATGAACTTTCAAGATAAAAAGTCTACCCATGTTTTATAAGCTGAGTAAGTCAGGGTCCTTCACTTTTCATTTTCCCTACGTAACTGTAATCACAGCACAGAAGACAGACTAACTGGCCACATGTGGAAGTTTCTAAAAAGTAACAAATCATTACCTAAAATCATTATCTATAAATAAAGGAGGAAAAACTCAAGCATTTATCCTGCCTTTCTTTTGAACTGTTTTTCACAATAAGAAAATAGTTGATGTGGGAAAGTTGTTTTAGAAAGATCCCTGCAGGGGCACCTGGGTGGCTCAGTGGGTTAAAGCCTCTGCCTTTGGCTCAGGTCATCATCTCAGGGTCCTGGGATCGAGCCCCGCATCGAGCCCCACATCGAGCCCCGCATCGAGCCCCGCATTGGGCTCTCTGCTCGGGCTCTCTGCTCGGGCTCTCTGCTCCAGCTCTCTGCTCAGCGGGGAGCCTGCTTCAACCCCCCAACCCCACCCCCCCACCGCCGCCTGCTGCTCTGCCTACTTGTGATCTCTGTCTGTCAAATAAATAAATAAAATCTAAAAAAAAAAAAAAAATCCCTGCCAATAAATGTGAATAAAAACAGTTAATGGATCTCGCTAGTCCACGGCTGCTGACTGTTTGGCAAAAGGCTTTTTGCAATGGATCGGGATGATGACACCAATGTTTACATCATGGAAAAAGAGAGCCATTTGTGATACAACCCCACAGTATATGTAAAGCATCACCTATTAAATATTCCTGCAAGATTAATTAAATCAAGTTCTAACTATTGGTTTATTATTTACTGGTAAGTAGTGGGGATGAAAAAAAGTGTTAAATGATACCATGAGGATAAAGCCAATCTTCTACATGGGAGATCCATCTCTTCTCTCTCATTTACTTATTTATTCAATCATTTCTTTCTTTTTTAAAAAATTTTTTTTTATTTATTTATTTGACACAGAGAGAGAGAGAGAACACAAGCAGGGGGAGCGGCAGGGAGAGGGAGAGGGAGAAGTCTTCCCACTGATCAAGGAGCCTAGTGCAGGACTCAATCCCCATTACCCTGAGATCATGACAGTGAGCCACCCAGGTGCCCCCAATCATTTATTTCTATCTAATATCCTTGAACCTGGACTCAAAGATACTTATTCTATACTTTGTGTTCTAATGCAATACTTATTTACTTTGTTGCTCTAATTGTTCCAGTTTTGGCTACAGGGAGCTCTTTCAGCTGGTTCTTAGGCACTTTTTACATTCTGGCACTACAAGATACTCCAGGCTCATCTTGTATGTTTTGGGATCCAGTCCTACAATCAGCCATTTTTCTAATGATCCTGGTACGTGTTATCAGAGAGCAGTATTAGAAACCAGGATGTGGCTTCTAGGTGTGCTTGTTGCTACTGGAGTATCATTGATTCTAGGGCCTCTGAGCTGACAGAACAAGGAAATAAATATGTATACCAACTGGCATATATATATATGTATATATATGTGTGTGTGTGTGTGTGTGTGTAAATATTTCTGTACGTAACCGTCTGTATCTATATTAAGCTAAACATGATGTTGGGATTCATACTGATGTTTGGACTGGCTTTTAACCCAGCTGTGGGGGTGCAGAGTAGGGGAGGTACAGAGAGAACAAGATTGCCCAGAGGATGGTAATTGCTGAAAGTGGACAATATGTAAATGGAAGTGGGACGCTGTGGTGATCTAGTACACTATTCTCTCTACTTGTGAGTATGTTTTTAAATTTACATAACAAGAAAAACTTTTGTTAATAAGAATAATAAAGGTTGAAGAAGGCACTTTTGGCTTCACTCCAAGCCCATTTATTCTTCCTTTATACAACATTTTAATGAGCATTGCTAGCTAATTTGCAAACACATAACTAATTGAAACACTTTAAACATTTTAAAAGACTTTTTTAAAGTACGCAGTGACAAAAGTAAGAAATTACAGGTGACAAGAAAGGAACTTCTCAAAAAAACTATATAAAATAATATAAAAATTATAATGTGCTGCAGTTACAGAACACACCCTACAGTAAGCTCTAAGAACATTATTATATTTCCATAAAAAAGCTGTTCTCCATAATAATCATGCCTTATCAAAAAAGCTATCTAATATTTAGCATGTTTTGTTTAAGAAAAAAACCAAAAATAAGTAAACATATCTTTAGGTTTTATTCAAATCAGTAAAAATTTTTAAGTTTCTAGCCTACATAGATAGGCACTAAGTCATCATAAAAGTGAGCTGCCTAGAACAACTCATTCTCCAAGGTTCTAAGTATTGGAACTCAGCTCTAAACATCCAGTTCCTCAAAATATTTAAGTACTTTATATTTCCACAAAAGCATACATTTAGTGCTCATGAGAGTCTAAGATTTAACTCAAAAAGAAACATAAATTCAGCAAAATCTATTCTTACCCTAATAATTCTGTGAAGGAAAAGGATTACATGAAAGATCTTTTTTTTTTTTTTTCAAACTCCATTTCTGGTTAAAAATGTAAAGCAGGTATCAGTTTATGGTCACAAAAATTTTCATGGAATACTATGTTTGTTTTTCTCTCCCTATAAAAGAGAAGCTAAAGCCATATTGATATGCGTTATGCTCAGAGTATATATGTTTGGTTTAAAATATCCTGAATCAGTGAGCTTTTTATTGGTCAGTGCAATCTGTTGAAAGGAAAGTTTTGGGGTGCCTGGCTTGCTCAGTTGGTAGAGTATGGGACTCTGAATCTTGCGATCATGAGTTCAAGCCCCAAGTTTTGGAAAAAAAAATGTTCTGATACATACTATTAAACTTCTCTCCCTAAATTAGACCCAAGATCAGAAATAGGGGGTGAAAAATTCTTCTTTTATCTGTCTTAACATCTTTTATCTATTTTTGTTTCTACCCTTTTTGGGTATGGGCTGCAAATAAACAGGACTCTTTCTTTTCTGAGTGCCTGCCAATCAGAAGGGCACAATAAAATCAAAACATGCGTTGGGAGGGGGAGGCTTAGAGAACTGAAATAGCCCAGGGGCTGCCACCTCATTTCCTGCTGAGCCACACCCATACAACCCTCACGTGACTAGGCTGTTAGCACTGTACAGTTTGGGAGAGTAACATGCCTTGTAGAGATTATGCCCAGCACTCCTCTAAGAGGACTCTTGTTGGGGTGTGATGTTCCAGAAATTAACCCGAGCTTCTGGGTTCCTTTGAATAATTTATAGAGAAGACTAAAATAGATATGATCCTGTAGAAGTATGAAAGTAGAAACCAAGACAGCATGACCTATCAGCAGACAAGGCAGGCCCCGATGAAAGGCCTACAAAGAAGACCCACACATTGATGTTCTGTCATTCTGGTGCTGGGATACTTCCTCTAAGGATAAGATTTGTCTGCTCTCTGCTCATAGGATTTACCAGAAACGTTCTGGAAGGGGAGGCCAAGTTGCATTAGATTAGCCCTGCTCCCTGATGACCAACATATCTTTCGGACTTCATGGACATCCTCAAGAAGCTTAGTTCAGGGAACTTCTCTCTAAAGGCCAGAAATCATGCGATATATTTTCCTTCCACGTCATTACGCCAAACTCCCCTTTTCTCGCCAGTCCCTCACAACCAGTTTCCAAAGATGCCAACCAGAGCAGTGTCCTTTCATGTGGAAAACCACAAGGGTAGCCCCAAAATATTGCAAGAACAGCATGCATTTGAGACATTTCTATTTGGCTTTCTTCAGTAATATACTACATCGGGCTATGTACATTTTGTTACAGTGCAGGAAACCCAAGTTCAGTCTGAGAATGAGAAATCCCATGATTCTTTTTTTTTTTCTTTTTAAAAGATTTATTTATTTGATAGAGAGAGAGCGTAAGGCAAGGGAGGGAGAGGGAAAGGTTCAAGCAGATTCCGGAGCCCGAAGAGGGGCTCGATCTCAGGATCCCGAGACACCTGAGCTGAAGTCGACTCTTAACTAACTGAGCCATCCGGGCGCCCCTCAGTATTCTTGACTGAGTCCAGCAATACACCGTTTGGAGTCTAGGCACCAACACCCTTGCTTTTCCTTGTTTGCAAAGCATAGATAATGACACCCACTCTGGGACTGGGGCATGAGCTTATTAATGATTGCACAGTGCTAAATATAAAGAGGCTTCATGGTACAGGCAGGTAATATGTCCCTTTAGGAGTGACACATGTTAATTACACTGCGTGAGAGCCCAGCAAAGCTGCATCGGTCATTTTGAGAAAGGTGGTCTAGGTAGGTCCACCTTGTTTCATTTTTAGGATGATATACTTGCTTTTTGGTTTCCTGCTCCTAGATTCATCTTTGTAATAGTGCAGAATTATCTTATTTCTATTTATTATTTAACTCCTTGCCTCTGGCCAGCTAGCAGTCAGCTCAGTTTTTCTGGGTGTGTTACAGAGCATTGCACTTACCAGGCTGTTGCTGGACAGACTGGAGAGGACAGGCTATGGCAACACCTTGGGGACCAAAGAGAGGCTCCCTGTCACTGAGGAGATGTCCAGGATTGGCCTGGCAGCCTGAGAGCTGGCAGTGGGGCTGCACCCACACTCCCTCTCAGTACAGGCCGGGGCTTTCTGCCCTTGTGCGAGTAGACTCTGGGAGCCTTGAAGCAGAGTTGCCAAAGTTTGTCAGCAAACTGGTTTCTGACCAAAAAAAAAAAAAGGACTTTCTGTACATGAAACAGCTACAGAGAAAGATCTTTTTCCTTTGAATGCCATTAATTGGGGGCATTAACGTAGATGAGAAGCTTGTCCCAAGGGGACATCCCAGGCATGACGATCCCCCCAATTACAGAACTGTAGTGAAGGGAAACCCTATGCTGTACTTCCTGTATCCAACTAAAGTTAGTACAAGAAATCACACTGAGAAAACGGGACTGCTGAATGCCTAGTAAGTATTAAGCAGACATGAGAAATAAAACAACTAAGGAAATTAAATTGAAAAATATATAGAGAAAAATTTATTCATTCATTCATCACATAGCGAGAACCTCGTCTATACCAGCCATTGTGCTAGGAGTGGGGATACTGCGGTGAAGGAGAGACGAAAATCTTTGTTTCACAGAGTTTACACTAGGAGGGAGAAAGACAACCAACAAGCAAAGAAACAAGCAGAAAATACATAGGATTATGCCCTATGCAGAGAACTCACGTAGGTTGGGGTGATCATGACTGAATGGACTCTCTGCAGAGGTAAGATTGAGCTAAGATGTAAAGGAGAAGAGGGAATCTATCCTGTGAGGACTGAGGGGAAGTGTGTTCCAGGCCAAACAGGGAGAGTCAAATCTCAAGGCAAGAATGAGTCCTGCGGGCGTGACTGCACCGGCATGACTGCACCGGAGTGGCTGAGCCCAGCAAGGAGGAGAGTCCGAGTTAGGTGGGGCGGGACGCAGCTCACGAGAGGCCTGTGAGCCCCCATGAAAACTGGAGATTTCTTTTCTAAGTGTGATGAGAAGCCATTGGAGAGTTGTGAAGAAGCAAAGAAGTGGTAGGATCTGAGTCGTGCCTTTAAAAGACTTCACTGCTGCTCCGTGCAGAGATGTGTAGGGGTCAGAGTAGGAAAGCCAGGGGGACCCTGCTTAGTTATGATCTGAGTCCTGTGGTTGCTACTTGCTCCTTATTTGGGAAAGCTAATGACCAAGGATCATGTCCTGGCGACTTCATGTCTATTGGGAGAGTTATAAGATAACCCCATTTTGAATGTAAGTTGGAGCGGCTACTCTGTAAAACAGTATAAAGGGTCCTCAAAAAGTTGGAAATAGAGCTACCCCATGACCCAGAAATTGCACTACTGAATATTTACCCCAAAGATACAAATGGAGTGATCTGAAGGGGCACGTGCACCCGAATGTTTATAGCAGCAATGTCCACGATAGCCAAACTATGGAAAGAACCTAGATGTCCATCAACAGATGAATGGATAAAGAAGAATACTATGCAGCCATCAAAAGAAATGAAATCTTGCCATTTGCCATGACACGGATGGAACTAGAGGGTATTGCGCTCAGTGAAATAAGTCAATCAGAGAAAGACAAGTATCATATGATCTTACTGATATGTGGACTTTGAAAAACAAGGCAGAAGATCACGGAGGAAAAGAGGAAAAAATGAAACAAGGCGAAACCAGAGAGGGAGACAAACCACAAAAGATGCTTAATCTCAGGAAACAAACAGGGTTGCTGGAATGGAGGGGCGTGGGAGGGATGGGGTGGTGGGGTGATGGACACTGGGGTGGGTATGTGCTATGGTGAGCACTGGGAATTGTGTAAGACTGATGAATCAAAGAACTGTACTCCTGAAACAAATAATACATTATATGTTAACTAAAAAAAAGAAAGAAAAGATACTCCATTTTTGAGGCTTGGGAAATTTCAGACTGCATTGCACAATAAGACAGCCGTAGCCAGACAGGTCTTTTTGCATGTGTGGATTACAGAGTTACCGTGTTTATCTCACTCTGGCCCTTTCCACAGCCATCGGTTCCCCCATTGACCTCCTGCCATACTTTTGTCACTGGCTGCTCCGAACTCTTCTCCACGCTCCAAAACCACCCTATTCTCAATCATCAGTTCTTCCCCAGGGGTAACAATTTTATCCCTTTCTCTACAAAGAAAAGTAAAACTCTTCAATGTGAATTTTTTTGTGTCAACTTTACATTCGGTTACTTCCTTAGTTTGGGAAGATGTGCCTCTGCCGTCCTCCAGAACTTCTGCCCTCCACCTGTCTGAAGGTCTGCGTCTTAACCTGCTTGAGTTTCCAAAATGGTTCCCTCGTTCCGAAGCATTTTAAGTGTTATCTCTTTGTCCTCTTCTCTGCTTCTCACACCAGAGCCTGATTTGTCCGATCTGAATGGGCAGCTCTGCTCTCCGTGCTGCTACTTTTTGGCACTCTCTAGCATCCCCCCCCCCCTTCGGGTCTGTGCCTCTCCTTCAACCTGTAAATGAACCTCAGCCTCCTTCTCCAGTTCCTAGTGTCCCGATCGCTCTACTCCCATAACCGTCAAGAACTGTACGGATTCAGCCATATCCTTCTTTTTGCCAAATCCTTTCTCTGCTTCAACTTACCTATTTCTTGACTTCCCTCTTTTACTTGTTCCTATATGAACTTTATGTTTCTCTAAGTTTAAGCATTCATTAAATCTCTCATCATTTATTCAGCACTGACAGACGACTCTCAGTTATGTAGGATTCTGGGAAGTCCCTCCCTGACATTCTTTCTCCAAACTTACTGCAGGTCCGCAGTCCCTTGTGCAAAGCCTATTGGGGCTGTAAGTATTCTAAAAGCAAAAATCTTCAGATTTTGGAGTGATAATACGCATATATAACATAAGGCATTAATATCTGTTGCAAAAATGTATGACAATTCATGCTAAGTGAAATAATTAAAGACAATAAATTTCCTCATAAGAGTTCAGGACAGATTTTGGTGCCAGATGAGTTTTGATGTCAATTTACAAAAGAAAGGAAGGGAGGAAGGAAGGAAAGGAGGTGTCTGATGGTATCGCAGCTCTATTTCTCTGTACTGTTTTTTTCTGTTACACTAAAACTTTCTACCTTTTTTTCTACCTCTAACTTTTTTCAAGTTACTACTTCAAAGTCTACATTTTTTAAAAAGGGCAAATTGATTTTTCTTGCAAGCAGTCTTCCTTTCTGAAGAATCTCACTTGCTACCAGAAATACCATTTTTTAATTTTTTAAAAAAGATTTTATTTATTTATTTGACAGAGAGAACTCACAAGTAGATGGAGAGGCAGGCAGAGAGAGAGAGGAGGAAGCAGGCTTCCCGGTGAGCAGAGAGCCCAATTCGGGACTCGATCCCAGGACCCTGAGATCATGACCTGAGCCGAAGGCAGCGGCTTAACCCACTGAGCCACCCAGGCGCCCCAGAAATATCATTTTTTAAAAGCCTCCTAAACTAAAAACCTTATTCCATCCACTTTTGCTCTTACATATAATCTATCATCGAATTTCTTGACCTCAGCCCATTCAACAGCCTCTACTTTAATATAAGCCCATACTGTTCAACAGCCCCTTGGGCAGTTTCTGAAATTCTAGCCCCCATCTATGATCATGGCTTTTTATTTCCCTAAATTCCACCTTTCCCTCACACCAAGAATATCAATGGCACTACCTCTGAAATATTTCATTCATCATGAATGCTTCTTTCTCTGTCAGTATTTAAAGATTGGGTCACATCCCACATTTATTCCTGAAGAAAGTTCAGCTTCCTAAGCTTCCTCTCTAACCAAACACATGGTATTTTGATTTATCTTCTCATGAGTCCAACTGCTACCCTGATTCTGATGCCTTTCTTAATTGTAAGATAGAACAATGCAGTATCAGATGTAACTGATATACTGTTTTTTAATTTTTTAGTCCTAAATAAATTTTGTTTGTCCTTCCTGTTAGACTCATTTTAGGGTAGGCTGTTGGCAATTTGTGTGACTGAGTTAGTCAGGGTACTCCCAACAATTCCCTTTTCATTCCCTTCCATGTTCACTGAAAGGAGAAACTCCCAAGGTACCTCATTAACAAGCATGGAATGAATAAATAAATAGCACATGTACTAAACATAAAGGAACAAAGCTTAAGCCACTGGCAGAATGTGAACATTAAAATTGCAGAAGCACTAGAGACTTTTAGTGAGCTTTGAGTGAATGCTGAGTACATGGGTATTGAATATCTTTCCTTATTTTGTATACTTTGACCTTCTAGTACTTGTTTTCTTTTCTCCTATGCTCTACCTACTAATTCCTTCATTACTGTTAATGCTGGGAAAATACGTGATGCTCTGTTTAGTACTTTGGATGCCCGTCAATGGATATTTACTCATGAACTTGAAAATATTTGCTATCTCAAATAAATTTTTTTTTAATGAAGCAGAGGGGTCCCTGACTGGCTCAGCTAGTAGAACATGCAATTCTTGATCTCAGGGTCATGGGTTTGAACCTCATGACATGTGTGATAATGAGATGAGTTAATAAAATTGTTACATAAAATGACAGATACTAGAGGTGGAAGAACATTATGTAATCTAGTCAAGTTATTATCATGATTTTTTTCAGCAGTAAAACATTTTATGCAAAAGAAATTGTAACAGGGATTCAGCCATATGTAGAAAACAGAAGTGAACTTCCCTCCGTGAGGACACAGCACGAAGCTTGCAAGCCTGAGTTCCTCTCCCATCCACCCTCCAATCGTTCCTTTCTCCCTGTTGCAGCCTTCTGGGCCCCCCCAGAGAATTCCTAGGGTTCCACAGAGCGGTATCTAAACCAGCTCCCATCTCCTAATTTGCAAATATAAAAGCTGATGCCCGGAAAGGATAAATAACCTACCCAAGATAACGCAGCTGGTCTAAAGAAAGAAACGCAGCTAGTCTAAAGCTGGTCTGACGTCAGAGCTCTGGTCTTTTGGCTACATTCAGTGCTGTCTAGTTCACTTTTCTGGCCATTGCATTTCCCTATATTGACTGTCTTCTTTGCCAGGTACTGCCTGAGGTGCAAATGAGATGGGAATATCCTGCCCTAGAGAATGCTAAGAATGAAGAGAGAGGCTTCCGAATAATTATATGAAGAAATTACATGGGATGATACAGAATTCCGTAAGACCATGGGAGATGTCAGATTAATATCAGCTGAGAATGCAGGGATACTTCATAAATGAGATACTATTGAATCAGTTTTAGAAATGGATAGATGTTGATCAGGCATAATTTTTTGCATTCACTATAGTCTTAATAGATTACTATAGTCTGTTCAGACTATTACAGGTTTAAAATAGAAAATCAAAGAGGGGTTTTTAAAGGGCATTTGTCATTATTATAACATATATTGTTGTTTTATAAAATACCTGGGAAAAAATCAGAATTTTGAATTAATAGATTAATAAATGCCTTTACCTTTTGGCAGAGCTTCACTTAATTGCTAAACCCATAGAAGTTAATACTTCCTAGAAGTTTTTTGATATTCTACCTATTTTAGGTGAAAGTTAGGAGGGAGTCCAAGGGCAAAGTCCTCTGGGCTGGTTTGAACGATAACATCACAAACAAGGAGATGCTTAAATGAGGAGTTTCAGCATCTAGACCAGAAACAGTCCCTACTTCTCTCATTTTCTAAGTTAGCCATTCTTCATTTTAAGATTCTAATAAAACAGAATGAGGGGGTGAAAAATACCTCACTATTTAGGATTCTTATTTGGACCATCATGGTGAATAGCATGTTTGGGTTTATAAGATCCTCATTTAAAGTCAGCAGGGAATTAGTTTAGATGGCCCAATGTTTACTGGGATGATGCAGGTTGCCTTGGAAAGATTGTTTTTTTTTTTTAGGCTGCGTTTGTCATAATCCCAGAGACCTCTCAGATCTCTCAAAACCACATGGCACCCCAATGCTCTAAGCATTTAAGTTTGCGTTATCTGTTTTTTCTCCAGTCTCAAATCTTTGTTTTTCCCCATGTTCCCAAGACCACTTTCTTCCATGTTGCCGGTTAGAAGTTATTAAAAATAGCCCCTGGAAGCTGATAATGAATCAGTAGTTAGCAAAGGACACAAATCTATGCATAGTGTATTTCTGATCAATCTCTACATGGTATTTGACTGACACTGTTCAGGTGCAATGGCAGAGAGAAATCAAAGTTTGCTAAGAGAAAATGACAGTAAAATCAACAGTCATGGGTATAAACACAGAACAATTAATATATTGTCCCTTACCACTTGTCTTCAAGCTACTAGGGTCCGTCCAACTGATGCGGTCGGTGAATGGCCAACTTCAAATGTTTTACTCTACTTTTAACTGTCACTTCAGCATTAGATGTTCTTCAAAGTGCCTGGATGGCTCAGTTGTTAAGTGTCTGTCTTTGGCTCTGGTCATGATCCTGGGGTCCTGGTATCAAGCCCCATATTGGGCTCCTTGCTCAGCTAGAAGCCTGCTTCTCGCTCTCCCAATCCCCCTGCTTGTATTCCCTCTCTCACTCTCTGTCAAATAAATAAATAAAATCTTTTTAAAAAAGTATATATAGGGATGCCTGGGTGGCTCAGTTGGTTAAGCCACTGCCTTTGGCTCAGGTCATGGTCCTGGGGTCCTGGGATCGGGCTCCTTGCTTGGTGGGGAGCCTGCTTCTCTCCCTGCCTCTGCCTGCCTCCCTGCCTGCTTGTGTGTACTCTCTCTCTGGCAAATAAATAAATTATTAAAAAAAAAGTATATGTAACACACACATATCTTATACAAACACATACACATATATATATTTAAATCTATTACCTATTTCATTAAATTATGGGTTATACTGTAATCAGTACCCTAGAGAGAAACAATACATCGGAAGTGTACAGGGCATGCTTTTCTTAGAGCACATCACAAAAACTGGTCTGACCTACACATTCTACACATTCCATTCCAAAAGCTTCAAAGCTATCATGTGAGAACAAAGCAAATATGTAACAGTATAGGTGAAGAAGAGAGGGATGTAAATAAGCATCAGAGGAGAGCTCAGCTTGGTGGGGATGGCCATCCCACATTTTACAAAGTAGCACCAAAGATTTAATACTAAAACAACATACTGGCTTCTACAAACAGGAACTGGGGATAATGAGTAAGATCAGGGTTGACCTTGATCCACCTTTCAATCTCAAGACAACATATTCTGCCAAAAGAGGTACGTAAAAAGCACTTCTGAGCTGTTGATATGGAATCTTAGCTAATCATTCTATGTGATTTAGTAATATCTGATTCAAATAAGAGCTTGGACTACTGCAAATGAGCCCAACCGAAAGGAAAGCCACTTTTGAGAGAAGACAAGGTAACTTGGTTCTCAACCAACTTCAGAACTGGTAGTTGGTTCTGAACACCAAAGTTCTGGAAAGGCTAGAGTAAAGAGGACTAAGTCTCTGAGAACAGTACCCAGCAGGAGCTACCTTCACAGGCATTTACTTCACTGGTTAAGCTCGAAGCAATTGCTGTTCAACACTCAGAAAAATAAAAAGAATCTAAGAGAATCTACTAATAAATAGTGCCCAGGATACTTGCAAACACACAAGAATAGAATGGCATTAGCCTGCATAACAGTAATAGATACTAATTCACAATGACAAACCTCATACTCAAACATTATAAAAGAGACACTGGACAAATCCGTGACTCAAGATCCCAGCAAGGACCTACCTCAAGATCCCGGTCATGGACCCTGTTTCTGGAGTTTTCACGTCTATTCCAGGAGTCAGGACACCTATTACGATACTCAACACTCCTGCTCCGATTATTGGCACACGCATGGCACCTGCCACAGCCACAGCCACAGCAGGTCCGGCTCCCCATCGAGGTTCTGGAAAGGACTGGTCTTCAGATGCTCCCCAGGAGCGAGTGATAAGTATTGTGGAAGAAGTAGAGGGGGAAGTAGAGTCCAGAGCTAGATATGCAGCCACATATGGTCCCAGCTGGCCCAGCTGTCGTCAGAGTGCAGCCAGAGGCCTCTGTTCTTAGCAAAAGAAGGGATTCCCAATGAGGGATTGCTGACCCGCTATGATTACAGAAAAACTCTGCATCAATTCAAAAGAATACAACCCCCCAGTTTTTCATCTCTTCAGCCAAAAGGGTGATCTGCTCCTCTCTTGATGTCCTCACGAAAACAAATGAGCATTACTGGCTGGAGACTCGTCTTTATTATGGGGATGATGTCATAAGAGCTTTAATTTCCCCCTCTACTGTATGAGCTGGTAGGAGTTCAGCTTAAAATTTGAGGATGTCAGAGAGCAGTAACAGTAATTACTACTTGTACAGAGCTTTGTCTATACCCCAGGCTTTACAATCACTAGTGATTCCTTACAGCCAACTGACCATGCTGACCAGGATGGTCACCAGCCAGTATTCTTGAAGGAAATGGATCTGTCTTGACTGGAGCTGAAAACAGAATCCCAAAGACTTTAAATGTTTTCAATCCTTGATGCTTGGAATCCAAGACTGCTGTAAATATTTTTAATAGCAAGTGCAAGAAATTTCTTTGAATAAAAGGATTGAAAGATAGGCAGAAGCAGAACTGGAATGAAGGAGAGGAAAGAGCATTTCAGTTCCTCTTCTGAGACCTTCATTCAACTCCCCTGTCTGTGTGACCAGAAAATATTTCAGGAGTCCCCCCTCCCGATACTCCCCTGTCTGGTAAGGGCAGAGAAACATTTCCGTTTTTTCACTACTTAATAGCTCCTCCCACACAAACCCCCACCCCCCAAAACACAACAAACTTAAACCCTCACTGGATAACAGAACACTTGATTATTTAAAAAGAAGAAGGATATACAAAGATTAAAATGTCCTCTATAAGAACATGATTTTTACCAATACTGAATACCAATGATCACTATTTAGCACAATATCTTCAGCAAGATAAACAATCCAATGCAAAAATGAGCAAAGAACATGAAGATAATTCACTGAAGAAATACAAATGGCCAATAAGCAAAAAAAAAAAAAAGAGTTCAACCTCTTTTTTATTTGGAGAACTGCAAATTTAAATGAGTTACCAACATATTGGAAAAGAAAAAGACTGATTATATACAACATTTATAAAGTGCCTAGAAAAATAGGTACTTTCAGTCACTTTGGTTAGGAGCTTAGGTTGATAAAAACTCTTTATGGGCATAGATATGGTAGTATCTATAACATTTAAAAATCAGCTTTTTTCCATTAAATAATTCTGTTTCTGGGGAATTTACCCCACAGAAATACTGACCAAAAAAAATCCCATAGAGACAGCATTGTTGATAGAAAAAAAAAAAAAAGTGGACGTTGGGGTGCTTGGCTGGCTTACTCAGTGGAACAGGTGACCCTTGATCTCAGGATTGTGAGTTTGGGCCCCACATTGGCATAGAGTTCACTTTGAAAAAGGGGGCAATAACCTATGTATCCATAAATAAAGATTGGTAAACCACACAACAGTATAGCCATTACATTACATATATGAAATACTCCATAGTAATTCAAAAGAGGCATATTTATAGGTATTAACTTGGAAAGATGATCCTAAAGATTGATAAGTAAAAAGACAAGTTAGAGAACTGTGGACCACGTATGAACATTTTCTGTAGGAAAAGCACAAATGGACTCATTCTGTCGACATAAATGCATAAGAAAACATTCTGAAAGGATACACACCAAGCTAGTTAACTTCAAAGGTGATGAGAAAATTTGTCTGTTTTGTATGTTTCAGAATATTGGAAGTCTTTGAAGCAAGCATATATAATATTTAGAAGAAAAACAATAAATATATTATCACACTTAAAAAAAAACAAAAACCTGAAAACCCTAGCCCAGTCAAAGCCATCTAGTTTGGATTAATACAGGAAATGGACTGGCTAATATATATTTATATGTTTATTTTTATATATGTAAATAAACAGCACCCACAGTTATTACATCAAAGGAAGACAACCATATGTTTGGGGTGAAAGAAAAACAAACATTTCCTTGTGGCATCCTGGTTTCCATGATACCTTCACATGCATGCTATCACAGACTGGTAGAGATGGCCTGATTTTTCCAAAGCCAGCTATACACAGGCAATCAATCTTTTTCTTATAAGGCCAGACATTTAGCTTTGATGAGAAAAACAGCTGGTATACCATATCCTGCTCTTTGTAATGCCATGCTTAGGAGATTAAAGCAACATTCTCCATCCTATGGAAAAAGAGCCCAGGCTATGGAACCTAGGCTGGAAAGGCAGCTCTAGCTGCACCTGATAATACCAGGCTTTTTCAGAGACAACAAAGTACTTCCTATGCCACCCAGCTCTCCCTTGATCTCTGCAACTCAACAGAGCAAGTGCTAGAGGAGAAGGCGGAGGCATGCTCTGGAAATGGCCACATTGTCTTTCTGCATCCCGCACATGGCTTATTTCTGTACATATGTGTACATGTATTCGGTGAGTTTTCCTGCTCTACTTTTGAAAGCCTAAATAATAATGGAATTTTTACTGGAACCAAAATGCTGCACTTTGGCAATAGCATTGTTTTCTATTATTATTATTTTTTTTTTATGGTGAATGTAGAGTATTTCATTCATGCAAAATGTATAGCTAATGTTCCAGCCACATGAATGCAGCCTGATCCTTGGGGCTCCCAGTCCAGTGTGGAAGGAGACTTGTAAATTGGTACAGTGTGGTAAGTGCTGAGTTTGGGTTTCATCCAAGGTAAATGGCTTTTCTGAGGCAGACATCATGAAGGAAGAGCTGTTGGAGCAAGACCCTAAAGGACGAGTAAACAAAACGTGGAAAGACTTGTAGTCATGGGAAGAAATATTTGCAAAGGCAGTAGAACAGTCCACTGAGGACACTTGGGAGCAGTAGCCCCTGAGACAATGCAATCAGGACTGGTATAGATTATAACAAATCAGAGAATCATAAAAATTACACATGTATACATAAACCATTTTAATTTAATTTTAATCACAATATAACTTAAATCGTACCTATTCATTCCTCAATCTTAAAATTTTTTTGAATATGCAATACCTTCATATAGCTCAAAATTCAAAATGTGAGAAAGTATACAGCATAAAATCTCTCTTGCCCATGTCCCCTACCCTATCACAGGCAATTAGTTTTGCATATATTCTTCTATATATTTTTAAAGATGTTTTATTTATTTACTTGAGAGTGAGAGAGAGCACAATTTGGGGGGTGCAAAGCAGAGAGAGAGGGAGAAGTAGGCTTCCTGCTGAGCAGGGAGCCTGATGCAGGACTCGATCCCAGGACCCTGGGATCGTGACCTGAGCTGAAGGCAGCTGCTCAACTGACTGAGCCACCCAGGTGCCCCATATACTTCTATATTTTCTTATTTAACCTATAAATAAAAACAGTTATCCTAATCCCCTAACTCTTGCACAAAATGTAGCATGCCATACGCACTGTTGTCTATAATTTTGTTTTCTAACAGTATTACACCTAGACTTTTAGATCAGTACTGATAGAACACAGAGAAACTCTTGCCATGAAGTTGGTCTGATAAGGCTGAGAGATTGAAGTTGGGCAATAGACTTACCTACGTGGATAGGACAGGTCCCAGGGTGGGGGGAGTGGAGTGATAGTGAGATCTGGCTGGTGATGAAGGGAGACATTTGGGACAAGAAGGCCCAAGGGCTCAGCAGTCTCTATTTATAACACCAGATGGCACAGGTGATTTCGGGTAAAATGCCAATAGTTAAGGTGAAATGTAGCATTGGGATGGATGGGTGACACTCATATGTCCTTTAAGTTAAGTCATGATCAGGATGGTCTAACCTTAGTAAATGCCTCCGTCTCCGGGTGAGGGTTGGAGGTCTAACTCTCCCAGAATTTGGGAGGTCCTACTTTTGCATCATGATTTTAGAACTGTCCTTGATGAGATTAGTAGCCTGGGTGCCTTAAGGCAAACTGTGGGAACCCAGTGATCAATGTTCATGTAGTGTCCTAGGCAAAGCCAACAGCGAACAAGATACCGTACGATGTTCTGTGGGATAAGGCAGGGTGGGGGTGGAGTGAACAAGTCTGAGGCCTCTTAAGTCCTTCATATTCTGAAGCTGATCTGGCCTAAGAAATGAAGTAAGGCGGGGGATGGAGCACCCAGAGCAGAATCCATGGACCCATGTGGAGCAGCTAGAAAGAGAGAGGAGAACCATGGGTGGGCAGGGAAATAGGGCATCCCCTTCTCAAAGTGGTCCACCACCAAGGAAAATGAATGTGTTAGAAAACAGTTTTTTCTTCTCTCCACCTCAACCAATGTTTGTTAAATTGGATTGTTATACTTCTCGACTAAACTGGAATAACTAGACTGGAAACTAGAAATGCTCCACCTTAACGATTCTAAGATGAATTAGGCAATAAAAAAGCTGTCAAAAGTGATTGTGGTAGAACCGTTTCTGAGAGAGCGGAGACGAAAGCAGGTACCTGACTGTTGCAATGATTTGGGAGCATCCCAATCTCCAAGAGTAAGGTTAGAGACGCATGGATGTTTCCTGAATGACAGGGCACAGAAATGGTGACAGGACTCAAGATCTATACAAGTGACTTCTGAAGGAACAGCACTGATCTGGCAAGACTTCTTCTCCTCTATAGATTAGAGTGACTTTTTTTTTCTTTTTTTTTGAGGATGGGCAAGGGCTTATTTTATCTTTTAAAAAAGTACATGTGCACACACACTTGTGGATAATAGGAAATAGAGGCTTTATCCACGTCATCAAGAATGAAAGAATCCAAATGGTTGAAGCAAAATAGATTTTTGCTTGAATTAATCAAATAATTGCTGTTCCTGTTTATTCCATTTTATTTGCTTGACTTGGCTCCAGAATGATTCAAATCACTATAGTCACATACTATTTTCTAGATCAAAATAAGTGATTACAATTGAAAAGGGATTAAATGGGTTTTGTTCTAGAAATCATAGAAATTCTCATTAAGGTAATTGCTTTCTTTGAAGAGGCTGATTTTATTAACAATACTTGCTCAGCATCTTGTTCTTTTTATTTTTTTAAAGAAATGTTTTAATCAATAAAAAGTGTTCCTTCATGTCACAGAAATACCTTCATGTAGTGGAATTAAGACATTTTCACTTATGAAATAAAATAAGCAGGAAAGATAACATGATAAATAGAAGTACATAAATATAACAAACACATAATCATCTATAATGTTAATCCTCTCTTACCTGCAAAGAAAGAATTACTCAACATGATAGTCACTTATATACAGAACATACGTTTTCACTTAGTGATACCACTTCCCTCTGCTTTTCTCTAACATGAAAAAGTGGTCTCTTAGAAATAAACACTTTACATAAACATATCTTCTGCTGTAAAATGGACTAAAGAATTTATGTGCACATTTAAAGGAAAGACAGTTTTGTACAAATAAATATAAAATCCCTGGTGATTTTTCCCATCTAAGATTTGAATTCTAGTAATATTCTATTTTGATTTTTGTTAGGGTTTTTCCCTTATGCATGTATATATGCATTTCAGAGGCAATACTATCTTTGTAATTATAAACCCGTATTTCCGTTTACACAAGCAGGTATAGTAAATGTCTTCTTATTTTAATTGAAGGATCCAATATAGTATTGTCATCTTTAAGGAATGGCTTAGGAATTTTAACAGCATGTTAAATAAACAAATGCAATAACAAAATGCACAGAACAAATACAGAGAATGAATAAATTCTGGTTGTTTGGGGAAAGGCAAATTGCTTAACTTTAATGCAAATACAAATTTAAACACTCATCTGAATAAATACATACAAGCAAGAGAGCTGTATCAACTCGGGAATCTTAAGAAGAATTTATGGTCCTTTACTAGGGAAAGATGCCAAGGGTGGTCCTCCTGCACCAGCCTAATAAATGTGCTGACTCTCCAAGGAAGTGAGCAGGCTCACTGCAGAGCAGACTAACAGAAGGGTACTGGGAAGTGCGGTGGGGGGGGGGGGGTCCCCTGACTCTCACAGTAGGTACAAACCACCCAGAATCTAAGAGGAGTTAACTTCTGTTTCCTAATGATCCTGGCTACACCCATGCCGGGGGATGCTTTGCACTTCTGAGAATGATCCCCCGACTCTGTCAGCCATGATCTCCAGAGACAAAGTTGAGAACACATCAGGAGGGAAGAGAAAGTCCGCTCCACCACTTCTCCTTTTCTCCAGGCCTGGTAGACTACGCAGTTGAGAAAGATCAAGAGAGCCAGGGCCCAGAGAGTGCAGGACTAAGGAAGAGGGATAGTGGAGACAGACACAGAGAGAAAGAGACAGCAGCCCCAGAAGTGGACCTTCGAGGCCATCCCTCAGGCAGAACGTGTGATATAAGTAGAGAGTTCAGGTGGTCCCCGGCTGACCCCATCTCGGTGACCCTCAGAGACAGTGTAGCCAGAATGGCAGACTGCTTCTGCTTCCTTCTTCACTGTCTTGTCCTTCTCTATCTGCTCTGGCTCGCCGCTACCCTGGGTTCCCAGTTCACCTGTCTCTGGCTGCCAGCCTCCCTGTCCCTGCCCACCCTCGCAGTACTGAATGCTCCGGGTTGGCATTGGGGCCTCTCCCTCTGGGCTGCCCCAAGCCCCTGGCTCCCCGCCCACAGGACTGTCTTGGGGGGGTGAACCCTGGGAGAAAGGCCCTTCCCAGGTACCCTTCTCAGCCATCCCTCCTCAGGGGATTTGTTTTGTGCCCCAGCTATGAATGCTGCCACCTAGCGTTTTCTGGACTTGAGGAAACATCAAGCAAACTGCCATACAACATGCCAGCGAATGGCATGATACTTACACAATTAGTTTTATTTTGAATTATTAAAGGACATGTGTAAGAAACAACTTGAAGCTCTAACTGGGGCCAGTGACTAGCTTTATTAGGTTTTATTTACAGTTATAAACTCTTTCACAAAATGTGAAATGAGTTTGAATGTAAGTATAATATACAGCAAGCCAGGTTAATTTTTAAAATTTAAATTTGATTTTTTATTTTAATGTTTTATAAAAGTTAATTTTATATCTCAGATACTCTGAATGATATTACACTGTTTTGAGTTACCAAGCTTCTCTATTGCATTTCCCTACCTACTTTTTTTTTTCTTAAAGATTTTATTTATTTATATGACACAGAGAGAGAGAGAGAGAATGAAACTGGGGGAAGGGCAAAGGTACAGGGAGAAGCAGACTCCCTGCTGAGCGGGGAGCTTTCGGGGAGCTGGAGCTTGACCCAGGACCCTGGGGTCAAGACCTGAGTCAAAGGCAGGTTCTTAACCCACTGAGCCACCCAGGAGCCCCTCCCTCCCTACCCTTATCATGTTCTAATAAAACATAAATTTTTAAAATGTTTTTTACTATTATTAAATCTCATTTTTTTTTACTGCTTTCATCACTAAGTAATTAAAAAAATTTTTTATTCTAAATTGTGGTAAAATACATGTAAGAAAGATAAAATTCACCATCTTAATCATTGTATGTACACAGTTCAATGGCATTAAGTATATTCACACTGCTGTGCATCCCATCTCCAAAGCAAGTTTCTTTTTGGTGGGAGGAGGATTTCTCTTATGACAAAATATCTTTCACTTCTAACACTCACTCATCTTACTGCAGTAGTTCAGAACAAGAAATGTACTGTACAACCTTTAAAGCCCGGCAGCTCCACCAGCTCTCACGCTATGACTAAAGACATCATGGTGCTTTCCTGCCATGGACAAGTACGTGAGTAATATCCTTTTATGAGTGAATGAATGCGGTTAACATGTATGCGCTTCTCTATCTCCCACATTGGGGAAAGCTCTTTTTTTAAAGGCAATACAATTGAGTCAGAACTTTCTATACAAACATCTAGATACTAAGAAGTAACTGCTGATATAATACCAACTCTAAAATCCTTGTGGTAGGAGGGAGTATAAATGCTTTTTATGGGCCTTCCAAGTATCGATGTCCTATTTATTTTGTACGCCTTTGAGCCGCAACACAGTCTGTGCAAAAAGAAAAAAAGGCAGGCAGAAGGCACTCATGACAATGAGGAAGAACATCTGAAAGCAGCACAGAGCAAAGATTCACACTCATCGTGAGACTTATCATTTATTATCATGGTGCTTTGATAAATAACGCCCTTCCTACAATTTACATTCCTTTTAAGTATGTGTTTTTCAATCAGACAAGGGTTATTTTGCCATGTTTCTTAATTCACTAAGGTGTTTATTCTGGGAGTAAACCAAATATTGGAAACAAAGCATTACCTTTCTAAACATTCCTGGTTCCAGAGGTAAAGGGCCAGGTCCTTCAGTGGTGGTGTGAAGGAGCTGGGATTCCCCATCATGCAGTGCAAGTCTCTGGCACTCCGGAGCCACATGGCCTCCATCCTCTACCTCCAAAGCCCTGTAAAGAATGGAAACATAGTGAGGCCAATAACCCATCAAGAACTCTGGGAACTCAAGAAACCCAAAGGCGCATTTCTATCTGTGTATTTCCAATAAGCCAAGATGAGGAATCATTCTTCAAAACCTACACAGGATTGTAGATAATTTGGTTGTCTCATGCACATTTAGGAATAAGCCATGAGGACTTTGCCATGTGGCCAACATAATTCTTTTAAACCCTATGCAGAAAATAAATCGGAGTTAGATAGGTAGAAAAATAGCACTTATAGACAGGTTCGGACAATCTAATTTCATTTTACGATTTCTTGGTTGCTCTACTGTCATCGCTCTTAAGAAAAGATATTTGTAATTGTCTGAACATTGGAAATAGAGTAGGAACTAAATCCATCAGGAGAACGATCTAGGCTATGCCAGGGAAAAGGAATCATTCCCAGGATTAATATTTATTAGAGTTTAAAGAAATGGAAATCAATGAAGGCTCA
Source organism: Mustela nigripes (assembly GCF_022355385.1). Classification (NCBI taxonomy): domain Eukaryota; kingdom Metazoa; phylum Chordata; class Mammalia; order Carnivora; family Mustelidae; genus Mustela; species Mustela nigripes. The sequence goes on along the minus strand of NC_081561.1, from coordinate 124,912,239 downwards.
GTATTCTAGTCAAACCCAGTGGTTTCCTATCCAAAACCATTTCCTTTATCCAAACTCCCAGACACCTCCCCTTTCTCCCCCCACCCCACATGTACTTTTTCTTTACTAATAACCCTGATTTTGTTCAGATATCCATCCCCCATGTGCCTCAGAGGAAGCCACTTCTGGCTTGCTAGTCCATTGTGATTGGCCTATTTCTGGTGTCCCATTCCCCTCGCCAGTAACGAGTTTATACATATGCCATACATCTCTCTGGCTGATATTACCCCATTGATTTATGTCTCTCTGACCCTCTAAATGGGTCAGACTTATCTGGTGCAAGTCTGGCCAATGAGATGTGAGGGAGTCTGCTGACGGAATCAGTGTAAGGTCCTTCTCTTAAGAGAAAGTTTACAGAAAAAACTAGTTCTTTCCTGTAGTCCAGTGTCATGCCTGCCTATGACAAATGTGACAGCCTCTCTGAAACCATGAGTGGCATTAGCCAAAGGAAAACAGATGGAGCAGGAAGCAGAGATAAATATGAGAGCTTGAGTCTTCAAATATATTGTTGAGCAACTGCATTAACCAATCCTCTGCTACATATGGAAACCAATGGTACATAATAAACGCTCTATTGTTTAAGCCATTTTGAGTGGAGTGTTCTCTGTTATCTGCAATTGAGCATCCTAAGGGACAGAACCATTGATAAATTTCTTTTTTTAAAAAAAGATTTTATTTATTTATTTGACAGAGAGAAAACACAAATAGGCAGAGATGTAGGCAGAGGGAGAGGGAGAGAGAGAGAGAGGAAGAGAGAGAGAGAGGGAGAGAGAGAGAGAGAGGGAGAAGCAGGCTTCCGGCTGAGCAGGGAGCCCGATGCGGTGCTAGATCTCAGGACCCTGGGATCATGACCTGAGCTAAAGGCAGATGTTTAAAGACGGAGCCACCCAGGTGCACCAGAAACGTTGATAAATTTCTTAACTGTGTAATTAAGGCTGAAATAAAGATACTAGAGCAGGATAAGGTCTTTGAGTGAAGAGTGCCAATGAAGCGGAAAAAGAACTAAAAGTCCAAGGCTTTAATAATTCGCAGAAGAAACAGAAAGTAGGTTTAGTTTCTCAATGGCCAGATAAAGGGGAGGACTATTACAGGTAGTCCAGGAATGGTGCTTGCTTCGCCCGTAATTCTGAAAGAGGAAATTCTGAGTGTTTGTGATTCAGCCAATAACCTCTCACCTTCCTTTGAGGGGGGGAGGCTGATGACGTGTTGGCTGACTTCTCCTTTCCCCCTGACTCGGATACGGGCATTATGTCTGTGCACCTGGTCACAGGTGCCATTATTTTAAACTTGGCTTCGGGACTCGGTTGGGGAGATAAAGAAGGCCATGGGATGTGTGGTCTGGGAGGGCTTCACAAGTGAAGCTCAACTTCAGGACAGCGTCTCACCCAACCGCAGATGCTCAGGCCACCCCATGAGCATTTCTAGTTCCTCCCTAGAGAGTCAGACACAGAACTTGTACTCTAGCAAACTTATTATACAAGTTGGTCTACTGAAACCAATCTTCACAATATATTACCCAGAAATAATAGACCCAGAATCGTGCTGGAGGCTCCTTAGGCCATGTGGTAATTTTTTAAGAACATCTAGTTTCATTCTTTCAGCAAGCATTTTTACAGCTCTCTCTGGGTGCCATAGGTCAAGGTACACAACACAGACAAACCCACCCTTTGCCCTCAAGGGTATTAAGGCCTAGTGGACACACGGGCTCCTTAGGGGGGCCCTATTATTCCGAGTAATAGTTAGACACGGAACAAGACAAGATAAATCTCCTTGCCCTACAAGCCAACCTTAGTAAGTGGTGTTTGTAAAGGAAAAGGCCAATTGGAAAGTTGACTGATTATTTTTCTTATTCAAAGGGTAAATTTTAGTTTAACTCCTGAGTAAGCCACAGGTAGTCATAAGAAAGGCTGAGCTGGGCTCTCTGGTGAGAAAGTTAAGATTTGTAAATGGAAATACAGTTTCCTCTGAGAATAGTCACTACTGGTCTCTTATTAAGGACAATATCTCTTGGGTAAAAACAAAACAAAACTAGACAAAATAAACTAAAGTCCCCCAAACACTGCCATACTGGTCTGGAGCTTTAGCAGAGGGCAATTCATTAACTTGTTTAATTATAATTTGTCCTTTCCTTATTTTGGCACAGATATGCTGCCAGAAATGAAAGTTTTAGTGTTGACTCCTTCACTGCACTCAGACTCATAAATAAGCGGAAAATTTGCCAGCGCATCCAGTCACTCTCTCTGATTTATTTGGCTTGGTTCTAAAAACCAGATTGCCTTTTCCTTGGAGATTAAGTTGGTAGAAAATTAATAATGGCAAGATTGTCTACCCTTTCCTAGGTTAAAAGCCACAAGGCTGTTTCCAGACAAACCCACACTTTGTGTGACTTGAAGGGTATATAATTTAGGGGGCCTCTTTAAGAAAAAGAAAATAAGATATTTTACTTTTTCAAACCTTTCATGTTAGGACCTCTCCTAAAGCCTTCGGAGTGGCCCCTGAAGCATCAGCCTCATTTACTTTCCATCAATCTGCTTCAGGTTTTCCGAGTTTGGTTTACGTCATCAAGTTGTTCCTCAAGCATTTTAATACATGTAGCCTGATATAAAGCAAGTCAAATGAGTGTCTTTCTCTGATAATTCTTTTTCTTCTTCTTCCTTTTTTTTTTCTTTTTAAGAGTAGGCTTCACACCCAACCTGGGGCTTGAACTCACGACCTTGAGATGAAGAGTCACATGCTCTACTAACCGAGCCAGCCAGGCGCTCCTCTTTATCTAATAATTCTTGCTTCAGAGATAATGTAGATGTGAAATAATAAAAAGTGATACCGGAGTAACAGTTTGGGTGTAACTGCAGGGTACAAAGCGATGCTGTACCGCCATCTATGGTCTACTCAAAGAATTCTTTGTATGCTCTTGTAAGCCTTGGAACCGGGATTTCAAAGTTTGGGAAGGGGTTTCCATGGAATTATTTCCTCCTGAGAGCTTAAAACACCAGATATTAGGACCACTCTTCTGAATCAAGGCAGCGGTTGTATAGCTACATGAGTTTCCTGGGCCATGAAGAAAGAGAGAAAACTCTTAATTTACTAACAAGCTAATAGTATGTGTAGTATTTTTTTTTTTTTCTGCAACTGCTAAATGGTAGAGAGCTACCTCTTCCTGAGCAACTCAGAAAGTGGACAGTGTCACACCATCAGGACATTCTAGACTTGAAAAGTGCAGTCCCTTCATTGCAGATTTGAAGAAACAGTGACTCCGAGAAACCATGAGGCTGGCAGAATTGGGGGACCTACTGATTACTCATGTGCATGAGACCGGAAGTCTGACTTCTATGCCAAGGCTCACCAAGAGGCAAATAATGATAGTGGCAGCATAAGGCCATGTAAAGCTGTCCTCTCTCCAGAAAACAAACAAACAAACAAACAAAAAAACCACATTTATTTACCTTGGAAACCAAGGGTTTCAGATTTACAGAATGGAGTTTTCTTTCAGAAGCAATGTCATAATCAGACTTCTGTCTTTCTCAGCTAAGTAAGAGGTCAAATATTGCTGTGGTAAACACACAGATTTCAAGTCATACCAGCCCAGCCATCAGCATGGGATCTTGGTGAGTTACATAACTTCTCTAAGCCTCAGCTCCCTCATCTGCAAATAGGGATAATAATCAGACTCTCATGAGAATTAAATTAGCTAATGCTCATAAAAATTAGCTAATATTTATTAGCTTAGTACTGGCACACAGTAGGTGCTCAGTAAGTACCAGTTATTTTAATTATGCATATGAACGTCAGTTAACATGTCCTGCCCAACAGCTTACTAGGTATCATATAGATGTTATTTTGAGCTAGCGTATTCATCAGGCTCTACCGTGAAATGATACAGAAAGAAGAGTGGCAGAGATGGGAGTATAGAACCCAGCTGACTGCCAGCCAGTTCAGAGACTAATTTCAGATTCTCTGCAGATGAGTTTCATGATCACAGTTGGATGGAGATATAAATATAACTTTCTATATTCATTCAAGTTTTGAAAATCCGAAACATCCTAGGAATTTTAACTACATAAAGAATACCCTGACATTAATAGAACTAAAGAGCACCAGCGATCAGTCATAGCTTTTGACGCAGAAACTCTGCCATCTACTGGTTGCACAAGATCATCAGTCTACTCATTTTTACTTTTATTATCTTTTTTTTTTTTTTTTTTTTTAGTGTTTCTGTAAAAAGTAACATTCTCTGGTCCAGCCAGCCTCCACCCTCCACCCTCCTGAGCCCCTCAATGTTTTAAATGGCAGCTTGAAGGCTTGGGGCCATCTCTCAATGTGCTGTGCAGGGCAGAATGTCTAAGTTCCCCTCCTATCAGACCACGGGAATGCAAATCATCTTCTCTCCAACAAAGCCTGGGGACCTTTGCCATAATAATTGCATTTTGTGAAATCCAGGTTTTGGGTATGTCAGAGTCTGTGAAAATCAATCAAGCTATCTCAGAACCAACAATATGTAAATTTTGGTCATCCAGGATCACTCTCCATAATCGAGAAACTATGAAGCCCACCCAGAACCAGGCTGGGCTCCACAAAGTTTGGCTTTGTTATTGGTGTTCCCAGAGGAAGGAAGGCTCTCATTCCGGACAAGAACAAAGAGGACAGGAGACCAAAACAACCTGCAGAATGACTGTCCCAAACCCCAGGAGAACTGACAAACCAAGGTCTGTGTCTTAGGGAGGGGCTCGTGTGTGGTAAGAGACTATGTTTCATGCATGATTGCACATTCACTCACTCAGAGGAAGCAAAGACCATGGTATTTTTTTCAACTTTGCTTTATAACATTCAAGTTGGACAATTTTATTATTAAAATATAAAAAATTTTCTTGATCGCTGATATTTTCCTTTGAAGGCTACTTGAGTTCCTATAACCTAATGGCAGAGAAGAGCAAATGTAGCTTTTCTTTCAATGGCATATCTAATCCCCAAAGAAAGACTGTCTAATGACCTTCCTAAACTCATAAATAATAAATCAATAATGCAAGAGAGTTTTTAAAATTGCTATCCTTTGTAACACAAAACAAAGCTAGCAGTGATTGTGTTACCGGGGGGCAGGCTAGTAGCAAGAAGCCTGGCAGAATATGATTATAGATACAAGTGTAGAAAACCAACCCTAAATCACCATGGGCAACCCTGGGGAGTCATCCCTCGGCTCTCCTGCTCCCATCACCCCGCCTCTGATCACCAATCAAGAGGCCCTTTGTCACCACACCTGAGCTTGCCTTGAGAGGCCCTAAAAGCACAGCCACATAAGAACTCTTTGTGGGACACGTTGTGGGGAAGCTGAGAAGGGTGTTAGCCATCATCTTACTTAAGAGTCTCTATGGTGCCTGAAAGGAGAAAGTTCTCTCATTCTTAAATGGCACAGAAAGCTTTTCTTTTCCTCACCTGCTGTCTTTCAGACTGTGGGGGTTGTGTATCTGATCTTGAATCAATTTTAGTAATGATACAGAACTTTATGAATGTATAATTCTGTTAAGTAATTGTCTTTATGGTCTTATTACATTATTATTCTTTTAGTTTTCCGATCTTCACCTTTACATTGTTAATCGGATGTAAACTAAATCCTTTGGAGGAAGGAGTGATGGGGCATAGATACAGGAAACCCTTGTCCATTCAATTGACCATTATCCTAGTCCCAAACTTCATTACCTTTTCCATTTCAAGGGTTTTCCGGCTATCCTCTGCCATCTCGTCTCTTCCGCAACCTCTAACCTGCTCTACCATATAAACAGATGGACCTTTCTAATGTATTCTCTTATTTGAAAGCTGTTCGATGGTTTGGCACTGGATATGGAAGGAATAACCCAGTATTCAAACTCTTCCATTCTCTGGATCCAGCCTAACTTCTCAAACAAAGCTCCCTCACACACACTCCGTTAACAGGCAGTTTTGCTCTATTGTAGTTTCATTATAATCACTGATGGCTGTTTCCCTCACAGGGTAAGTAAGGTCTTTTATCTCCGAGACTTAAGTTCCCTACAGAGCTCATGTGTACGATTCGTTCGGTTTTTGCCGTGGCATATACGCACGTCTGTCACATGACAGATGTTCAGTTCTGGTGTCCTGGGTGAGTGAATACGAAGCCCTTCCTGCAAAGATGGTTTGACTCACGACTACAGCAGCTGCTTGCAGAGCCCGTGCCATGATGACTATTTCAAATAACGTCAGTATAAAGCTTTGGATCAAAAGCACCTCTTCCTAACCACTGTAGCTGCAGCTAGACTGGTCCATCTGTTGTTATTTTCCAGAAGCCTCTGGTGATGTCACACACTTTGAAGTTGACTTTACAGCACCTCTACTGTGTATCATCTGCTTCCTTTGTTTACCTTTGCCACACCTTAGCTCAATAATCCAGAATGACTCTGTGCCACTCTGTGCCAACCACAATTAGTAAGAGTCTATGAAACTAGGGTCCCTAACGAACCTGGCACCAAACTCTTCTGCCGAAGTTAGCCCTTTCGGGCACTAGGAGGATTATCCTCACCGAACTTGAGCTCTGAAAAGAATTGCATTGCTGCAAGTGTTTCTACTTTATAGCAACTTCAGAAGCAAGAGGTTTCAAAATAAATTGTGTAATTGTTCCTTGTATCAAAGATTTTCAGCACTTACTATAGCTCCTGAACTCACAAATATCTACTTTTCTCACAATTCAGGTACCCTCAAAATTCTCACAGCTATAATTCAGAGATTTAAAAGCTCTACTCAATACAGTCTTACAGTGGTCTATAAATCTTATAAACCTAGATGTGAGGATTGAGTCTTCAAATGTTACTTGTAAAACATAGAAAACATAGAAAATGCCCTTTGATGATAGTATGAAACTAAAGAAATTATTTTAAAATGTAAGTATGAGTCTTTCTTTTTGTACTTTTTCAAGATAATTCTTATGGATGTTAGTTTTTACATTAGTTTCCAATTTCAACTGTCAATCTCATCATGTTTGACTTCCTGAATTTCCAAATACCTGGCAGGTGTTCAATGATTAATGCAAGATGATCAGTAATTAATACATAGTTGTCTGAACTACATCTTTGGCTTCTCCCATCCACCTGCATCAGATAGGTAAACTTTATAAGAGACTAGAGTTGCTTAAGGGCCTCCTAGATATGTCCTTTGGCAGTGCCTAGAATTGTTGTCATTTACATAATGATGAGTTCAATTAGTATCTTTAACTGGTGCTAATGTTACAAAAGAAAACTCTCATTTAAAATAATTTCTAGGGGCACCTGGGTGGCTCAGTGGGTTAAGCTGCTGCCTTCGGCTCAGGTCATGATCTCAAGGTCCTGGAATCAAGTCCCACATCGGGCTCTCTGCTCAGCAGGGGGTCTGCTTTCCTTCCTCTCTCTCTGCCTGCCTCTCTGCCTACTTGTGATCTCTGTCAAATAAATAAAGAAAATCTTTAAAAAAAATCATTTCTAACAAGAAGTAATAATGCAAAACATATTACGGACACATCAGGAATACAGATTGACTGATGACAATGAGAAGGTAAATCTAAGAACAGACTGATATGTATGCTCTTGGCTCCCGTGAATTGAATTCCTCTGTGGTATAAGAAGTTATCACTACCCTCCGTCTAGCTTAATAAGTTTGTCCTTACAGTTGCTAGTAACAAGCTCCAAATTCCCTGCCACTCCAACCCCATCCTTCCCTCACTTGTGGTCAGAGAGATTTGTTTGCTCTGGTTTCATTATTTATTCTTTGCTTAAGTTTCTTATTAATTCTTTCCCCCTCTCCTCTTGACAATCTCTGGCTATCAAATTCTGTTCAGTCTAATTTCAAAATTCATTTCCTCCAGTACACTACAATGTAATGAATCTTTTCCCCCTTAAGTATCCAGTTTATACTGAAGGAAATCCCAAATGACCAAAGGGTTGCGTTCCAAACTTTTTTTAAGGGAACTGGCTTATTATCTCATAAGTACAATATTATAAATGGTAATTTGATTCCCAGATAAGCCATATGAAAAGTCAATGGCCATGTAGCCATGGCCAAAGAAAGAAAGAAAGAGAGTGCTAATATGAATTATAGAATTAGCGATATTTTCAATATTGAAAATATTGATATTTTCAAGAAAGCAATAAAACAGCCTTACAGATTGTATTTCTTGCGGTGTCTGGGTGGCTCAGTCAGTTAAACATCTGCCTTCGGCTCAGGTCATGATCCTGTGATCCTGGGATTGAGTTCTGCATGGGACCCTCCCTGCTCAGTGGTGTGTCTGCTTCTCCCCCTATTTCTTCCTCTGTCTCTCCCCCTGTTCATGCTTTCATGTGCTCTCTCTCTCTCAAATAAATAAAGAAAATCTTAAAAAAAAAAAAAAAGAAATAGTATTTTTTTTTCTTTCAAGTACAGACTATTTTCTTTTTGGGATAGGGATTATGGAGAAAAAGCACATTCAATTAAAAAGAGTTAATTCTTAGAGAACCTTTCAGAGATTATAAAGTGACTGTACAGGGCTTTCCCTGTTACCAGATCTAGACTATTGCTGTTTCACAACAAAATGTGTAGTTTTCTCTTTTCCTCTTATGAATGTATCACGAACTTCGCTCTTGGGTCTTATAGCCATCGACTACGTGATCATGATTCACAGTAGAATGGAAAAAGAAAGACCGACTACGAAGAAAGGAAGGAAGGGAAGTGGAGGAGAAGGGAGGGATTTTCCCTTCCAAATTAGGTGAAGATATGCTTAGGAGGAAACACAGTTCCCACATGTGGGAGTGATGTAGTTGAGGAGAGACAGGAGAAGGCAGAAGGAAAGGGGCTGCACGTGTGCACCTAAATGTGCAGTTCTAGGGAAATGCCGCTGGACCCGTACTTCCTAAGCTCAGGACAGGCCTCCGGGCACAACGGCTCTTCATCCTTAAAGGACTAAAGGACCGGCAAAGCTCAGGTGAGTGACAGTAACTGGTTGTGAACTTTGAGGCTGAATGCTATGAAGTAAAATTTTTATAGGCCAAAACCAGTCAAATAAGGTCCAACCTCACATTATTTGTTCAGTATTCAGATCAGGTTTTCTGGGAACCTACATTATTCCCTCATTTCAGTAATGGGCTTTTTAGGAGTTAAAAACCATATCGTCTTCTAGGCCTATAACCTGTACTCAGTTACTCAGTGCAAATAAAATAAATGTCCTTTTAAAAAAAGATTTATTTATTTGAGAGAGAGCACACATAGGAGAGGCAGTGGAAGGAAAGGAGAGAGAGAGAATTTCAAGCAGGCTCTGTGCCCAGTGAAGAGCCAGATGCCAGGCTTGATCCCACGATCTTGAGATCACCACCGGAGTCGAAAGCAAGAGTTGGATGCTCAACTGACTGTGCCAGCCAGGCACCCCCCCCCCTTTTTTGATCAGGGATGACATAAAACAAGTTTTTTCTTGTGGCACTGACTGATTGAGGACCCAGGCTTCTAACACTGAGAAAGAGTTGAGTCACTAAACCACAAAACATTCTATTCCAAGAAAGTATTTAATAGAATTTTAAAGTAGGGAGTGTCCTCTCATCAGGTAGAATGAGGACATGTGATTCAACAGGCTGTGTGCACATAGGAGATCTTAACTTCTGCACTCAAGATGAAGGTAGGAACTCACAATATTTAGGGATATCAGGCACAAGTTAGCAGAAAGAAAGAACAACTGTCTTCATTTTCTTTTTTTAAAAATATTTTCATACTGCTTTTAATTAAAAAATTTAAATATTGCCAATATTTCAGAAAGGGAATAAACTTGTGTTTTATAAACCAGATAATAATAGTGGGACATTTCATGCATTTCTCAAAAATGGGCAATTCATAAAATTAAACAGTAGATATATAAATTTCACTAAGATTTTTTTATTTGCCATATTAGTTAAAATGGAAGAAAAAGGCAACTGGAAATTTCCCAACTTCTACAATAACTTTTTACTAAAAAGAATCAAAATGATGTTACTAGCAAAATTAATTCTCCAATCTCTCATCCTTTCTTCCCTTTAAAATAGTAGAATCTTGGGGTTTCCCTCTATTTAGGAAATAGTTAAAATGAAGTATTTTCTCTCCCTCCCAAATTTAGCAGTTACAACTCATGGCACTGGATTTCAAATATGAGAAAATCGTATAATCGCAATTGCTAGTAATTGAAATAATGTATTTTTTGAAACCGAAAAAGATCTGACATCTAATCATCACTTGAATCATTCCAATAGACTACTTGTTTTTTTCAATGACTTTATTTATTTGCGCACTCGTGTGTGTGTGTGTGTGTGTGTGTGTGTGTGTGTGAGAGAGAGAGAGAGAGAGAGAGAAAGAGAGAGAGAGAGAATGAGCAGGAGGAAGAGCAGAGGGAGAAGCTGACTCCCTGTTAAGCAAGGAGCCTGATGTGGGGCTCAATCCTAGGACCTTGTTCATGACCTGAGCCAAAGTCAGAAGCTTAATCAATTGAGCCACCCAGACGTCCCTGCATTACTCCTTTGATCCTTTCACTTAGCCATCAACTAGTTTTTTCTGTGTTACTGATAGAAAAGGGAGATACTGATCAACCTAACTCTCAGATTCTCCACTTCAAATGCAAACAAGTTCCTGAGAAAGCAAAACACCTACGGATTTATTCTTTATCTGGTTATAGGATCAGCCGCATGCAAGGGGTGGGATCTGACATTGTTTCCATACACCTGCCCCACCCTGACTCTCTCTGTATTCTCCCTTTGCCACCTCACTACGAATCCCAGGATCTTCCTGTGGTTCCATATCAACTGTTGAACAGAAAAGTGATCTGATAGAACTAAATAATGGGAGAGAACTATTCACCTATATGTGTACTGGGATGAATAACGTCCCCCCAACATTCATACTCTCCTAGAGCCTCAGAATGTAACCTTACTGGAAGTAGGCTCTTTGTAGATGCCATTAGTTAAATTCAGATGACATTATACTGGATTCAGGTGGGCCCTAATCCAATGACTGGTGTGCTTATAAGAGAGAAATCTGGACACAAAGACTCAAGACACATGCAGATACAGCAGGAAGAAGGCTATGGGACAGTGGAGGCAGGGACTGGAGGGCCACAGTTGTCAGTCCACAAACAAGAGGATTGCTGGCAGTAACCAGAAGTTAGGAAGAGGCAGGGAACGATATTCCCTGGAGCCGTCAGAGGGAGGAGGGGCTTCTAGTCTCCAAATACATCTCTGCTGTTCCCAGCCACAACCGTGGTGCTACTTGGTGTGGCAGCCACAGGGGACTAATACACTCTGCTACTCTGTGGAGGTGAACGTGCATTTTTTTCAAAAAGTCTCCTGAGAGAGGGCAGTGTTTAATGCGGAGAGAAGAAATAGCGGGTAGAGCCAGCATCAACAAAAATTCAGAGAAGAGCCTTATGAGTATCTTTCTAAATGAAACCCAGCATGTGCCAGCCTCCTCCAGGGAGGTATGGGCCCAGGCTAGCCTGAGCGGAGTTGCTAGTTTTCCTAAGCTTTGTGGAGGTAAGAAAGAGAAATGAAAAGAATGCAAGCACTTTGCCACCCAGCGAACTCCAAAGACACCAAAAGTCCTAAGATGAAAAATGCGGCCTCAGGTAATAAGAAACTCTGAAATAAAGCCAAGAACAATGGGAGACGTAAGGAGGAACCTCTGAGTTAAAGAGGACTATATGTGTCTGTCCCATGCATTCCTTAGATCCTGGCAAAGTTATATCAAAGTTAATTCCAATCTGAAAGAATTAAATGGAAAAACCTTGAATGACTAAGAGGTTAGAAGGCCTAATAAGGCATGGTAGAAGATAATATAGGATGGGAAAAAATTCTCAAGATTAAAAATAGTAGAAGAAATAAAAAAGAAAAATACTGGTAATTTTACTAGGCAACATTTTTTAAATTTTCATACCTTGTTTTTAATAAAAAGCAGTAACAAGTCAAGAAAATATTTTCAACAAAAACACATTGGATAAAGAAACCATAGAAATATACAAGAAAAGTATTAGCAAACCTAGTAAAATGAGCAAGGAAAATGAATAATTTTTAAAGGAAGACAGCAAAGGTTAATGAATATATTCTCCCAACCTCATTAGTAACCAAAATAAGCAAATTAAAGTAACAATAGATGCAATTTAAAAGTGAATGATGCTCAATGCTTTTATATATTACTGGGGGATATATTAACTGTTACAGCCTTTTGGTAAGCAATTTATTAGTACTTATCAAGAGACTTAAAAATGTTAATATACCTACATCCTGTGATTCTACTAATACAAAATGTTTATAAGGAAATAATCAAAGTCTTCAAAGAGTTATTTACAAAGATGTTCATGGCAATGTTATTTATGATAATAAATTTTCAAGCAACTCAGCTAATTTGGGTAATGATTTACTAAGATATAGAACATCCATATTACAGACAGCCATTTATCCTTTAGGTCATTGAGTAAAGCCTGTGATGTAATGGCAAGTTGAAAAGTAGGATGGGGCGCCTGGGTGGCTCAGACAGTTAAGAGTCTGTCTTGGGCTCAGGTCATGATCTCAGGGTCCTGGGACTAAGACCCGCATTGACTCCTTGCTCAGTGGGGAGTCTGCTTCTCTCTCTCTCCATTGGCCTCTCCTCCGGTTCTTTCCCTCTCTCTCCTTCCCTTACTCTCTCTCAAATAAATAAAATCTTTAAAAAAAGAAAAGTAGGATAAAAAATTATATATCAAGTATGTTAAATAAAAAAGAACATATGGAAAGGAAATATACTAATACCTTAATAGTGGTCTTTTCTGGCTAGTTGGATTATGAGTAATTTATATTCTTTTCTTTATTTTTCACAACTGCTATACATTTTCATATAATGAAAAAAAATTAACCAAAAAAGTTGTAAAATTCCTGATAGGCTCCTCAGGGAAGCCTAAATAATAAGGACTTTGAGTGGCAGTAGCAGAAGGTAAAACTTAGAGGATGGAACAGATCTTTTAACATAATCTAATAAAATATTAATGCACAGATTTTACCTGCCAGTCTCAATTTCTTTTTCCCAATTCCTTAGGCCAATAATTCCCAGCCTAGATTTTGGAACACCCCAGGTTATTGTTAATTATCTCATGAGAGTCACAATTTTTTTCTTGGATATTTTCCAAGACACCACTTGTTTTAAAAATTTGCAAGGAAAAAAAATACTTGCAGGGAACTTCACTCTGTTTAAGGCAATCAACATTTGTTTTGATGTCTGCCACAGAATTAAAAAGCAATCATTGAGAGGTAATTTTGCAGAAGTGGCAGCTAGATTGGGCTGGGGGACAGGAAAAACACAGAAGTTGACAAGAGAATGATTTTGTCTTGTTTCCTACTATGCATGATTTCAAAATCATTTATTCCATTTCCACAGGGGGATAGGGTGCAAATAACTAAAGGGTATCCTGATTCCATTCACTGTTTCATTCTTTAGTGTTCTGTACCTTTTTGCACCTCCTGTAGCTCCTTTTTATTACCTATACCCATTTTATAGAACAAATCAGTAAACCCATAAAATGAAACTGGTAGAGGAAAGTAAGTCTTTTATCTTTTACACTGATTCTAGATAAAGGCTTCTGATTTAGTATCCTATAGTTTTCTTTTTAGATCAGAAGTTATTAAGCCATGGCCTCTAGGCCAAATCTGGACCACAACTTGTTTTTATAAATAAAGTTTTATGGGTACAGCCACATAGTAATTGTAATACATTAGTCTCTATGGCTGCTTTAGTGCTACAATGACAGAACTAAACCACTGCACCAGAGACTGGATGGTTGGCAGTGCCTAAAATACTCAATATATTGCTCTCTACAGACAAAATTTGCTGAAATCTATTTTGGATTATAAATTCCTACAAGCTTGCTTGGCAGGGTGTCACCTTCTTCTTCTTCCTCTTCTTTTTAAGATTTTACTTGTTCATTTGAGAGAGAGATAGAGGGAGAGCATGTATGGAGGGGAGAGGCAGAGAGGGAGAGAGAAGAAGAAGCAGACTGAGCCGAACGCAGACGTCCCATGCACTGAGCCACCCAGGCGTCCTTGGCAGGGTGTCTTCTTTTTGTACTCTTAAAACCATCACTGAAGAAGAATAAGCACTCCTAAAACTCTAATAGATATTATCAGGTAATTATAACAGAAGCTCTGGTTTACCCAAGTCTGGATAAATTCAAAGACAGAAAAAATTCACCCACAACCTTATGTATAAGTCTAAATCTGAATAATTCTTTGATATATTTAATTTTCTTGATTACTAAAATATATATTTTTATATTTATCTTATTTAATTATTTAATTTTTTTAAAAAAAGAGTTTATTTATGTATTTGAAAGAGAGAGAGAGCCAGCGCAAGCAAGGGGGAATGGCAGAGGGAGAGGGAGAAGCAGAGCAGAGAGCAGAGAGCCCAACTTGGGGCTCGATCCCAGGACCCCAGGATCATGACCTGAGCCCAAGGCAGATACTTAACCGACAGAGCCTCCCAGGCATCCCTTATCTTATTTTAAAGAAAAAAAGCAGTAGATGAGGATGAAGAGAACGTCTTCCAGGACATTTCCCATCATCCTTTGCTCCCGCTATTTATATCTTCATATAGTTTCCTCTGACACTCTGGTCATGATATCTCACTTCCAAGACCAGGTTATAACTCCAGCTTCTCTCTTTCTCTGTCTGCCTCTCATCACTTGCTCTGGGGGAAGCCATCTTCAGTGTCATCCTGACAACAGCCCCAAGAGTAAGAAATGGCTCTTCCAGCCCCAGTCAACCCTTTGTCTGACTGCAGCCCTGGTCGACAGCTTGATAACCGCTGGGGCCGCCCAGCTAAGCTGCCTCTGAACTCCTGACCTGCTCAAGCTGAGAAGGGATAAATGTTTGTTGTTTTACGTGCCTGAATTTGGGGGTATTTTATTACACAGCCATAGAAAATGAATATGCTTACTGCTGCCACCACTTACATATTGTGGTTTCTAGTTTTTAAAAGCCATCTGTGCTTGAAATGAACCACGAATTAGATCTAGCCCAGGACACAAAATAAATATCAAACACATTAGAGACTTTTCTCGAAACTGTAAAAACTGTCAGCCCTGAAAGCAGCTCTTGAGCCTTCCACTCTATGGCCATAGTGACGTGAGTTAAAGATTGAAGTGACTGAGATCATGCGTGGGTACCTGGAAACAACAGAACCTTTACACCAGGAGCACTGAAAACCCACTACAACCTGTCAACAACCAAAGTCCGGAAGCATTGGGGAATCAGAGCTCAAGCTTCTCAGATCTGTTTAGGCTTCCAGACAGCTTTGTGTCTCCTGTTACTTTTACCAGAGAGGTGAACGCTATCAAGAATCTTTACATTTGTGTCGCACTTTGTCATTTGAACAGTAGTGCTTCTGGTGTGCGTTTTTAATTTTCACAGCAACCTTGACTTGTAAGTTTAAAGTAAGAGTCATCTTATTTTCTGTAAAGAGGAGAGAGAATACTAGTATAAGAACAGAAAACAGCATCTAATTATATCTGTGAAGTATTAGAATGTTCTGCGGAGAATGAGCAGAGCCCAGAAGTTCAGTGGAGGGACCTCGAAGGCCAAATTGTGAGCCAAGTGGGGACCAGCTGAGGTGAACCTCGTGGAATCCATTACCAGAAATTTCCCAGAAAACTCCATTTCCCCCCCCACTGGTTCAGAATCCAGGGTATACTCATAAGAATAATTTCAGTATTGGGATTAGAGGGTCACACCCTTGACCCTCAATTGGTCAAGCCCTCCAATGACACACTGATTATCCTGAAAACTTAACTCCCTTGAGGGTAGGTGCTGGGTATCCTTCATCTTTGTACCCCAATAGCCTGTAGTATACTGAATTCACATAGAAGGCACTCAATTCTTGTGTGGGAAAGAAAAGGAGGGAGGAAAA
Organism: Mustela nigripes; assembly: GCF_022355385.1. NCBI lineage: Eukaryota > Metazoa > Chordata > Mammalia > Carnivora > Mustelidae > Mustela > Mustela nigripes. The sequence continues at coordinate 124,896,312 of NC_081561.1, read as the reverse complement.
AAGGAAGAGAGTAAAGAAGAGGCTTAAAGTACAATATACTTTTCCTCAACCTACAAAACCTATTATATTACAAAGTTTTTTTGTTTTGGGGTTTTTTTTTCAGATTTCCTTTTTTTTTTTTTTTTTAAGATTTTATTTATTTATTTGTTAGAGAGAGAGAGAGAAAGAGAGCGTGAGCACAGGAAGACAGAGTGGCAGGCAGAGGCAGAGGGAGAAGCAGGCTCCCTGCCCAAGCAAGGAGCCCAATGTGGGACTTGATCCCAGGACCCCGGGATCATGACCTGAGCTGAAGGCAGCTGCCCAACCAACTGAGCCCCCGAGGCGTCCCTCAGATTTCTTTATTTGAGAGAGAGAGAGCTCACACAGGGGTGTCATGATGTAGAGGGAGAGGGAGAGAACCTCAAGCAGACTCCATGCTGACCATGAAGCCTGAAGCAGGGTTTGATCCTACAACCATCAGATCATGACCTGAGCCAAAACCAAGAGTGGTATACTCGAGCAACTGAGCCACCAGGTGCCCTGGTATTACAAAGTATTTTAAACAAAGTTGTGTAATTTCTCTCGATGGACCTCCCTCTATTTAAAATAGAAGGGCAGAAAATCTGACAAAAAACATTCATGGAAGTACAAAGTAGGGGAGAGTTGCCCCTTTTATGACTCATCTCCTAAACAGTCCAGGTAATGAGGCACAGTTAAGAGATTATGCTTATTTGAATATTTCACTCTTAAAGTGCTTTCAGAGACAAGAGGCATCGAGAAGACAGCAAGGATTTTGCCATGCTGAAATTAATATTCTGGTCTCTTAAGGACATAATTGGCATTTATTGCAATGTTGCCTATAAACCGGGGCACTTGTGATGTAATTGATGCCTCAGCAAACAATATAAAATAACCCTTCCATGTCAGCACAACCTTGTAGGCAGTAAATTCATCATGTCATGTGTGCCCACTGAAAATACTTGGTTCTGTGAGTCCACAGTGGACCCATAGCAGCTCTGGGTCCTGATGGAATGGCCAGGGAACCAGCCAAGCCCTAGGGAGGGCTATAGAAACATTCCAAGTAAGTCTGGACAAGCCCCATGACAGAGGGTCAAGACCCATGACAAAATATGTCCTGTGATCAAAACCAAAATACAACAAACCGCAAAGCAGTGTGGCCGTTTCTGCAGATCTTGGTATACTATGCCCACCCACAGGTGGGAAGATTAAGTCCATAAAAGAGAACTCAGTGCCCTTTTCCAGGCTGGTGTATTTGTTTGACCCAAACGGGCAATTTGTGTGCCCATCTGGGTCTATAATCCTCTCCTCTTTGAGTCTGCCTCAGACATAATTTCCAAGATGGTTTAGCATCTGTGTACTTTCAGTTTTAAAAGATTGTGGAGAAAATATCTGGATTGAATGAAAAATTAGTGTCCACCTAGAAATGTGTTTATATGTCACTGCAGAAGGTTGTAGACTATTCAAGGGGAGGTTTATTCCACAGTGGAGATTAGTAGGAAACTAACTGGCAGACGGCCGGCCGGACACAGTCTCAGGGGGCTGTGTAACAAGTCTCCAAAGGCGGCCCCAGCAGTTTCTCTTCTCCTGGTACCACGTGCTTCTCCTCACGTCCAGGACTGGAGTTCTTTTCTCCTTTTGAGCTGCCTCTTAAGAGGTGCAGCTACCCTGGGGGAGAGGCCACCTAGGGAGGGGGTGCAGGGGACGACCTTGGAACCCGACCAACAGCAAGAACTGAGTCCCTGGACATAGGCCCCAGGAGAAGCTTTCCTGCCAGTGGCCAGCTGTTTCAGCTGAGCCGTCGGGCATGTAACTGAAGAAGGGGCCTCAGAAGGTCCAGCTTTGCTAGGCATCCCATAGAGCAGAGACAAGCTGATCCCACCTGTCCGGTCCAAATTCCAGTCATTAGGAGCAAGAACATGATTGTTAATTTAGGCCAGAATAGCTGTTCTGCAGCAGTCGATAATCGAAACAGGCTGAAGTCACATAGCCTTCTGCTAAAATCTATTCTTTTTTCTAATGGTATGGTTTGTCATTTCTTCCAGAAATCATCCACAGAAAATTCAATTGTTCCAAGAATTTTTTAGGCAGAGACTGAAATTTGAATAGATACATTTTAGAAAGGATAGAAAGATTTAGGGAGGGCTTTTTTTCTAACAGTAATATGTATGTTATAGAATGTATGTATTATATACATTTATTATATATATAATAATTTTTATCTTATTTTAAATGACTAGAGCAGCAGGAGAAGACAAATAGGGAATCAACCCAGTAGTACCAAGCACTTAAAATAATTACAGTTCAATAACAATAACTATTTTTTATTGGGTGATTGCTATATTCCAAGCACTGTGCTACGTGCTCTAAGTCTATTTTCTCATTTAGTCCTTACAACAAACCTGCGGGAAAGGTGCTATTACTGCATTTTATATAGATGAGGAAACTGAGTTTCAAAGAGATTAAGCAATTTGCCACAGCTGGGAAGTTGTGGAGCTGGGCTCTGAACCTGGCCAGCTGGCCTGGAAAGTGATTCAACTACTTAATGCTTACTGTACTCAATAGCCTCCACCTTTAACTGTAAAATAGTTTCGTTATTTGGATACTTTTATATTCCAAGATGAATGGGTCTCACAGTAATAACAGCTAAAAATAAAATTATATCTTGGTTTTAGATAAGTGACTCAAAGTATTTTGCACATAGTTTAGCATCTGTTTGCGTTACAACGATGGGATTTAGTCAGATTCATGCTAAATAATTCTCAGAGTATATAGGAAAATTTCCCATAAACAGTATGGACAACCTTTCTTTTGTTAGGTTACTTGTATTTCCTACAAGATTGTCATTTAAAAGGGAGAACTGAGGCACACTTCTCTGATTGAAAATTATTTATCCTGGCCAGGCCTCCTCTTAATTCTGGCATTTTGCTTTCTCTCTAGTTTATCTGGCCCTGCCCATCCCTACTGGCTTTACCCTTCTGTCAAACATACCCACTCTCTCCCATAAGAATACAGGCCATTCTTTATTATTCGGAGAAGGCACATACTGAATACCCTGGATCAGCCGGGCTGGAGATGGTGATATATTGCACACAGAGCCAAAAATAGGAAGAAAAGGGAGGGAACGTAATTTTGTCCAAGCGTTAATTTTCCAGGTAATCAATTCTGCCAGCTCTACTAAATGGTTTTCTACTTCGAAGTCTAAAACACTCTAAAAATCCCCCGAAAGAGTGGTTCTAAAACCAGTGAATGGCTAGGTTGGGTTGCTTCTACAGCTTCAATAAGCAACTTCCTTTTACAAAAGACTAAGGAAAAGGATACTCCTGTTTATCTGATAAGAAGTTGGAGAAGCCACAATACCTCAAAACACCTGACCTGTTACTTCCACAAAGAATCTTCACAGCTCTCAGCTCTGCCAAACTGCACAAGAATTTAGGATGATGCTTTGATGTGTGGGAAAGACAATGAACTGAAGAACTGATAGGGTTGCTTTATGCCAAACATTTGTGTGTCCTTGCATATTTAGACTAAAAGAAAAATCTAATTTGGTATCAGAGGACCTCAATTAAAATGCCATCATGGCCACATCTAATTGTATCACCTTGGGCAAGACACGTAATCTCTTGAATATTGAAATTACTGACCTGTAAAGTAAGGATAATGATATGACATGTTACAGAGTTGTTACAAGGCTTAAATGAGATGGTATTTGCAAAGGCACTTTGTAAACTGCAAAGCTTATTACACATTTTAATTATTATAAGTTATCCTATCTTATAAGAACATTGTACTATATACTACATGAGTGTTCCACTTTGGGCTTTCCAGAGAAAATATACTGTAATATTATTATATGTCATGTTGTTTGCTTAAGAGACACATCAAAAACCAGACTAGTGGATCTTTGCAGATGATATGATACTATATGTGGAAAACCCAAAAGACTCCACTCCAAAACTGCTAGAACTTGTACAGGACTTCAGTAAAGTGTCAGGATATAAAATCAATGCACAGAAATCAGCTGCATTTCTCTACACCAACAACAAAACAGAAGAAAGAGAAATTAAGGAGTCAATTCCATTTACAATTGCACCCAAAACTATAAGATACCTACGAATAAACCTAACCAAAGAGGCAAAGAATCTATACTCAGAAAACTATAAAGTACTCATGAAAGAAATTGAGGAAGACACAAAG
>NC_081561.1:124838129-124882118 GCF_022355385.1 Mustela nigripes | reverse complement strand
CTCTCTCTTTGCTTAGAGGACCCCTTTAAATATTTCCTGTAGAGCTGTTTTGGTGTTTGCAAATTCTTTCAGTTTTTGTTTGTCCTGGAAGCTTTTAATCTCTCCTTCTATTTTCAATGATAGCCTAGCAGGATATAGTATTCTTGGCTGCATGTTTTTCTCGCTTAGTGCTCTGAAAATATCATGCCAGCTCTTTCTGGCCTGCCAGGTATCTATGGATAAGTCAGCTGCCAATCTAATACTTTTACCATTGTATGTTACAGACTTCTTTTCCCGGGCTGCTTTCAGGATTTTCTCTTTGTCACTAAGACTTGTAAATTTTACTATTAGGTGACAGGGTGTGGGCCTATTCTTATTGATTTTGAGGGGCGTGCGCCATCAAAAGCCCCAGAATACTGAAAGAAAGCTGAATCTAAGGTGTCAAGGTGAAAGCAGGACCCCAAACCAAGAGAATTTTGAGGCCCGAGTCCACGGGCAAATAGGACAAGACCAAGACGCTGAGTCACATCTGAGGTAGAGTCCAAATGACATCTTGTGGATAGCCCTCTGCTGTGGAGACTGGTGGCCCTACCCTCTCCAACTTAGCTCCTGTGGTCCTAACCACAATCAGGGACCAGCTACTGTGGAACGGTGTGGCCACAGGTGTGGGCCTCTGCCCTCTAGAACTCATCACGGATCATGAAGTCCGGCTTCCACCAACCCACCTTTCCAAAGGCCAAAATCAGGTTCCATAAAGGACATGGCAAGGGGAACGTCATTGCTCAAACTTGAAATCCTGAAATCATTTTCTACCCTTCTATGCTCCCACAACCCACACCCAGTGAACTGCCAACTTGTAACCATTCTCTCTCTGTTAGCATGCTGATCTATGAGTCTTAGTTTCCACACCATTGTTGCCTCCCAAATCAGAGATCTTATACCCCGAGGCTTGAATAGTGACAGTCATCTCTCCTGCTCACCTTCCCTGGCCACCTGCCCACTTTACTTCTGTTGTCCTGGGTGTGTGGACTTTCTGAGCTTTCCCAGATGTGACGGCTTCCTGCCTCCATTCCAGCAGAGGTTCACCCGCTGTGAAGGCTTCCCACAACACAGGGATCTCCCCTTTTTGCACACATCTGTGGCTCCAAGTCTCCTTGCTGCTCTGTCAGCACGTCCAACTCTCACCCCAACCCCTCTAGTACTTGGCATTATCAGCAAAGAAGGTTTCCCCATAAGTAAAAGTACTAGAAAATGGATGCTTACCCAAAACATAACCATTTTTGCCAGCAGTTTTCGTCAGTTCAAGTGGGTGGTTCTTTGTCCTCAGAGTATGCTGGATGTAATTCATCTTCCCCTTTAGTATTTGGAATCATATTGAAAGGTGCAAAATCATTATACTATACAGTTTGAGCTGGCTGGGAAGATTTCTGTATGGTCCCATCTCTTGTTATGGCCTGACATTAAAGGTTTCTGACCTGTTAGACTTAGAAAGAACTGCAGGGCAAATCAGAGAGCAAAGTTTTTTAGATCAGCACCTTTGTAGACACAATGCTAATTTGATAAGGTCTGTCCTTAAGGACAGCTTCAGCATCCTGTACAGAAAAAAGGACTAGAAACATAAAAACAGCTATATTTGCTGCTTAGAGATTTTTTTTTTTTCCTGCCTTGGGATTGTTGATAACAAATCAGAGTTGAGCTTGCTAAAAGCCATCTTCTGAGCTTTTGAGTAACATTTCTGTGCTGAAATTTTCAGTGTGACCATCTTATCAGTTTAAACCATGGAAGAGCTAATACTAGTTCTCATAGTTCTTTCTCTCTCTCATGGTCCTGTACTTACTGTATACATATAATTCATGTCTACTGAAACTATCACCAAGGACCCAGGCCATCACCAACATCTTGTCCCCATGGCAGTTAACAGGTTGGAAAACTAGCTGCCCATTGGAAGTAAGGCCATACAGGATGAAACAAAAGTGGGTTTGGGAAAGGAATTTAGAATTGAATTTGAGTTGTTAATGGTAAAGAACTGATGAGACATCCACTTCATCCCTCCAGCACTGATGGACAACATAGCAGAAAGAAGTTAAGAGCCTTTGATTACCTTTACAGAAATTAGACTTTGGGAGACATACATGCCCCTAAGTGCAGGTCTGAGGAATAGAGCAATATTTCCCACATTTTGCTTTTTGGGAGTTCTTTCCAACATCCAGAGCTGGGACCAGGGTGAGACAAAAGAGGCACCTGTTTGCAGACTGAGAGGAAGCAGCTGCTCGAAGGCCACTTTCCTGACCCTAAGAGGGAATGGAATGTTTTATTCCCAGATGCCTCTCCTGACTTGCCCCAGTCACTGCTCTGTTCCACATTCTCTTCCTCACACCTGTCTCAGCAGTCAGCTTGTAGTCCTTTCTTAAAATATTCTTTTATATTAAAAATTTTTTGGATCATGTTTTAAAAAATGTAAATTTCATTGCTTTTTTTCCTCTGTTAAAGTAAAATGTGCTTAACAGTTCAAGAAGCATAGTATATATAGAATCTAAAAACAGAAAAAAACCCAAACTCATAGAAAAAGAGATCAGATCTGTGGTTACTAGAGGTAAGGGGGTGAGGGCAGGGGAGAGGGGCACCTGGAGGCAGATGGTCAAAAGGCACAAGCTTTCAGTTCTGAGATAAATAAGTACTGGAGATGTAACCTGTAACATGATGGCAGTAGTTAACCCTGCTGTATGGCAGAGTTGACAGTCACTAACAGAGCAGATCCTAAAAGTTCTTATCACAATGAAAAAACACTGTTTTCCCTCTATATGAGAGGATGAATGTCAACTAAATTCATTGGGGAAATCATTTCACAACGTTGTACGTCATTATGCTATAGACTGTAAACTTACACAGTGCTCTGTCAGTTACATCAAAAAAACTGAAAAAAAGAAAGAAAGAAAGAAATACGGAAATAAGTAGGAAATGAAAGTTCCCATGCCACACTGAGATTTTTCAGTGCACGTGCGTATAAACAGACACACACACAGCCAAACGTATTTTTCAACCAAGCTGAGATTAGACTACACATACAGATCTTTTTAATTCACGTAAGTGTATCGTGAGTATCTTCTATGTCCACAAACTCATATGTTTAATGAATATCATAATTTGTTTCATAAATCCTTGATTGAAGGACTTACTTGATGGTTCAAGCCTCTCGCTTTTCTGAATCACTCTGAGATAAACATTCAATTATTTCAAATATTTATAATTTTCCTCCTTTTCTCAAAATTCCAGCTGAAGTCCCACATTTGAGAACAATGGGCAACACATTCTGAAGAAATGGTGTCAGAAGAACCTGAGCCAGACTTACTGAAACACAGCAGAACCCGTCTAGCAACTATCAACCCCCGTCTTTTACCTCAGGCTTATGTAAAACAGGGCTAGAAATCTGCGTGGAGACTGGAGAATACCATCAAAGTAAAGCTGATGCCTGAGTGTCCTTCCAGTCTCTCATGGGGTTGTGGGGGGCGGGTGTGAGGAAGGGGAGAGAGGGCTTCTCCCCCTATTGCAGCAAACCAAGTGAGTGAAGCCCAAGCCCGGAGAAAACCAAAAACAGACATTACAACTGCCTTGCAAGAAGGAAAAACAGTATTTCCTTCTCTGATAAATGTTTTCCGTTTCTGGAATGTGGGCCCTGGAGCTACCATGGGTCTATGGGAGAAGCATTCTTGGGAGGGTCTGGCCAGTATGCTCTGGAATTTGGGGATGTACACAGACCCTGAGGGCACTGCTGGATTCCTGTGGGGAGAGCTCTGAAAACTGAGAAACGGGAGCCCCTCTGACATTGAGGACAAGGAAGGAAGCATGGGAGGTCTGCCTGTCCGGGCAATAAAAGGCCATGGGGTAAACTCTGGGCAGGTTTCAGAGAAGGGATCCTAAGAGAAGAACCACATCATTGACTATATCAGGGAATGATGCTGAGTCAACACACCTGTTGGGGTCCTCAAGGAATCCACAAAACACCCCAAGAGAGAAACAGGCAGCATCTGAATGCCTGCCATATGCAAAGGCAGGAAGAGGACAAATAGAAAGCTAAACAGAAAGATTTTTGCCCGTTGTCCTTCAACCCCCCTCCACCCCACACCTCAACCTTGAGGGTAGAGCAGGAGAAAGGGCCCTGGAGATTATTCATATATAAATAGGTTTTTATAGACTTTTTATGCAGAATTATGTCATCTGCTTTTTATGCCAAAAAGTAATGGCTATTTCTTGGAAGGAATTAAATACATCTAAGATGTATAAACAAGTGCCTTAACAAGAAGCTAGATGTTATTTAACTTGAAATCACGAGATGGTCTTTGGCATTCTATCAGTTTGGCTTTGTATATTAATGCTAACCACAGCAGAAAGCCTGGACTCACACAGGTTGAGGAAGAGATAGAATCAGAGCTCTCATCTTTTACTTTGCCAGATTAAAGGCAAATTCACGTGGAAAAAGATCAGGATTTCTTCACAATTCTGCCAGCTAAATGGATTTGCATACTCTCTTTCATCCTCAAGTTGATGAGGTCACCTTTGGCCAGGTCTGTGTCACTGATGTTCCTTCATTTATAAAGAAGAGGCCATACACCCACTTTCAATGTTTAAATCATATGGGTTGACAAGTACCCTTCAAGAATTCAGTAGTGTTTCTAGGTGATCTTTGCCTGCCGAGAAAGGAAAAGCCTGCCTCAGCTCCATGTCTAGTCGTGGAAAGTATATATCGTTGATGCCTCCAGTGTCTTCTTCCAGAAAGGCAGTTTGGAACTGGTACCTAATCTCACCATCTTTCTCTCTGCTCCGCTAGCAGCGTCTGTCACATTGCCTGTGGGTTTTGAATAACAAGGTTTGCATGACTGATACACATCAAGTTAAGCCAAGCCAAACCTTTACTGCTCCCAATGAATTTGCTCTGAGAGTGGACTTTCCCTATCGTTCTCTCAAAAGAAAGTGGAACTTTGAAGCAAGTCAATTAAGCACTTCAAATTTGGCTTCTAGAGCCAGTGGGTAGTAGAGAAAGACTTGATATTCTGCTCTCTTGGGAAAACTTCTCAAAGAGAAGGCCCTTCTGGGTCTAGCTCTGTGAGAGTAAATGGTGGCAGCAATAAGTCTGTCTTCAGCCAGGCCCGTGGTGGCAGTCCATGCCAGTGGAGATATCAGAGAGCCATCATTGTTTTGCAGTTTCTTCCTCAACAAGGGAGCAAAAACTAGGTATGTTGCTAAGCCTTGAAGGAGTTCCCCTGAAGCACATGAGGTCAAGATTTGCTTCTCTTTGAAGTGTTGCTATACACCACTTCACAAGTCACATTTTGGGTACCTGGGTGGCTCAGTCAGTTGAGAGTTTGCCTTAGGCTCAGGTCATGATCCCAGGGTCTTGGGATCGAGCCCCGCATCCAGATCCCTGCTTGGCGGAAAACCTGCTTCTCCCTCTCCCACTCCCCCTTCCTTGTGTTTGCTCTCTCTCTGTGTCTCTCTCTGTCAAATAAATAAATAAAATCTTAAAAAAAGAAAAGAAAAGAAAAGAAAACCAAAGTCAATGTAAGTCTTTGAAGTATCCAAAAGGGGCACACAAAACAGATTCTTATCAGGTAAAAGAATACACTCAGGATGGAGGAAAACCAGAAGCTGGTTGTACTAAGAGATATCAACAATTTCATTCAGTTGGATGCTGAAGGAAATGAGATAATTGCCAATTTCTCCCAAATCTGCTTTTAAAAAATTAGAAGAAATGCCAGCAATTCTGGAGTTTATAATATGACAGAGACTCTAGTATAGTTCTCTTTCTCTGCAACATATCCCAAACCAGTCTATAAATTTTATGATCACAAAACATCAGCATGGTCTTCCTTTCTTTCTTTCTTTCTTTGAAGATTTTATTTGACAGACAGAGATCACAAGTAGGCAAAGAGGCAGGCAGAGGGAGAGGAAGGGAAGCAGGCTCCCTGCTGAGCAGAGAACCCAATATGGGGCTCGATCCCAGAACCCCGGGATCATGACCGGAGATGAAGGCAGAGGCTTTAACCCACTGAGCCACCCAGGCGCCCCTCACCATGGTCTTTCTAATTGAATATGGCTTCTTCTTTTGCCATGTGAACTTTCACAATGCTTAAAGACAGGGCTCTTGTGATGGAGTGAAGCCAAGATTTGATCAAACTGAATCCTTTAACAATTCACATTCTTTCCATGCTCCATCTATAGTGGGCATCTGTTTATTTTTGCTGGCCCAGAATTTCTTCTGTTCTTCCTCCTTTTCCTTTTCTTTCTTTCTTTCTTTCTTTCTTTCTTTCTTTCTTTCTTTCTTTCTCCAGTTACAACACACTGATTACTCTTGGGGGAATCACCCCAGCCCCACTCTGACTGTGTGGCTCCGCTGGGGCTGACCCAACGTCCAGCCCTCGGCATAGGCATGGCCACTTGTGGCCAGGAGGATGGAGCAAACTGACTTCACAAGCATGGATACATAACCCAAACCAGGACAATAAGACACAAGCCCAAATCTTCTCTTGGAACAAGTGGACAAGGGGTTCTCTTTTTTCTGGGAGGTAACATAAGCCCAAGTGGGGGCGGGGGGAGGCCACTTCACAGCAGGGGACAGGAGCATGGTTACCTGTGAATGTTGCCCTCCCAGGGGAGGTGGTATTACTGCAGCCTCTGGACCCAGCCATTCCTAAGGAACATTGGGCTTTTCAAGTGTGTGAATCAATAAAGTTCTTTTTTTGTTTTTCTGACTTTTTCTTTTTTTTAAGAATTTGAGATGGATTACTACACTTGCAACTGAAAAAGTCATGAGTGACACAAAAGGTCCAATATATCCTTAGATGGACTGATATAAGGCACTTCTTCAGCTTTGTGGGCATCACGTGTCCACTGCTAAGAACTCTGCCACACATGGGAAGTACTGAGATTTGGAACCTCCTCAGGTTCAGAGTTGAAGGTGAAATCAGGGGATAGTAATGTTTGTCTTATTGTCTTTGCTCTAACATTTCCCAACTTATTTAGGCCAATGTAAACAAAGACAGATATCCCTAATCATAAGAACAGGGTATAAGCTCCTTAGTAGCAAACTAGTCTAGACACTATAGCCTAGCAAAAAGGACCACCACACCCTTTGGTAACAATCCACAGCAATCCATAAACATGTGGGATAAAACAATAATCTAGTAACATCTTTTTTTTTTTTTTTCTAACAAAATCAAATTTTAAAGCAATAGGAATTTAGTGGAGATGATTAAGAAGCAACTCTGCTCCTATTCCAAATACAGAGAGTCTGGATAAATTAAAAGAAATTACTTAAAATACACAATTATGCTCAAAAGATAGAGAATTTGAAGGTTGATACCTTTTGATACCTTTTGATAAAAGGAAGGGGAAACTCAAACCATCAGCCTCAGCAGTGTAAAGCTGCCTGGTGTAGGGAAGGGGGAGTGTTAGGGGCAAAATTCTCTCTTTACGACTGAGTCTTTAATGCCAGCACCAGGATGGGTCTGAAGACCCCTGTGCTCACAGTGAGGAAGGTTAACTGAGCCCACACAGTGCAAGTGCTGAAAACCAGTTATCTGTGAACAAGAACTAGAAGAATTTTACCTGGGGACAAGATGTGAAGAAAACTTAGGGTGAAAAAATCATTCAAAACCAATGTATACCTGAAGACCCCAGGCCTGTGTAGATACAGATAATGTGGTGACAGGAGCTTTGTGTGAAGAAACTACACTAACACCAAAATTACTGAGCCCTAATGAAATCTGTAGGCAAATGCTACACTGCCTCTTGGGTTCACCTTCCACAGGCTGGGCACACACGGACGCCCATGGAAATCAACCCCTGCTCCAGATAAGCTCATTTCAGAAACTATTCCCCAGTCAAAGTACGTCAATAGTCGTGGAACATTTTGTTATGGCCCAAAGCGCCCTGGGACAGGTCCCAAAAGCCAATTTTCTCTAGAAACACAGCAGCTGTGGTAGAAAATGTATTCCAAACTGATTTTATTATTTCATATCCACATATACCAATGGTTTCTAATTTATATGTATTACTTATTAACCACATTTTATCTTTCATCTTCCTGGTTCTTAAGATTAAAATCAGTCTCCCAGGGGTTTTCTACAATGACCATTTTTACGATGAATACGTTTCCTGATTTGCTTTCCCATTCTTTGAGCCAAGATATCAGTGAAGATATGTGACTAAGAATTGCATGTTCAGATGTAATCGTTCTTTTTCTGAAACAGGTGAACTATCATGCTCCTGCATTTCTGAGGCAGCCGTTCATACACCTCTATTTAACATTTCAATCCAGACTGATGAGATAGCATCAGCACCAGAACTCTTCCCGTCCAGCATGGAGATGTATGCCTGTCAAAAGGTGGTCTGTCACTTTGTAAGTCGGCTTCCTCCTTCCTGTGTATGTATGGAGCCCTGGTGATGGGAAGATCACGAGGCCAGACCTAAGGAGGCCTGCAGTCCGGCCCTGCACTGTTCTCCCCACAGGAATCTCACCTCACCACAAGTCACGGAACTTCCCCATGCTTCTGCTTTCAGACCTACGACCCGGAGATGACATCCCAGTAGCTCACACTTGTTGTGAAAAGTCCTGACGGGGAGGATGAAGGGAATCATGGGAAGATCACAGATGTGGGAGAGACCCCACACTAGTCCTCCGATAGCTCCTCATGTGCCCTGAAGCAAGCTGACTGGCTTTTGATGCTTTTCATCTGGGATTCTCTAACTCCTAATCTCCTTCCCCCATTTGACACTCTCTTATGACTTCCCCTGGAACTAGTCTCTCTCTGGATTTCTGTTTTGCATGTTGTTTTTAAGCTAGCATGTTTTAACCTTTCTTAGATCACCTGAAGTTGTTTTCTGTATCTTTTATTTTATGCCCATAGCCGCCATAAACATCATCGGAGTAGCCATTCCCCATAGGAGAGTTTTTCAAACTGTACTTACAACCCATGACGTACACTGATTTTTGACCACCACTTAAAAAAAAAATAGAACAGAAAATAATGTAACACATTATAATTGATAAGGTTAAGCACTGTTCACAAAAAAATTATTTATGTGCGTGTGTATGTGTGTCTTATTAGGCTACAACGCAAAATGTGTTTCCCACTGTCAGTCATGATCAGAGTTGGAAAGTACTGTCCTACGAAGAGCAAAGCCTGTCCTGTCATCCCCTTGCTAAATATCCTTTTTTGGGGGGGGCACCTGGTGGCTCAGTCAGTTGGGCATCTGCCTTTGGCTTGGGTCATGATCCCAGGGTCCTGGGATGGAGCCCCGCATCTTGCAGGGACCCTACTTCTCCATTTCTCTTGGCCACTCCCTCTGCTTGTTCTCCCTCCCACTCTCTCAAATAAATAAAGCAAACAAAATAAAATAAAATCCTGTTGTCAGCTGTTTGTTTCTAAGTTTTATTATTGAAGTATAGTTGACATACAATGTTAGATTAGGTGTACATGATAGTGATTCAACAAGCTTAAAATCCTTTCATGGTGTCCCACTACCAGGGACAAAGCTCACTAACTTTAATGTGAGCTACAGGTCCCAATATCTCTCAGAATCACTTTGTTCCATGCAATCCCTTGCTGCCCCGTCCCCAGCAGCCATGGGATATTTTCAATCCCTCTCTCAACATTTTTCAGTTCAGAATTCATCACGTGACAGACAACGTTCCAGCCACATGAGATCGCACAGAGCACTTTCCCGCCCTCACAGAGCTTATGTGCCAGGACTCGAACACCACCTGCTCACTCCCATCCCACATACTGTTGAGCTAAGGATCACTTATTCCCCAGGACCCAGATCAGGGACATCAGAATCACCTTCCCTACCATGTCCCTACCATTCCTTTGAAAGATCATTGAAAGATCCTGTCTGAGTTTCAAAGACTAATTCAGAAGACAAGAGGATAATGATATCATTAGAGATAGAAAAAAGGACTGAAAAGTTCTCAGAATCTAATTTCCTATTAATGGGAAGCAAACTGAGGTTAAAGTTTCTTCACAGTCAATAACACGTATAAAATAGAAGTCAAGTCCAAGCCATTCACCAGTTCATATTTCAGAGTCACTTGTTTCAAATGGATCTAACTCTACTTCTTGCTCTGCAGGTAGAAAAGAGGCTAGAGGGTCCTTACAATTTTACATTTCATATAAAGCAAAAAGGATCCTCACACCCCTTTTTACCTAAAACCTAATTACAACCAGAGGGTCATGAGATGATCTAGGAGCTTGGAGGAGAAAAGGCAGCACCTGGGAGTCAGAACAGAGCAGCAGGCCATGGACCCGTAGCTCAACTAGCTAGCAAGAAAGGTAGCTCCCAGAACACCATGCGTTTGCTCTGGTCACATCATTTTCTCTGCTTCAAAGGCTCTTCCCCTTGCTCTTCTCTGCCCAGTAAAATCTGCTTCCCTTTGAATTTTAGCTTACGTATCTGTTTTGTGAAACCTTTGATTTTCCTTCAAGAAACTGATCATGTCCCTTGTGTCCTCATAAACACTACAAGTTTTGTAATTTTCACATGGCACGGCAGACAGGTGCTCAGTGTCTGTCTATCCCACTAGATTATGAGCTCCACGAAGGCAGGAATTGCAGCATATTCATTTTTCCATTTCCACATCTCATTCTTTGCACAGTACCTGGCACTTACCAGGGTTTATTCTCTGTTCTATATTTATTGCATATTTATAGAGACTATAAAGACTATAAAGAGCTCTGCTAAGTCATTCAGTTTCTTCCAATACCAAGGCAAATCTTTCCATGACTACCTAAAAATAGTCTGCCCTCACTCGTGATCAAACTTCTCCTGTTGCACCTGTTTCAATTCTTATTCTGGAATATTCTTCCCACCCATTGCTGGGACCCAATAAAGAAAATAAGAGATGAAGAAAACACAAGCACAATTACACTAAAATAAAAAATGAAAGAAAAAGGGTATTGCCTCAAGTAAGATCTGGTAACACCTGCTGTTATAATGTGCAGGTACATATTTAATTAACAGTGCATCTTAAAGGACAGATCTGGTGAAAACCCAAGCTGAATTTTCACATAGAAAACTAAGAGAATACTTAGAGCTTACTTCCTTGGGCCCAGATGGTCTTTAAAATTTTTACCATGTCTATATTTTACATCCAAAAAGTTATTCAAATGAGTGCTCTCAGCAAGTTCCAAACTTTCTAACAAAGACACGAACTTACCTTTTTAAGTTCATGATATTTAATGACTGATATTCAACCAAATAGGTTGTAAGAGAGTGATGAGTTATTTTTTGGTCTAGAAAATTAGAAGGGGAAACCAAAGCATGTGATAAATTGCAACTTAGACAAAAGGTGAAAACCTGAAATTCCTTTAAAGCAGATTATGAAAACTGACTACGAGGTTTGATCTATTGACTCATGTCAGGATTTTCTACACACAAAATTGTCAAAGTGCTGACCATAAGGCTTTTCTGAGGTGAAAAGATTTTCACAGGAAGTGGTAAGGTGATTCATCAGGCTTCTTTGGTTATTTTTTTTAAATGCAGAGACTCCACTTAGAATGAAATTGGGTATTTAATGTATGCAAATATACTTGTTGGATGCTTCTACTATGCAAAATAAACTGCTTCTCTAGGCGAACTTCTTCACTGAGAATCAGGTTTAATGAAAGGGGAGCCATAGTTCGTAGTAGAACCTAGGTAAAAAACACTAAGATGAAGTCCTACTCTTCATTTATTCATTCAGTAGATCTTTATGGGGTATGTCCAATGTGCTACATATCGTTCTTGGTACTAAGGAAAATGGGTGTCACTAGTCTCTAAGGAGCTTATACTCTGACAGAGAGAACTAGGCAGGTAAACAGACAAAAGCAAAAAAGCATGATAGGATTTGTGACAGAGGGATTCAGAAAATATGAAACAAGAATGAAGGGGTCACTTTTGCCTGGAGGAAACCCAGAAGATTTCTTAGAAGAGGCAGCACCAAGCGCACCATTGTTGGTTTGTTGGATTGTTGTTGCTGTTATACTGCTCTCTCAGTGTCACATGACTGACAACCTTTGAAAGTAGGGAAGATGGGTAAAGGTTTGATCTATGTATTGTACTTCAAAACTTCCTGGAGAAGAAAATGAAAGACAATTGTGTACGGTAGTTCGATGAGACTTAGAATTTTGGCACTTAGTGATAAACTGTCAGATAAGTTCCTCTCATAATGATGCTAAATGCTAGGGAATATGGGGCCATATACCATATAAAGATGGTCAATACTTACAGCCTTCAGAGACTGACACAGAGATACAGTGGCTCAAATTCCCATGTTTTTGTCAGAAAAGGGTTAAAAGCATAGGATTTCTCGGAATTATACAGGGAGTAGGTGACTATTACAATTTATCTCTAGTTAATTCTTTGTTAGAAGTGTTCCAGTTATAGAGATTAGTGGTGGTCAAGGAGTTAGTGGTGATACACCCCACTGATTTCATAGAGGCGGTATGGCTGTGGCCTTCCACTGACCCCAAACCATCCAGGTCTGGGCATAATGCCCTAACTCCTGAACTCTGTGTTCCTTAGTCACACCTTCTCCTTTATCAGAAAGGAGGGACTCAAAGCTGAACATTATAAAAGGATTATGTTGCATAATTGAATTGAACTCATTTAAAGTACCCAAAAGTTAGAGCTCCTAAACTCTAATTTGATGTTTGTCTTATTTGAGGCAATTTCTAAACCACTGATTCTGAGTCTCCTTTGAATATAAAGTCACATGCATATTTAAATGAATCAAGATAAAAGTCATTTGGGAAAACACATCTTTTAAATGCTTTGACTTCACGTAATACCACAGCAACTTTAGTGTGGATATCTTTGCATACCATGATGCAATCAGTCAAAAATGCCAGTGTTCAAATAGTGGGTGTTTGTCTGAGGTCTTGTTTTTCTGGCAGAACAGGGTATTAATAAGTCCATAATCTACACATTTGGTCAAGAGGCAATACCATTAAACTTGACCTTTCTACTTACCGATGCTAAGAGCAGTATGTCAGAGATTTTAGGTGCTGGTTTTTCTGACCCTGGTGCTAAAATTGTCAAAGAAGACAAATGTTCTGGTAGATACGCTAGGAACGAAATTATATATTCCCACAGAAGTTGTAGAATCCTTTGCTAGAGGTGGTAAAGCCATATGTATAGATGATAATACTGAAGCTAACTTGATTTTAAATATATTAGAATTGTGATGTGCTCTTTGCTTTCCATTAAATTTAGGAGTTCGTTCAAGGCTTGCACTGAAAGAGGGGTCAAATTCTGTTTGAAAAGGATGCTGGGGGGGGTAAGCAAAGATTGACACTTTTTCACTATAAACTCGTAGAAATGTGAGATAAAATTCAGTAGACCAAAATGCAAAAGAGC
Source organism: Mustela nigripes (assembly GCF_022355385.1). Taxonomy (NCBI): domain Eukaryota; kingdom Metazoa; phylum Chordata; class Mammalia; order Carnivora; family Mustelidae; genus Mustela; species Mustela nigripes. The sequence continues at coordinate 124,868,747 of NC_081561.1, read as the reverse complement.
ACAAAAGAAAGAAAAAGAAATACTTTGAAATCGAAAATAAAGAGAAAACTCAAACCAAAAGCAGTCAATGTCCATGCTGGCACCCTGGCATCCTAGTAGGTAGCAGATCAGAAATAAGCAGTAATATCTAGAAACTAGGGCTTTAAGGACTCTGAGGAGGCAAGAGACATAGCCATGGGACCATGCATGGCAAAGAGCTGGGAACAAGACCTTGTCATAAAGCTGGATTCATGGATGGGATACCTCCTCCATGAAAATGGAAGCAGCAACAGTCTCCAATGGCCCAGGGAAGTAACGAGGAAGCTTGCCATGTGTCCAGGGCTCAGTATAGGGACAAACCCCCCCATGAAAAACAAAATACCAAAGCCTATGATCTGTACAGATATGGGGTCTGAAATTACAGTACCTTTGTAATGCAATATTCAAAAGTTAAGGAATTAATATGAAAATTAGTCTTGAATAGACAAGACTCCTTCAGGGAGAGCAAAAGCAAAACCACCACTTAAAGAAACAACAACAAAAAAAATGCTATATCTTTGAAAATTTATAATCTCACTTCTATATTACTCATGGGTTCCAGAAGATATTGCAACTGAAATTGTAAGACACAATCGAACAAAAATGAAAAACTATTTAACAAATTAAAGGTATAAAGCTAAAGATAATTTGTAGTTTTAAATATATATTAGAAAAAAAAATGAAAGACCAAAAATTTATTAACTAAGCATTCACTCAAGAAGCTAGAAAAAGAATAGCATAAACTCAAACAAATGGGAAGAAAGTGACTATAAAGATAAGTCAGGGGGCGCCTGGGTGGCTCAGTGGGTTAAAGCCCCTGCCTTCTGCTCAGGTCATGATCCCAGAGTCCTGGGATCAAGCCCCACATCGGGCTCTCTACTCAGCAGGGAGCCTGCTTCCTCCTCTCTCTGCCTGCCTCTCTGCCTACTTGTGATATTTGTCTGTCAAATAAATAAATAAAATCTTAAAAAAAAAAGATAAGTCAGATATTAATGAAATAGAATACAATGAAATAGTTGAGAGGAAAAAGAAAACTAAAAACATTAGGAATAAAGACAAAATCTATCTACACAAACAGAAATGGGTTTTTAAACCATGAAAATATTATACCAATACATTTGGAAAATTCAAGAGAGTGGAAAATAAATGTTCTAAAAATATATAAATTACCGAAATTGACTCAAGATGAAACAGACACACTGATTAAAGTCCTACTAAATTAAGGAAATTTAAACAGTACTCCAAAGATTACTCAGAAGTTGCTAGGCCCTAATATTTTCACATTAAGTAAACTTCATTATAGTTTCATATAACCCTTCTTATATTAAACTGTTCCAGAGAATGGAGAAAGAAGGAAAGCTCACCAATTAACTTTATGATTCTCATATATCCTTGATATCCAGAGCAGAAATGGGTCATAAAGTAAAGGAAAACTATGAGCTGATCTCAACTAAAGGCATAGTTATAAAAATAAAATATTGGCAAAATTAATTGTTCAATGTGTAAAAAATAGAATATATACCTTCATCAAGAAAAAGTTATCATAGGAATTCCAACCTGGTTTAACATTAGACAATTAATGTTACTATTAATATAACATAGGAGAGTAACATATTAGAAGAGAAAAACTACACGGTTTCCTCAATATATACAGAAAAATCTCTTGATAAGATTAAACAGCCATTCACGGCGAAATCCTCTAGCAAACCAAAGAAAGAAATTCTTTTTGGGAAAGGCAGTCTGCCATGGGTCCTAAACATCTTTAAGTGTCCTTTCTGAGTATGTCAACCTTGAAAGCCTTAACCAGCCTGTCCTTGAGCCATTTTTGTAGCTAGCTACACAGACAATTACATAGGTCAAGGCAATCATAACATGACTACAGTGTAACCACTCATTCTGCAGGGGAGGAGGATTGCCTTGCTTATTGCTTGATATAAAAGGTGCTAAATCCCTAGCCTTGGATTCCCTAGTTACGGCACACTGTACCATCACATCACAGCATGGGACTTAGGGTCAAGAGAGCTGGTGTTACCATATGCCCATGAAGTTTGCTCTTCTGGGAATAATAAACTGTCTTGCTCTGATCCATTGAGTCTCATTATCTACTTTTGGCATCTATAGAATTATGGCAAGATAATTGGCTGGCATGTGTCCCTTTTACTGTCTTATTAATTTTTGTAATTCTTGACAGGGCTGGAGATCTTCTCTGAAAAAAGAATATCTACAAAAAGCATACAATATGCATTAATTAATAATGAAATGTTAGAAATAGTCTCTTTAAAGCTAAGAAAAAGACAATCATAACCTCTATCATTGTATTTATTTATCAATGAACAGGAGTTTCTAGCCTGTGCAAAATTTGAATGAAAGAAACAAAATTGTCATTATGCTTAGATTAGATGATTATTTAAGAAAATCTAAGGCAATTTACAAACTATTAGAAACAAGAGAGTTAGGGTGCCTGGGTGCTCAACTGGTTAAGCAACTGCCTTTGGCTCAGGTCATGACCCTGGAGTCCCGGGATCGAGTTCTGCTTTGGGCTACCTGTTTAGTGGGAAATCTGCTTCTCCCTCTGACCTCTCCCCTCTCATGCTCTTTCTCTCACTCTCTCTCTCAAATAAATAAACAAAATCTTAAAAAAAAAAAAAAAGAAGAAGAGAGTTTATCAAGGTTACTACATTAAAGATCAATGTAGCAGAATCAGTAGTGTTTCTATTTACCAAAAATTATAAATAGAAATCCTATTTACAACAACAAAAACTAAAGGTACCATGGTATTCAAAGAACAAATGATCAAGTTCTTCAAGAATAAAATTATATTCTTTCCTAAAGGGCATGAGTCAAGACCCAAGATAATGAAGAGATATAATTATGGATGAGAATAATTTATCTCATAAAAAAGTCAATTTTCCTTCAATTAGTCTATAGACCTACTACTTTTCTTTTTTCTTTTAAAGATTTTATATATTTATTTGACAGAGAGAGAGCACAAATGGGGAAGCAGCAAGCAGCAGACAGAGGAAAAGGGAGAGGCAGGCTCCCCACTGAGTAGGGAGCCCAAACCCAGGTCCCTGGGATCATGACCTGAGCCGAAGGCAGATCCTTAACTGACTGAGTCACTCTGGGGCCCCATATATACACTACTTTTCTAATGAAGATGCCATTAGATCTTTTCAACAAACTTACAAGGCTGATCCTAAACTTATAATGGAAGAGCAAAAGGTCAAAAACAGCACAGGCAATTCTGGGGAAGACTAAAAAGAAACCACTCAGGGAGATATTGATAAATATTATTACATTTAAAAATGTAAATTTCAGGGGTGCCTGGGTGACTCAGTTGTTTAAGTGTCCAATGCTTGATTTTGGCTCAGGTCATGATCTCAGGGTCCTAGGATGGAGCCCCAAGATGGGCTCTGTGCTCAGCAGGGAGTCTGCCTGAGATTCTTTCCCTCTCCCTCTCTTTCTACCCCTCCCCCCTCACTCTCTCTCTCTAAAATAAATAAATCTTTTTAAAAATGTAAACTTCAGTGAATACTGAGTAGTATATAGAATTGTTGAATTGTTATGTCGTATATCAGAAATTAATATAACACTGTATGTTAATTATACTTTAACAAAAAATTGTAAACTTCTACATTACATAAGGAATCATTAAAAAGTTAATAAAGAACAATTCAAAAAGAGGTTAAGCAATAACCACAAAAATGGCACAGTTAGAGAGGACTTATTTACTGTATATTTAACAAGTGAAGGATTAGTATTCAGAATTTAGAAAGAACTCAATAAGGACAACCACAAGAAAAATGGGCAAAAGTTAATTCACAGAAGAGGAAGTTTATATAACCAATATACATAGTAAAAGATCTCAACATTACTACCAATCAGAAAAATGTAGATCAAACTACATTAAAACTCAAAATGAAGAACATTCTATTAAAACATAAGGACTGTATCCTTTAAAATTAAGAAAGGTGGAGGAACTGATCAACATTAAAGGAGACTGAAGATGTGACCACCAAATACTACACATGGTCTTGGAATGGATCCTGGACAGGGTAAAGAAATGATATAAAGGACATGATTAGCCGGTGGAAAAAAATTATGGGTGGTACATTAGATAAAAGTGTTGTGTGTCTAGTTAATTTTCCTCAGGTGGATCATTGTACTTGCATAACACAAGAGATATTCTTGTTCTTAGAACATAGACATTGAAATATTTAGGTATAAAGCATACATTCTGCACACAGCTTAATCTGAAGTGATTCAGAAAAATATATAAGAAAGAAATAAAATGAGGCAAAATGTTAATGATTGGTGAATCTGGATAAAGGGTATCTGAAAGTTCTTTGTACTATTTTCCCAACTTTTCCATAAGTTTGAAAATATTCCCAAGTAAAAAATTTTAAATAAAAAACCCAACAGCTATATTCTGATAACATTTTGTATCCATCGGTTCAGCAAAAATTTAAGAGTTGGATAGTACCAAATGTTGGTGAGGATGTGAAAGACAGGAACTCATACTTTTGCAAAATCTACATTGAAGAAGACTTTCATACTTTCTAGTAAGGTTAAAAATTCTATTACCTAGCAAGTCTAGACAAGGGTGCTCATTGCCACACTGTTTGCACATTTGGTCAAGGCAAACCTCTTAAACTTGACCTTCCTCTGACCCATGCTAAGGAGTGGCATGCCAGAGATTTTAGGTGCTGGTTTTTCTGACTTTGGTGTTAAAGTTGTCAAAGAGGATAAACGGGTCTTTCTTGAAAAGCTGAAACTGAAATTACATATTCTGGCAAAGTTGTAGAATGCTCCTTTGCTAGAAGTTGGTTAGGTCAAATACACGCAGATGTTAATATTGGAATTACTTGATGTTTAAATGTGGAAGGATTATGATGTGCTCTTTACTTCCCACTGTATGTGTGAGTTCATTCAGGATTCACCCCCAAATAGGGTGGTATTTTCAAACAATGAACAATTACAAAAACTGAAAAAATGAAACGTACATCTATAAGGGATTGGATAAATAAAGTATGGTATTGCATAAAATGTAAATCTCTATCATAGTTAAATAGACTAGATCTGCTTATATCATCAGAGATAAATCTCAAAAACCATAATATTGAGTATTTTTTTAAAATATTTTACTTATTTATTTGACAGACAGAGATCATAAGTAGGCAGAGAGGCAGGCAGAGAGAGAGGAGGAAGCAGGCTCCCTGCTGAGCAGGGAGCCCAACACGGGCCTCAATCCCAGGACCCGAAGGCAGAGGCTTTAACCCACTGAGCCCCAGTATTGAGTATTTTTAAAAGCAGGTTGCAAAAGGATAGATAAAAGCAGTATGATACTAGTTATATAAACTTCAAAAATTTAAAACAATAATATGTGCCACTTACGTGCACATACACATGCAACAAAAGCATTAAAACATGAGTAGAAATGATATACACTGATTTCAGTTTAATAATAATAGCTAGAAAAAGAGGAAGGGAAATGGACTTGATGGGGGCAGTCTTAAAACATACCTGTATTGGGTCACCTGGGTGGCTCAGTCAGCTAAGCATTAGACTCTTGTTTTGGCTCAGGTCATGATCTCGGGGTCATGAGACCAAGCCCCATGCCCACAACAGGCTTCGTGCTGGGCTCTCTCCCTCTCTCTCTGCCCCTCCCCCCTCCAAACTAAACCAAAACAAAGCCCCACAACAAATCTGGATTAATTTTTTTCTTTAAAAAAAAGAAAAGGAGACAAAGTAAACTGTGAACTGACTATTTTGTAGGTATGAAATGTATATTGAATAATTTAAAAGAAAACAGTTTTAAAGAAAGACATGGATGTATATCAGCACTCTTTGGAACTTCATAACATACCCATAATTTCAAAAGAGATCCCATATTTAAAGCTCTCTTAAAACTATGAAATAAGTCATTTTTTTTAATATCTGTAGCAAGAATAACTCAAGGAAAGAAACTTTTCAGGCTCACTCTTTCAGAAGTTGATATAGGTAATTCCTTTTCCCCTAAATTGCTCTTTATAAATCATCAGGCATACATGGAGCTATAGTGAAGGTTTTAGTCAGATCTCAAGTGTTCTGCACTTTTTCTTTGAAGTGTAAATATTTTCACAAAGAACACTTCAAAATGTGGTTGGTATCCGTTCTTGCTGTGTGTATGTAACACACTATGGCTATCAACTCCGTAAGGCATTGCACTTTCAATTAAGAGATACTCTATTTTCTGTTTCTTTGAAAGATAAAGCCTGTCAAGTATTTTTGAAACAATGTTTGCTTTTATTTTTTTTTTTAAAGATTTTATTTATTTATTTGACAGAGAGAAATCACAAGTAGGCAGAGAGGCAGGCAGAGAGAGAGTGGAGGAAGCAGGCTCCCTGCTGAGCAGAGAGCCCGATGCGGGACTCGATCCAGGACCCTGAGATCATGACCTGAGCCGAAGGCAGTGGCTTAACCACTGAGCCACCCAGGCACCCCAATGTTTGCTTTTAAACTTAACATCCAAAAGCAGAAATTACATGGTTCATTTAACTTGGATACACTATTAGGAAACAAACTTAACTTACTTTAACTCTGCTTTGCTTTCAAAAACAAGCTCATATTTTGGAAACAACTTAAAATCACTCTACTTCTTTTTGCTAGATAGGGTGCTTAACAATGCCAGAAATGGGGATGCCTGGGTGGCTCAGTGGTTTAAGCCTCTGCCTTTGGCTCAGGTCATGATCTCAGGATCCTGGGATCGAGCCCCGCGGCTCTCTGTTCAGCGGGGAGCCTGCTTCCCCGTCTTTCTCTGCCTACTTGTGATCTCTGTCTGTCAAATAAAGGGATAAGATCTAAAAAAAAAAAAAAAAAAAAAAAAAGCCAGAAATGAAAACCAAGGGGCTCTGATGTCCAGTTTTCCTAGAATTTAGCCTCTAAAACAATTCCTTGATAACAACTTTAAGATAATCTTATAAGAACATAAGGGAAGTTTGGAGTTTGAAAGAAAAAATGTTTTCAATTATCTGTGATAAATGAAAATGGACAATGACACAAAAAACATAAATATTTAGTAAATGCTTAATGGGTAACAAAGCCCCAGGAGGGCAAGATGCTGCTTTGTATGTATAAGGAAGGTAGAAAAAAATGGGAACCATGCCTCCAGAAAATGCAGAAAACATGACAGTAGAGAGAACAAAGAAAAGGTTAAACAATTTTGGAGACACTTATTAGCAGGCTATGTTCAGAGATGCCAACAAAATATGGCATCAGGGAAGCTGAATCAAGTGTACCCAACACTTTGTGGCTGGATGAATTTTATTTGTATGGATTAGAGATGATTCCAGGCAGTTCTAAAATCCAATATTGACCAGCTACCCTTCTCTTCAATTTCTGATAAAAGGGCTATACATCAGCAATCAAATAACCCATAGGCAAGAAAAGACAAAAAGAAAGAGGAAAAGGAGGAGCAATGTAAAGAGATACAGCTTTATTATATACAAATATAGTAAGCAGGTAGTCAGCAGAGAATGCTAAAAGTCTGTGAGCAATGGCAATACTTTAAAACATTTAGCCCGGGGAAGGCCTGAGCTCTAGGCAATCCCTGCAGGTCCTTGCGGGGCTCCGATGCTGGAGGTTCCACTGCCAGGCGAGTTCAGGGAAGGTCAGGAGTGGGCTGCAGAAGCAACACCCAGAGGACTCTGGACAGCTTCTACTTACTCACCAGGGTCTTAGTGTTACAATATCATAATGGTGAGGCTGCACAGATGCCCACAGGCGCGTGCTACCCCAGGTAGCACCATTCCATGTCACAAGACCTGCCTTCTAGACAAAGGACCACAGCTCTCCGGGGCTCTCTCTCAGAGCTCCCAGGAGCTGTCCTGACTTCTACAATTCAGAAACTCTCAGCATATTCTAGAACTAAAACAACACCTGTAAATATATGAGATTCTAGTATAGAGACTTTGCTGCCCTGAAACCTAAAAATTATAGATGTGGTTTAAACAAAAAATTCAGTCACTAGATTATTATATAGCATGATAGACATTCTAGCAGTGAACATAAGCAAGCTAGTCAATGATTTAAAAAATAAATAAGTAAAAATAAAATTATACATATATATATATATATATATATGGAGAGGTGGGTTACTACTGTCCACTAGTGCTCAGCATATAAAAGAACAACAATTACAATACTCGGTTTCCATAAATAGTACCGAAACCTCAGGTAGTCAGAATTTTCAGGGCTACAATTATTCTGCATAGCTGTTTTTAAAATAATTTAAAAAACAGGTTATTAACCTGTCAGAATGGCTCAAATCAACAACACAAGAAACAATAGATGTTGGTGAGGAAGCAGAGAAAGGGGAACCCTCTTGCACCCTTGGTGGGAATGCAAACTGGTGCAGCCACTCTGGAGAACAGTATGGAGGTTCCTCAAAAAGTTAAAAATAGAACTACCCTAGGGACGCCTGGGTGGCTCAGTGGGTTAAGCCTCTGCCTTCAGCTCGGGTCATGATCTCAGGGTCCTGGGATGGAGCCCCAAATCAGGCTTCCTGCTCAGCGGGGAGCCTGCTTCCTCCTCTCTCTCTGCCTGACTCTCTGCCTACTTGTGATCTCTCTCTCTCTGTGTGTCAAATAAATAAATAAAATCTTTAAAAAGAAAAAAAAAAAAGAACTATCCTAGGATCCAGTAATTGCTCTACTAGGTATTTGCCCAAAGGATACAAAAATACTAATTCAAGGATACATGCAACCCTCTGTTTATAGCAGCATTATCCACAAAAGCCAAATTATGGAATAGCTTAAATGTCCATCGATTGATGAATGGGTAAGGAAGAGGTGGTGTATATATAAAATGGAATATTATTCAGTCATAAAAAAGAATGAAATCTTGCCATTTGCAACAACATGGATGGACCTAGAGAGTATTCTACTAAGCGAAATAAGTCTGCCAGAGCAAGACAAATGCCATATGATTTAACTCATATGTGGAATTTAAGAAACAAAACAAACAAACAAAAGAAAAAGAGAGAGAGAGAACCAAAAAACAGACTTAATTATTGAGAATGAACTGATGTTTACTAGAGGGAGGTGGGCAGGGGGATGGGTGAAATAGGTGACGGAGATTCCAGAGTGCACCTGTAGATGAGCACGGGGTGTTGTGTGGAAATGTTGAATCTCTATATTGTACACCTGAAACTAACATTACATTGTATGTTAACCAACTAGAATTTGAACAAGAACTTAAAAAACAGAACAAACAGGTTTTCAGTTCTGTAAGTATTAAAATATTTATACTGTCAATATTTTATTTTATACTGTGAATTTTTTTTTAGATTTATTTTTAGAGAGAGAGTGCACTCAAGCAGGGAGAAGGGCAAAGGGAGAGGGTGAGAATGACAAGCAGACTCCCTGCAGAGCCTGAGGTCATGAGACCGTGACATGAGCCAAAACCAAGAGCTGGGGGCACCTGGGTGGCTCAATGGGTTAAGCCTCTGCCTTCAGCTCAGGTCATGATCTCAGGGTCCTGGGATCGAGCCCCGCATCAGGCTCTCTGCTGAGTGGGGAGTCTGCTTCCTGCCCCCCCCTCTCTGCCTGCCTCTCTGCCTACTTGTGATCTCTCCCTCTCTCTGTCAAATAAATAAATAAAATCTTTAAAAACAAAACAAAACAAAACAAAAAAACAAGAGCTGGACTCTTAACCAACTGAGCCACCCATAGTGGTGCCCCTGTGTGGTAAATATTTTAAAAGAAAATCTTTCTTTTAAAAGAAAGTGTTTCTTTATAGGAAAGTATCCTGTAAACTTTTATTGCCTTCTCAAAAAGGATAAGGTAGGCTTTTCTCAATAATTCAGGATAATCAATAATTCAGGATAATCAAGATAATTCAACTGGCTCAGTCAGAACATGTGACTCTCATTCTTGGGGTCATGTGTTTGAGCCCCATGTTGGGTATGAAGAAATAAATGAACAAAAACTTAAAAAATTAATTCAGGATTATCATTATGAATGCGAAGAACAATAATTCTCTTCCATTAATATAATGAATAAAGATGAAACCACAGAAACAAAAAGTCTATGAAATCCTTCCTATGTAATACCAGCAAAATCGTTTTCTTTCTTTTGTATATAAAATACCACCATGAGGAACCTAAGAATTAACAGAATAGGAATCCCACGAGTGATGAAGCAGATTGTTACACGATTATTCCAATCACTAAATGCACAACATAAACACGTGTGCATGTTAGACTCATTCAGCATAGTCTAAGAGACATTAGGATATCATTCAAATAATGCGTGTACACTAAAAGACAAGGACGCGTTCCTGGTGAGCAACAACAAAACAACACAAACACAAACTGCACTTAATTGATTTCTCCTTCAAGTTACTAACAATCCTGACAAGCCTTAGCGGAGTTGCCCTTTCCATACAGTGAACGCTGATTTATCAGTGGAAGCTCTCACTGTCGTTCTCCGTTCACCCTCATCTTCCTCCTTTATCTTACGGGGGAGAGGGGGAAAGTAACCTTACCTCAGTGCATTGGGTGTGATTTAATTTTCAAAATTTCAAGATACTATTCCTTCCATGTGGTCTCTACCGAGGCCATTTCTTCCCTGTGTCCCACGCCCTTCCCCCCTGGATTTCCAATTCTTGGCCTTGTGTTATCCTGAGATGAGAGAGAATAGACAAGGAAAAAGAGTATATCAAGGAACAGTCTATCCTCATTTCCACGGCATTGCCTTTTTCAGGGAAGGAGGTAAGTTTCTTCTTTCACTGCTTCCTGTTCGTGAAGGGAGTAACAACAGGCTTGAGGAGTAAAGGAAAGAACGATACACAGAGCAAACAGGTGAAGACCCAGGTATGTTCTGGCTCCTGAGGCATTTCCATCCCCCTCATAGCTCCCAGGGCCACAGAGATGTGCCTGGCCCGAATCCCATTCCATCGGGACTCCTCCCTGTGCTTTCTAGGCTGGTGATCAGCTAGTCAGACCAACCAGTCTGAACCCACTCAGCGGCTCAGGCTTTGCTGAAAGCTTAGCTTCTTTGCTTTTTACACACACAAAAATGTGTAAAACATACACATTTTAACAGTGAGTTTCTGGAAACTACCCTCGTGGTCCAGAGTGTGACTGCATCTAATGCTGGGAATTTGGTGTGGAAGAATGAAGCAGGGCAGTAGTGTCCTGGCAGAGCCCAGGGCGGTTCTCCCTGTTGGCGTCAGCATGCTTCACATCTGGCCAAAGCCAGCGTGTATTTCTTTCTCCTCACTCTCCCCTCACTTCATGTGGCCAAATGGCAGTCGCTTTTGAAGATCATGACGTGGAATTCAAAAACGGAATTCTTGAAATTGATCTTTTCTACTAGTTCTAATGAGATGTAATTCCCATATTGTACAATGGACCTTTTTATTTTATTTTATTTTCTTCAAATTGAGTTTTATTTTCTGAATATGCAACAGTTAAGAGGAATCAAACAATATGAAAAGGATATCGAGAAAAATCTTACTTCCGCTCTGTTCCCAGCCCACCCATTACCACCACCTCCCCCAAGATCAGGCAACAACAGTCAAGGACAGTTTGTCCCTGTCCAGATACAAATGCACACTCTTATCTGCCCCCTCTAGCCTCCATCATTTCATGTTCTAGCATTCTCTACACGGTGTTCCCCAACTTGATTTATCTACCTGATAGATTATATTCACTTCCACAGTCTACCAAATGTATTATCTTTTATGTGCTGCTGAATGTGGTCCACAATATATTTTTCTAGATTATAAGACAGAAGTTAATAAATGAGATTTTGTCTGCAACTCTCTTTTGCTCTTGTACAAACTCTGTCAGATTTTGGTACCGATATTCTACTTTTGCTTAGTCCTAAACAGAGTGTGGAAATTTTCCGTTTTCTGGTCTCTGAAACAGTTCGACAGCATTGGAGTTACATTTTGAAGGTTCTATAAAATTCTCCTTTGGAACATCCAAGGATTAGCGCTTTTTTGAGATTTTTCAAATAAATTTTTCTTATTTCTTCTAAGGAAATCGGTCCAGTTAGCCCTTCTATGTTTTCCAAGGTATGTTTTGGTAACTTATTTTCCTAGAACGTTATTTATTCCTTCCAGATTTTTTTTTTAGTTTACTTGCAAAAGTCATGCAAACTAGTCTCTCATGGTTTAAAAAAAATTATAGTTCTTTTAGTAATTTCCTCCTTTCTTACTTTGAATCGAGCTCTCTCCCTTTTTCCTCTTTGGTTAGGTTAAATGTCCATATTGTTGTTAAAAGTCTATGTCACCGATGCGGCCAGTTCCCACTATCCCCGCCAGCTCGTAAGTAATTTGATTTTCTGAGTTTTATCTGTCTCGTAATATCATCAAGGCTATGGTTTGTGGGCCTTTTGTTTTCCATGCTTTTGCCTGCCCTGCACGGCTTCCAGAAGTGGACAGACTCAGGATCCAAGGTCTGCCCTGTGCCTACTGAAACCATCAGCACAGATACACATCTGAGGATGTTAATTCTGATTCCCTTGTAAGATCACGAGAATGATTTCTGGTTGCCTTTCCATTCACTCTCAAGTGAAGCACACTTAAACACTGTATTTCCCCACAGTGAAATGGCTGAGGCTGAAAGAGGACAACCCAAGACCAGAAGGCAAAAGACAGGGGCGCCTGGATGGCTCAGTCAATTAAGAGTCCGATTCTTGTTTCAGCTCTGGTCATGATCTCAGAGTTGTGAGGTCGAGCTCCGTGTTGGGACTCCATGCTGAGCGTGAAGTCTTTTTGAGAGTCTCACTCCCTCTCCCTCTGCCCTTCCCGCTCCTTCTCTCTCTCTCTCTCAAATAAATAAATATATCAGTCGGTAGTGAAAATATACCCCACGAGATCCTTACAGCTTAACATCAGGACACAGAAGGTTACAGCAAAGAGTCCTGTGACCAGCAGGGAGACAGCCGATGACTTCTTGGCTTGCTGGATGTTTCCCGCACCCAGTGCGTTCCCCATCCGGACGCTGGCAGCCACATTGAAGCCTGAGCTTTGGTGGGACTCGCTCCTACAATGGACCTTTTTAAAGTGTTATCATGTAATGGGTTGGATATATTCACCAAGTTGTACAACCATCACCACAGTGAGTTTTAGAACATTTTCATTACTCCCAAAACAAACTCCATACCCGTGAACGCTTACTCCCGTTCCTTTTCCCCTCAGCCCTAAGCAACCACTAAACCAGTTTCTAGCTCTATAGAGTTGCCTTGTCTAGACATTTCACATACACGGAATTATAAAATATGTGGTTTCCTTTGACTGTTTTCTCTCACAGTGTGGTATTTTCAAGGTTCATCCTGTGGTAGCACATATCAGAGCTTCGTTCCTTCCTACCCCTGAGTAACAATTCCGCTGCCCGCATAAGTCTCCTTTCACTTTCCCATGCATCAGTTGATGGACATTGGGGCGTTTCCCACTTTTTCACAATTACAAATAACGCTGCTATGAAGGTGTACACATTTTTGTGTATGCATTCAACTGACTTTAGAATAGAATTTGGTTTTAAAATGAACCAGGCCTCCCTCCCTTTCTAGTCCCATAGTGAAGAAGGGAAAACTGTCTTTCACTTCCTCCTTGGATTTTCCAAAGCAGGAATAAAGAGAACCAGGTGCCCTCTCCGGATTGGAGGTGGCTGGTGTGCTGCGCGTGGATGGCAGTGCACAGACCCTCCATCTGCTCCTCCCCTTCTTCATTTCCACCATCATTAAAATCACAGTCAAGCTTGGGGAATAGCAACTTACAGGTGAGCTAATCAGCACTTGGGGAAACTTCCATGAAAGGCAGACTGTTGGAAGTGGAATTAAATAAACTATTAGGAGGGAGAGAGTGCCAAGGGATGTGCTTCCTCTGCTATAATAGTTACCTACCAATCCTACCCACTGTGCCATGAAATTATGTGCCAAGAGAAATTACTTGATATATGGTTCTGAGTAGCAAGACTGTGCAAAGCCTAAGACCCTGCATTTTTAAACTGATGTTGATGCTGCTGACCGCAGACTGTACTTCAAGTAGCAAGGAGCAGCTTTGTCTTTCTGTTATCATCTTTTCTTTTTTTAAAAAAAGATTTTATTTATTTACTTGAGAGAGAGAGAGAGAGAGACAGAATGTGAGAGATAGAAGAGTGAGCAGCAGTGGGGAGTAGGAAGGGCAGAGGGAGAGGAAGAAGCAGGCTCCCTTCTAGCAGGAAGCCGGATGTGGGGCTCAATCCCAGGACCCTGGGAACATGATCTGAGCCAAAGGCAGACCCTTAACTGACCGACAGAGCCACATAGGTGCCCCGCATTTTGTTATTTTCATATCAATTATAGCCTAAGAGATATTTTTGCCATGCTGATTTTTTTTGCCAATTCTTCCAGGCTGTGATGGCTCATAAATACAAACTATTCTTCCAGAATTATTGGGCACAAAGATACAAAATTCATATTCTAAAAATTTTTATTTTGGGGGGCCTTTCTGGGAAAGTATCCCCCTCCAGCCCTGTAAAAACTCTGTTGCCTGTCCATTGCATGAACAGATGTTTGTTTTGTTTCGTTTCTGAGGTGGGTGATATAAAAAGATTGTTGGCGAAGCTAGAGACAGAGGTGAAAATAACCGGATCTTTTATCAGGGAGATGTCTTAATCATTTTTAAAATTGGGGGCAAAACCTCCAATTTCTCCGCCATTCTCCAAAATTTATCTTCAACTAGAAACAGAGGGCAATGGGAGAGAAAATGGAGCCTCCAGAAAAGGATATTTTTGTATCTGAAGACAGAGAAAAGAGAGTGAGCGATGGCTGGACAGCAGGGACAGCGATGAGGAAAGGAAAGGGCTGTGTGGGGCCGCCTCCTCCCTGGAAAGGCGCTACACTGGAGACCTACACTGCAGTCTTCCCTTCCGTCCTCATGTCACACATGCTCAGTCATTTGCCCAACGTCACAGCATCTGAATAGCGACCCAGCATCTGAATCCAAGTCAGCCTAGGGCAGTCCCATGCAAAGCAATTTTTTAAAATGTTTGCACTTTCTAATATTATGAAGCATATCATACATGCAACAGGCCACATTATGTCCACATGCACTTTATAGTATCGTAGTAAAACCAACACCTGTCTTCTTACCACCTTAGCTTGATAGAATTTTACCCAAGTATTGGAAGCTCCCTTGTGTCCCATCCCCGATGGTGTCCCCTTCTCTCCCTCCATCTGCATAGGGACTGAATTTTGTGTTTATGATTCACTTGTTTTTCTTTATACTATCACTCATGACTGGAAGATCTCTTTTTAGATTTATTACTTACCCATCGGGCCGGGGCGGGCGGAAGGGAGATGATATTGGAATGAAGAAAACAATTAATCAAGGTCTGTCTTTTTTAAATGGAAAAAGAAGCAAGAATAGGATGTGGAACTTTTTTTACCTTAAAGAAATGTTGGGGAGACTAGTGAAAAAGTCAAGAGCAGCAGATGTGAGCAGAAATTCAGAGGCAAACATGGAGTTTTTAACAAATGAGAGGGTGACTTTGAGCAAATATCCTCCGCTCATCTGTATTCTCTTCTCCCCTTCCACATCTCGGAACTCCTCACTCCCTTTCTGACAGACTGCATGGGGGTGGGGTGACCACACATGTCCCTTTGCCTGCAAGTATAGTTTATGCCTCTTGTGCTAGCAAAATTGTCCAAACAGCTCCCCACTCTCTCTCTCTCTCTCTCTCTTTTTTAAAGATTTTATTTATTTATATGAGAGAGAGAGACAGTGAGAGAGAGCATGAGCAAGGAGAAGGTCAGAGGGAGAAGCAGACTCCCCATGGAGCTGGGAGCCCGATGTGGGACTCGATCCTGGGACTCCGGGATCAGGGACTCTGGGATCATGACCTGAGCCGAAGGCAGTCGTCCAACCAACTGAGCCACCCAGGCGTCCCCAGCTCCCCACTCTCAAAACTGGGCTGGCTTAGGTGATCTTGTGACCCTCAGCACTGGGGATGGAATGATAAATACAACAGGCTCCCTTCTCATTTGCAGTTTACAACCAGTTCCCCCACCTCTCATTATTTTCTTTTTTCTTTTCTTTTCTTTTTTTTTTTTTTAAAGATTTTATTTATTTATTTGACACAGAGAGATCACAATTAGGCAGAGAGGCAGGCAGAAGAGAGAGGAGGAAGCAGGCTTCCCGCTGAGCAGAGAGCCTGATGCGGGGCTCCATCCCAGGACCCTGGGATCATGACCTGAGCTGAAGGCAGAGGCTTTAACCCACTGAGCCACCCAGGCGCCCCACATCTCATTATTTTCATCTGGTTGGTTCTCCCAGACCACAGAGCGGGGATACTGTTAGACCCAGCTCCTCCAACCATGGAGTCCTTTGTCTTGATTTGTCAACAATACTGTGCGGGAACATTTCATCCCGAACATTTCAGCAGAGATGGGACAGAAGTTCCTAGTAGAGGTGTTTCTGGAAAGACTGGATAAATAAAGAGAAGAGAGATGACGTTTTCAGAAGACCCTCGCACCCCCCAAGGATGGAGTGCTTACATGTGGGGGGCACTGGCGGCTCAGTCAGGAGCCAGGGACAAATCGGTGACTCATCAATACTGCAGAGGGAAACCCTGGCTCTTTCTCAGCTGCCCGTTAGCACATAGCTCTTTACCCAGACTTGTCAATTTTCCAAACTTCTGACACAGGTAAGAGACATTCCCACACAGCAGTGGCACAGAGTTGGAGAGAAATGCAATCAGTACATTACAGAATTTCGTTTCCTTCCATGAAGGAAGACTGGAGAGAAAACACACATAACATAGCTGCCACACTACAGACAGAACTAAATGGAACTGGGAAATACTACTTGTGAAGTGTGGACAACTTGTTCCCATAGCTCATTCATCTATTAAATATTTATTAAATGTCTGGGGTGCCTGGGTGGCTCAGTTGGTTAAGCGTCTGACTCTTGATTTCAGCTCAGGTCATGATCTCAGAGTCCTGGGATCCAGCCCCAAGTCAGCCTCCACACTGGGCATAAAGCTTGTTTAAGATTATCTCTCCCTCACCTTCTGCCCCTCCACCCCCACTCACGCCCTCTCCCTCTCTCTAAAAAATATATATGTTTATTTATTACATGACTATTACACTGTAGGCAAAGCTTTCCAAAGAAGCAACATAAAAGAACTGCAGAAGAAAAGGTTGATAAATTATTAGACCTTATTAAAATTGAGAAATTCTGAACTTTAAAAGACACGATCAAGGAGCACCCGAGTGACTCCATCAGTCAAGAGGTTAAGCATCTGACTTGTGATTTTCGGCCAAGGTTATGATCTCATTGTTGGTGAGATGGAGCCCGGTGGAGGGCTCCAGGCTCAGCGGGGAGTTTGCTTGAGATTCTCCTCCACTGCCTCTCTCCACACCTCACCCCGCTGCGCACTCTTTCTCTCAAATAAATAAATAAAGCATCTAAAAAATAAAAAAAGAAAAAACATTTTCAAGAGAATAGAAAAGCTACAAACTGAGAAATCACATATATATGTGTCATATTTGTATATATGCATAAGCATTCTTTATATATATGCATTATTTATACTATAAAAGAATATAGTTATATATACAAGAATGTATATAAATCAATAATTTGTAAAGAAGAAAGTCCATTTTCTAATATGGGTAAAATATTTAAACAGTCACTTCACCAAAAAAGAATATCAACTAGCCAGTAAGTTTATGAAAAGTTGTTCAACATCATTAGTAATTAGGGGGAGATAAATTCAAACCACAATGAGATACACTATTAACCACCACGGTACAGGAATGGCTAAAATTACAAGGACTGATGAGCAACTGGAACTTTAACACTGCTGATGGAAGTGGAAATGGATATGGTCACTTTGGAGACGAATTTGGTAGTCTCCACTAAATGCAGCCTATGCTTGCCATATGTCCCAGCAAATCAAAATCAGAATAGAAATGAGAACATATTTATGTTCACCAAAAGATACATATAGGGATATTCAGAGAAACTTTATTCATAATAGTGAAAAACTGGAAACAATCCAGAGGTCCAGTGACAATACAATGTATAGAATAAACTGTGACACAGTTGCATAATAGAATATTACACAACAATAAACTACTGCTTCGCAAAATATGGATGACTCATACAGACACCATATTGTGTGAAAGAAGCATATCATATGATTCCAATGATACGAAGATCTAAACAGTGAAATTAGTCCATAATGAAATACAGTTCAGAATAGTAGTTATTTTTATGATGGGGAGGTGGTAAGGACAGTGCACAAGGAAGCTTTCTGGAGCGATAGTATTCCATATTATCTGGATTATGGTCACATGCATGTATGCATATATAAAAATTAATTGAGTTGTGCACTTAATTATTTTTGTACTTTGCTCCGTGGAAGCTATACCACAATGAGAAATGTAGGGAGGGAAGAAGAGAGGAAGGTGAAGGAAGAGAGACAAGGGGAGGGTGGGGGAAAGGAGAGAAGATCAGACTGATTTAATAAGGAGGCGCCAAAGAAACTATGGGATTTTCTATGATAATGATAGAATATTTTCTGCTTTGTTACCAAGTCCCCCAAACCCAGCCATTTCCAAACAGTAGAACATTTGTTCTTTGATAGGTGTGAGCAGATGTAGTTTTCTTTATGGGTCTATCCTACAGGTTATTCATCTTAATGCTATATTCTATGAACAATAATGGGTTCATGGACAAAATTAATTAAACTATTTACCTAGACCCAGGGATTAATTTCAATTAAAATCAACGCAATATAAAATAATAATTTACTTAAAGGTTTACTCAAAAATGTATCTTCTGGGGCACCTGGGTGGTTCATTGGGTTAAGCCTCTGCCTTCGGCTCAGGTCATGATCAGGTCCTGGAATCGAGCCCCGCATCGGGCTCTCTGCTCAGCAGGGAGCCTGCTTCCCCTCTCTCTCTGCCTGCCTCTCTGCCTACATGTAATCTCTCTCTCTCAAATAAATAAATAAAATCTTTTTTTAAAATGTATCTTCTGCCAAAAGAATGAGCACCTAAATTATTTTCATAGCAATTATAGAGTCAGTATTAACATTAATGGCAAGTAATAGCAGGTGAAAAAAGCCAAAATATCACAATACAACAGAAACTTACCTCTCAATTAGGAATCAATTAGACTAGAAGATTATGTAAGAATATTAAAGTGATAAAAGATGCTTCTATGTTATATATATTCAAAAAGTAACTGTCAGGGGCGCCTGGGTGGCTCAGTGGGTTAAGCCACTGCCTTCAGCTCAGGCCATGATCTCAGGGTCCTGGGATCGAGTCCCGCATCAGTCTCTCTACTCAGCAGGGAGCCTGCTTCCCTCTCTCTCTCTCTGCCTGTCTCTCTGCCTACTTGTGATCTCTCTCTATCAAATAAATAAATAAAATCTTAAAAAAAAAAAGTAACTGTCAGAAACATCTCAGCAATCTCTTTCACACACAAAAATATGAAGCTAACATATGTTGCATAAACTTAATTTCAAATTCCTGCTCAAGAAACAAAGCTCACTTCTGGGGCACCTGGGTGGCTCAGTCAGTTAAGCACATGCTGGGTTCTTGATTTTGGCTCCAGTCAGAATCTCAGATTTCTGAGATCTAACCCCAAAACTGGCTCCACGTTCAGTGGGAAACCTGCTTCTCTCCCTCTCCCTCGGCCCCTCCCCACATGCTAACTCTCTCAAATAAATAATTAATTTTTAAAAAGAAGAAAGAAAACTCATACTTCTGAAAAAAACATAAAAAATTACTATTTTCTAAAATATGACTTCAGAAGAGAAACTAAAAAAATAGAGAGAGAGAGAGAGATTTCTGTTTTATCAGAATGCTTTGAGTTTTGAGCCATTTGCCTTCTTAAGAAAAAATCATATCACCCATTAATACCCTCTGCCCACTTTAACTTTATGCCAGAGCTCTAATAATTCAAGAAGAAAACACAAACACACTGATATTAAAACAGGTAAAGGACATTCCACAAAAGAAGAAACACAAATACATAGCCAATAAGCCTATGAGGCCATTTCTCCTTCCAGAGTAGTCAAACACATGTGAATTGTACAGAAAAATGCAAATTTTTACCTAAAATATAGAAAAGATTTTTAAAATGTTAAAAGTTACAGATGAAACTATGAAGGAAGAGCGGGGGAAAGGAATTCCATTTCCAAGCGCAGCTTCAGTACTGAGCCAGGATAAATAGGTGAGCAGAAACACAAACCAAACTCTGGCAATTTAGAAAGTGATGATATTGGTTCCAGTTTTATGCCAGTGTTTACTTTTATGCTTAGAAATTTTTTTTCTTAGAAGTTTAGTAGTACCTGGGGCTAATAATACATTGTATGTTAATTATAAAAAAAAAAAGTTTAGTAGTACTAAATATTCCTAGTTATTATAATAAATAATTCTGTGTTTTTAAGAATGGATAAAATAGTCATGTCAAGACTACTGATTTTCTTCTTAACTAGCCACCTCTACGGTATAAAGCTAGTATTTTCACAAGGTGCCTATAACCCAAATACTGTTTCTTATATAGTAGTATCTTATTCTGATTGCCAGGGAAATACATTTAAAAAAAATGACTTGAGAAATAGACTTGCCAGTCTGAACTATAAAGTGAAAAGCATAATTCACAAGGCTGTATATCAGATGGTACTTTTCTCTGCACACTGTTGGTTGACACCAGAAATGACTATTCTACTATAGAATTGAAGTATATTCCCCCTTTTCAAGAGGCTACTGCTTAAAATAAAACTTTTTAATACATATAAAATTATATATTCAACATAGTTTTAAACCATAAGAGCCTTTGCTCCTGAATTGCTAATAACAGCCCTAGAGGGAAGCAATTCGATTAAACAATCACCACAAATTCATGAAGAATACTTAGGTCCTGGGCTTGGCTGTAGGAAAGGGTCAGGTGGAAAAAGCACTCTATCTCCCTCTCCTTCTTCACATTTAAGTGCAGGTCAGGAACACATAATGCTCTTGCATTAGCCCCAAGATAGCTCAGGACCCAGAAATATTTGGAGGTGCAAAGTTGGAGATAGCAAGAATATCTACAGAGTGATTTTCAGACTTCTAGGGAAGTTTTTCAATATATACGGGAAAGAAATGCATGTAATTTACCACTCTACTAACATGGCAGCAAGGGCTTGAGTTTAAACTTAGGAAAAGCATTCATAGTGAACAGTCAGGTTCATGGTGGGGTGACTTTAGAGCTTATCATTCAAACAAGGATCTTTTCAGAGTAAAAGGGGAGGATAGTAGTGAGGGCCAGGCCAGGGAAGGCGCCTGTAAAAGTCAGCTGTTACAATAGGGGATGGTACAGTCAGCTTCTGCTCCAGGCCCCATGAAGGAAGGAGAACCCCTTCCATCTCTCTTGCCCATGAAAGGCAGGTTACAAGTTCGTCTTCCTCAGCCTTTTTCTTTCCTCACTGCTCCCTGGTATTTACACCAAAACATTTTTTTTTTTTTCATTTGCAGTTCAAAGTTTTTGCAATTCCTGTGATAATTTATCTCCCTGTTTGTGGAGATTTTGACAGTTCAACAAGTTCTTTAGATCCCTACAACTTCATATTGCCATTTTATTAACTTGTATTCAATTTCTAGGTTGCATCGTATTGGCCCCCTACAGAACAGCTGTAACTAAATTACATCCCAGGTCAATATTAGGAGCTATAAAAAACACCCCCAAGAAATT
The DNA here is from genome assembly GCF_022355385.1 of Mustela nigripes. Lineage (NCBI taxonomy): Eukaryota > Metazoa > Chordata > Mammalia > Carnivora > Mustelidae > Mustela > Mustela nigripes. Next base: position 124,847,012 of record NC_081561.1, on the reverse strand, counting down.
TGTTGTTTAGTCTATTTTAAGAAACTGTCAAACATTGTTCCTTAGATCATAGAGCTTTCTTTATAAAGGTGCCCCAGAAAAAATTCTGTTCTGAGTACAAAGAAATGTTATAACCTTCCGGATGGGTGTCTGATTAGGTTAGACTGAGCTGAGTAACTTAGACCATTTCTTGTTTTTCTGAGAGCATTAGAATAGTTAGTGCCAGATTCGAGATGCAGTAATACCAGTGGATAGGTCATTATGATCAGCAGGTTTAGCCTTATCTCTCATTTCTTGGGTTCCAACTTTGTTTTTTTCTTGGTTGTTTCACTATATTTGCAAATTGCCCTACTTTGGCATATTTTACATCCCCTGGTAAGCCCCCTGAAATCCTTGCTGGATTAAGATACAGTTATGAGAATAAGAAGGAAAGGAAGTGAGGAGACAAAAGTAGAACTACAGTTTGCAAATTCTATTTTTACTTTAATCAAGGTCAAAGTCAACCTGTCCTCACTGTCTTCTCTAAGGAGGACCCAGGTGCCCCATGGCAGCTACTGAAGGGCAGTGGGTCAGAGAGGAGTCTCTGCAGACTTGTTTTGAGACAGAGTTTAAACTTCTCTTTCCTTTCTTAGACAAGGGTGACACTAACCGCCCCCCATCAGCAGTAAGTGCCCTGTAGGTTGCCTCCTCCTAGCGGTGGTGTGCGTGCTGAACTGAGCTACCCCCTGGCCCTCCCGTGGTTCCTGCATGGCCAGCACCCCATGTCTTCAGGAAGACCTGCCTTGTTAGAAGTGCTGTTGATGAACAAGGAAATACCTTTTTTACTCTGCGCAAAGCTGACCGGCCACAAGCAGAAATGAGAACCACAATTATGGCTTTACTAAGTCCCAAGTACTAATCATGCCAACTCACCAGCTCAGACAGTCGTCAACTACCCAGCTCTAAGCAGTGGCTTCACTGGTTGCAACACGTAGGAGTCTGAGTATGAAGAACTGCAGGAGGAAGTTATCTGTGGCAAACTTGCCAGATATGAGCAATAGATGCGGAAATGAAGACGTGCTCAGAGGAAAAATACGTGTGACAAACTGTAAGATCCATTTGTAGCAGAGACTTGTTAGAAGTCCATTCATACCAGAGCTTTTCATTTGCTGTGTTACATGTGTTTTTTTAGGACATAATGCTCAGCCTTCCAAAACTATTATTATTCTAGTCTGCACAAATTTCATTTACATATTTATATAAACAAAAGGTTCAAGACTTTACACATTTGCTATACTTGGTTCTGTAGTAAATGATTACTTATCATTACTTATACAAAGGATATGTTTGGGAAATGGGTTCAAATATTTACAAAAATTATAATGTAAAGAAATGAACCTTTTTTTAAAAAAGATTTTATTTATTTATTTGATAGACAGAGATTACAAGTAGTCAGAGAGAGGCAGGCAGGGAGAGAGGAGGAAGCAGAGCGGAAAGCTTTCCCCCGCTGAACGGAAAGCGCGATGTAGGGCTCCATCTCAGGACCCTGAGACCATGACCTGAGCCGAAGGCAGAGGCTTTAATCCACTGAGCCACCCAGGCACTCCGTAAAGAAATGAACTAAACTCATGAGACCTGGGTTTCACCCCAGCTTGGCTACCAGACAGCTGGATGCTTTTGGGAAGACCCTCTTGAGATTGCTAAATCCTAATCCCCATTGGGCTACACCTATGGTTCTCAATGAATGACTTTAATAAGAGGTTGGTAAAACTGCAGACTCCTAGGCCCTACTCAAGACCTACCAAATTTCCATTTCTGGAGGTGGGGACGAATTTGTTTTTTTCTGTAGGTGATTTTGATTTGGATATCTCAGCAACATACTTTGAGAAACACTAGACCTCTTCTTCTAAAGGTCCACAAAATTTTTGTTCCATGATTAGGTCAAGCTGAATTTTCAACATCCTCTCCCCAAAAGGAATCCATCTGCCTTTCATAGTATGAAGACAAAAGAAAATGATTACAGGATTTCCTATTAGCCTTCTTATATATCAAAAATTTTGTAGTAAGTGGATTACTTAATAGCAATATGGTCATGGTGCCTGAATCATAATTGTTTTTTGCAATATGGCCAACTCAAAAATAATGATTCATCAGGTCATATTATTGTTAATAATACCTTTTTAATAATAATCACAAGTGTACAGATTATCAAAAGTCTTCTGCTAGCTTCTGCATACCAGCAATACAACAACCATTTCTAAATACTAAGCTTTTAATTATGACATTAATATTAAAAATAAAGTCTAAATTTTCATAAAATATTAAACATAAAGTTATATTTAACAGAAATATAGCAACAGAAATATAGTTATCTTTCTAATACATATGCTATACTCTATAAATAGCAATACATAGAAAGATTGCTTCTTAGAAGCCAACTTCACCTAGAAACAGTAGAGTTTGCATAAAACCTTGGGTGATCCTGGAAGAACAAAATTTCAAGGCTTACACCAAACATTATATTTCAAATCTCAGACATTTCAAAATCCGGATGTTGCGGACAGCTGGTCTGCTTCTACAGAGACAGTGATAGAAAATTCTGCATCTGCTAACATGTTTCTATAACACATTAGAGAATTTGTTTTCTCCATAAAAAGAAGAGTTTCTATAAAGTACAATCATACTTCTCCTAGAGTGTCAACTCTTGCATCACAAACACAAAGTCCTCATGGATGCTACTCCCTTTAAAGTGCTATGCCCTAGATGTGGCCTAATTAAGTCTACAATTTTGACTACACTCATTGCACATGGACCGTCAGCATGCCTTTTTGCAATGTCCATGGCCTGCTTCCCAGAGCTAAGGCCAATAGGCACTCCGGAGCCTGCCCCTCCCTGGCTGCTATACACCACTGTGTATAGAGATAGACAGCAAGTTGTTGGAGCTGAAGATGGCTCCTGGCTTCCTGGGGGCACTGTTTCCAGGTCCCTTAGTGGTGCTGCCTTCTAAAAGTGAATGCATATGTACCTTTAGTTGGTGCCACCACCGTACAGAGCTGCTTGGCTCTTCTGCTATAGCCAGATTATGCAAGCGCTGCAATGCCCACCCCCTCTGGGACTGCTGAACTTCCAACCACGTGGGGACTTTCTGGCCAGTAGGAACCAACATTATCAAGGCAGGAAATGCCAGGGAAGCAGTGGATTGCAGAAGCAGCCCTCAACCCATGACTGAAAAAACTGAGAGTTTTAATACTACCTCTAGTCCTCGCCCCAAGGCAGAGCATGGCCCTGACTCCTACAGAGATGTTCAGAATTTCCCATGGGGACTAACCTCCATTTAACGACAGTGGAAACTGGTTTGATAATTAGCTCCTTTATTGCCTGGCTTCCCTTCTCTGGTCCCTTCTTCATTTCCTACAAGTATTTCCTGAATTCCATCTGTACTTGAATCCCTGTCACAGAGTCTACTTCTGGGAGAACCCACCTAAGACACCGTCTCATGGGGTGTCATCTCCCTCAAAACAATCTTTCAGTGGATGTGCTTTGTTTGTTAGTTTTTTTAAAGTAAACTCTACACACGACATGGGACTTGAACTCACAGCCCTGAGATTAAGAGTTGCATGTTCTATTGACTGAACCAGCCCTGTGTCCCACACAGGATGGGGTTTTAAACATTTAGCATTGGCTGATGTGTAACCATTGGGTATAACATTTGTTAATGTCCTTCAATCTCCCCAGTACCAAGTTAGAATCTCTAATGAAATAGAACATAAAATCTTGAAAGAGACTGATATCATTTCACCTTTCTGCTGGTTCATTTTTCATATTTGAGGGGGGTTGAGCTCCAGGGAGGTGAAATGATTCACCTAAGGTAACATAATCAGAAAATGGATGAAACAGGAGCAGACTTTAGACATTTTGGCCACAAGCTCAGGGCTGAAAACACTATGCTTCAAACCTGTAAGGAAACTAATATGCTATTTCATTAAATCGAAGCTACACTGTGGCTACATAGAAGGCAAACAACTTTTTCTTCATCTTTTGTCCCCCCAAATTTTCCTCATTAGTAAGGTCTTCTAGGCTGCAAAATAGAAGCGTCTGCACATATCTCAGTTTAAATTTTATGGTCCTATGCTGAATTAATAAAATGATGATCAAATATACAGATGTATATATCTTAAGAGATTCCTCAAAACAGCATTTATATGTCTCTGTCTTCATGCTACATGTCTAAATTAAGTAACTCTTACAGTTTTCTTTTCTTTTTTGCAGTTGTCCAAGTGGTACAGGGTTTCTACTCAGAGGGGGTTTAAAAACTCTAACTTTGCCAACCTACCTCATGAATTTGATGGCTTTCAACTTTTCGCCAACAGATACTCCCATTGAAAAGGGTGGAAAGAACTACTTTTTAGCATTAGAACTAGTTCAGTTTCCATATGCATCAGACATTACTATTTATTGTACTTACACCTTGACCAACCTTGCTAGAAAATTTATAAACTCGAATTTGTGATTCAAAGGATGTCAACAAGAATAGATCTCATGATGGAAGTCCAAATTTGCCCTTCCTACTATGAATGAGGAATCTAACCCCCAGGGAGGTCAGGTGAGTTTACTGAGTTGAGTTAACACAGCCAATAAATAGAGATCCAGGTCTTCAGATTTCTGGTTTAGTTCTTTCCCCAAATGGTTTTTATCAATATTCTTTTTCGAAGTCATCCACATTACTGATACAAAAATCCCAAAGGTTATGAGGCTGTGATAGAAATAACTCTATCATTTGCTCACACTCTCTTCTTTGTGCTAATAAACCACTGAGACATTTAGGTGGCTAGTCCCTCAGCCCTCTGATCCATCATCAAGCTTTGATGCCTCAGGAAGCTTAGATTGTAGCTACTCTGGGTTCCTGTCCCAATGCCTAAGCCTTGGCTTTGGAGCACCAGAATCTCTTGGGAATTTAATTGGAGACTTTTCAAGTCACAAGTTCCAAGAGGAAATTACTCTAGAGATATTTTTAAATCATGCAATATTTAAATTTTCTAAATGCATTGTGTTCAATGCTACTCAAATTTCCACCTCATAAATAAAACTGAAAGGTGTGTACATGTTAGGACCTGAACATGAGTAGCTCTGATGGGAAAAGTGTCTAGGAGGATAATAAACACTAGGGCTTTGCTCCACCAAAGTTGTACAAGTCAGGACAGTGTCTTTGGTTATCAAACTCCAAACACTGAAATGCACTAGAGATAACTGTCTTTCAAAAAAGCATAGAGTGGGTAAGAGTCAAACTTGAAAATTCAATAGCTAGCCATTTGTCACTAGGAAAAATTCACTATTTTCTACATAAAGAATTTTCTTAGAAATGTTATATTCAAATTGTAATATTCATAGTAGTGTGATTTTTAATTAGTATGTATCAGTTTCTTACTCTACAACCAAATAAATATTTCTCAACTTCCTCTTCTACTTCAATGCCATTTTACCTCATTAACATTACCTGTGTTAAATTTAAAAAGGGAAGAAGAAGAAAGGACATTGCAATAAACCAGGAAAGCTACGAAACTTTTTTTTTTCTATTTCTATCTATTCTGCTATTCTGTATTGTGGCATTATAATGGAAAGAGCATTGACTAAAATTCAGGAGTCCTGGGCTATTGTCCTGACTCTCACTAAACAATGTAATGCTTTGATTGCTTAATCTGCAAAATGGAGACAATCAAAATTAACTACCTCCCTAGATTCTCTGGGAAGCCCACATGAACTTCTTCTGTGAAATAAGTTGCATCTGTAAGTGGAAGGCAACCTGGTGGCAGTGGCTGGGAGGAAATGTCTATCGAGCTAAACAATTCCCACAGGCAATTAATGTAGCAGAGGACTCAGGCAAGTGGGGAAGAAAGCCAAGAAAGAAGGGGCAATGCAAAGCAACAGAAACAAGACCCACAGGGTCCCCCACTTTTCATTCCACTGCTTTGTGCAGGGACATAGATGAGGGGGCCCCAGACAAGCTTCAGACCAGAACTCCAGAGATAAGGAGGAATCCACAGAGAGGAGGTTAATGTGGAGAAAAGATGGGGAAGAGCAAATGTTGCCATGTATTTACTCACTTCTGGAAAGATCACCAGAAAAGAGAAAAGTATGTACCAGGCTTTCAGAAAAGAAGCAGTGAAAGCCAGAGAGGAGTCAAAGGGTGATGGAGCTCACACTACCTATGCACTCACAGTTCACACTGTTCTTTCACATTTTTTCAAAGGAAACTCTTGATAGATTTGTCGGGGACCAGGCAGGTTGGCATCATCCACATTTTGTTGAATAGTACCCTGAGACACAGAGAACTTGATGATTTGCCCAAAGTCACCTATGTTGTAACTGAGAAATTCAGAGTTAAAATTCAAGCTCTCTCATTTTGTTACCAGTATGTTTTTGTTTTTATTTTTCTTTCTTTTCTGCTATCACTGGTTATTGGTAAATGGTGAAAATTTTATATGTTGAATTTTAAATGAGTTAATCTTATTTTATACCTGCAATAGAATACACTCAGTAATTCACATCTTAAGAACATGAAATACAATCTGAATATCAGATCAACAAAAATATTTACTAAGATAGATAAAATTTATTTAAAAAGAAAACAAAGGCTAGGCCTTTTGAGCAATCCAGTGAATTCTTGGATAAACCCCAATACTCTATTAGACAGAGATCCAGTCAGTGATGACACAGTAAACATAGAAAACATTATCATTCGATTTAAATGACCTGTAAAGTGTTAACAACCCCTAGTTGCTTTGATTGCTTTGGCATTTATTCTGGAAAATTATAAACTTTTATACCTAGAACTGAAGCAGAAGTGAATGAAGTTAACTGTTTGCTATGCGTTTTTTCAATTTTTCATTTAAAGACTAAGAGAAAGTTATCATGCACCTATGGAGGAGTGCCCAAAACATGGTAGTATCCATTCAGCTCACAAAATCCTGACTGTGCTTTCTATAAGGAAGAGGTTCTTAGCAAACATGTAAATGAAGGAACATATATGAGTGGATGTAGAAACTATACATATGAATATACAAACTGCCAAGAACAGGACAAGGGTTTAGCCACAATGAAAAGAGAAACGAAACAACTGAACCAATGATATCCAAATGAAACCAAACTGGAAACATTTGGCAGCTATATCCTCCTTATCTTTCAAGTACAGGTGTCTAGCACAGCTGCATGGAGTTTATTTGCTCCCTTCTCTCTGGTCGCAAAGGCAACTGGTGTGTATCTCTATGAGAGTACTTTAATTCAATCTATGGGCATGATTCACGAATAACCAGCTCAGACCTGACTTAACTCCCCTACCCAATTCTGAATGGTCTCTTACCTTAAACTCTGGCAGTATAAAGACACAAACACAAAAGAAAATACAAAGAGCATACTGCTTAGATTTAGCTGATATCAGTTAGGCAGAATCCCAGCAGGGAAGAGACGGCACACACCAAAGAGATGATCCAGACGTGTTTAAAGAACTGACAGTTTAACACACATGGGCTGGTGAGGGGACAGCGGTAGCAAGAGTGGAGCACAGCGGGAAGCCTGCCACCCCTGAATGCAGAGGCCAGGGAAGGTCAGAGGGCTGGAACTGGCAAGATCTGGTCTGTAGAAGAGGTCCACCCAGCAGAGGCTGTAGCCTGCAATGGCAGAAGGAAACCTCCACCACATAAACTCCTGCTCCTGTCCTCTCCTCTAAAGCTTCCCATTGCCTAAACCAAACTAGAAACCAGAGGGCAAGTCAGCTTGGTCCGTGCAGTTTCTAAATACAGTCCTAATGGGCACAGAGGAGGGTGAAGAGTGGGATCTGGAAGGGCAAACAATATCCAGAGGCTGAGGTTGCCTACAGGGCTGTTCACTGAAGTAGTATTTATAATAGTGAAAAGTCAAAAAGAACCTAAATGTCCATCAAGAGTGGCATGAGTAAAAAAAATTATTTTACATACTTTAATGAGGTGAGAAAATGCTAATGAGAATACTAAGTGAAAAATAAAGCAGGAGACAAAAGGCATCTAAATTGCTGCCTTTGTGATATCATCTTTAGTACTAATTCATATGAAAATATGTATAGGAAAAGAACAGAATGCTAATAATGTTATTCACAGATAGTGAGATTATAGATTATTATAACTACATGGTAAAGCTGCCAAGATAGCTAAGGCCACTGTAGACTACTACATCAATCAATAAAATGAGAATCTCAATTATAAAAGAATAGCCCCTCAGAATGTCCACTGGTCTGAGCACTTCTACAGAACTGGACAGGACATTTAAAAAGTGGCATCAGGGATGCCTGGGCGGCTCTGCCAATTAAGCGTCTGACTCTTGACTTTGGCTCAGGTCATGATCTCAGGGTTGTGGGATCCAGCCCCACATTGGTGTCCTCACTCAATGGGGAGTCTGCTAGAGAGTCTTTCCCTCTCCCTCTGCCCCTTCCACCATCCCCCTGTGCACAACTCCCCCCCCGACCTTGGGCACTCTCTCTCTCTCTTTTTAAAATAAATAAATAAATATTTTTAAAAATTTAAAGAAATAACATAAAAATAAAAGTGGCATCAACCAATCAAACCTCCTCAGGGTAGATTACATGATACTTTGGGGCCTGAAATCTAACTCATATGAGAAACACAAGAATAAATTGGGTATGTTTCTCTATTACTTTCCATATTTCACATCATATTTTCTCATTTCCCCTAGAAGCTCTTTATATTTTTTTATTTTTTATTTTTTTTAAAGATTTTATTTATTAATTTGACAGAGAGAAATCACAAGTAGATGGAGAGGCAGCCAGAGAGAGAGAGAGGGAAGCAGGCTCTCTGCTGAGCAGAGAGCCCGATGCGGGACTCGATCCCAGGACTCTGAGATCATGACCTGAGCCGAAGGCAGCGGCCTAACCCACTG
>NC_081561.1:124694571-124838029 GCF_022355385.1 Mustela nigripes | reverse complement strand
TAGATGGAGAGGCAGCCAGAGAGAGAGAGGGAAGCAGGCTCTCTGCTGAGCAGAGAGCCCGATGCGGGACTCGATCCCAGGACTCTGAGATCATGACCTGAGCCGAAGGCAGCGGCCTAACCCACTGAGCCACCCAGGCGCCCTCCCCTAGAAGCTCTTTAAATGAGGTATATAGAGATAGAGAGGTCTGTATTATAATCACTCTAACCACTAAAAAGATTATGCCTCCCCCACCCCTAATATATCATTTAAAATAAGAACAATTCTAAATCTTGAAACAAAATTTAAATATCTTAAAATAGTATTAATCTCCAGGCATATTCTAGATTTTTTTTCTCTCTCATCCCTGCTTTGCTGATATTGCAAGTACATGTTTAATTTAACAAGTAGGTAATCTAGCACACAATACAGATTCAGATCTTCCTCAATTTAGTGGGACCACACCCTAATAAACCCATCATAAGCTGAGAATACCATGTCAGAAATGCATTTAATAAACCTAACCTACTCCACATCATAACTTAGCCGAGCCTATCTTAGACAGGCTCAGCACATTTACATTAACCCAAATCATCTAACAACAGAAAGCCTATTTTATAATCAAGCGATGAATGTGTCATGTACTTTATGGAATACTGTACTGAAAGCGAAAAACAGAATGCAAGAGCTTTTTGGTTCTAGAACGGTTGTAAGTGTAGGGGTTGTGAGCATGTGGCTGAGTGGGGACTATAGCTGTCGGGCATCATGAGAGATGATGAGATCACACCACATACTGCTAGCCCAGAGAAGATCCAAATTCAAAACTGGAAATACAGTTCCTACTCAATGTGTATCACTTTCACACCATAGTAAAAATTGGAAAATCGTAAGTTAGAAAATCATAGGTGAATCATTGTGAATTGGGGGTCATCTGTATAAATAAAGTACTTCAGTGTTAGAATGTGTGTGGGGGGGCAAATATAAATATAACTATCAATTTAGGGATTTTATATCTCCTAGCCAATGTATCAGTCATGGTATTGAGAGCTGAAGGATTATAAATTCTCCAACCCCTGTAAAGTTGAACCCCCTGTATTTCTCAGCCTCTTTCTTGTACCTCTTTGAATATTTTCTCTTCTTTCTTATTATAACAGTAAGTATGGAAACTTTTTATCATTTTAATGGTGAATATTGCAGCTTCTCTAAAAGACAGGAAAGTGAGACTCAGTTCCTAACGAGAGCCTGAACGGGTTTGCCAGGCCATACCACAAGGCCTCCCACACACCAGGTGTCCAGAGTGTTTGTGTAATAAATGAATTACACTGGTGCAGTTCCACACTCACATTTACTTATCTTCCTGAGTGTGGAAAACAGAGTCGCTAAGGACATACATCAAGACTGCTTTTGAGAGAGGGAACATCTGCTAAGTTACTTGAGTCACAAATGAAAGAAGCAAACCTGAAGCGTCAATTGTCATGATCATTGAATAATGATTTTTAAAATTAGAGAAAGCCTACAATAAGCAGAACTGTGGTTTAAGATAAAGTAGTCAATTTTCGGTTGTAGTCTAGAAATTGAGCAGTACTCTTCACTCTTGTAATTTATGCCACAGCATGTTTCAAGTCTATCATAATGGAAAAAGAAACTTACTCTCTTTTATGACCTACTGTGAGCTAGTTCTGTGCATTTAATAATACTCATAGAAATTAATGAGCTTTCTTAAACATAATTTTTTAGATCCCTCAAATACATAGAAGTTAAAATAATATTCAATTTTCAGAGAAATGGGTACTAACAACAAACCTACTATTTCCTATTGAGACAAAGGGTATTTAAAGGATTTTCATAATCCTTTTACTTCAAACTTTCTAGCTCTATGTCTTTCAAGCCAACAGTATCTCCTATAAATTTGGAGTTTGGGTCACCAGCAATTTATTCCCTCTTTTAGGGCTGTGATTAACTTCTGTGAAGAGTGAAAAAATCTTCAACATTTTCACCTTAGATTTCTTTACATACTCTGTGAATCACGCCAGCAACAGGTAGTAAAACTGTGGCTTGTAGAGTAGATTGGAAATCAGGAGCAACAAGTTTGTTAACACTTCAGGGATTGAGTCACTGATTCTTGGCACAATTATCTCGTGTCAACGGTGCCCCATTGACTTCCCAACACATATGAATTCCTCATTCTTAGATATTTCCCTTCTTTGCAGTGGGACAAGCATTTCAAGGAGAATGTGTCTTTCTTGGTTTTTTGTTTTTGTTTTGTTTGTTTGTTTTTGTTTTGAGACAGAGTGTTTATGTGTGCAAGAGAGAAAGTGGGGAGGAAGGGCAGAGGGAGAGGAAGAGAGAATCCCAAGCAGACTCCATACTCAGCGGCGTGGAGCCTGATGCAGGGCTCCATCTCACAACCCTCAGATACTGACCTGAGCTGAAATCAAGAGCCTCCCAGATGCCCCTCTTTCCTGGCATTTGAAAGGATGATAATTCTGAGAGCAAGTGGGTAACTACATTTGTATTGGATACTTCCATTCTTTAGCTAACTACCTGCCGTACACACACACACACACACACACACACTATCAACTACTTATTTGGTAAGCTTTAGTTTTCTCATGGTTTAGTGAAAATATTACCAGCTTTGGAGTTACAAAGACCTGGGTTCAAATAATGCCCTGTCATTTACTAACACTACCAGCCTCAGTTTTCTCAGTTCTAAACATGGGAGGAAATTAACCTACCTAGCAGAGCTATTACGAAGATTAAATAAGATGCATTGAATATGAAAGCAACTGTCACATAATAGGTACTCTCTTCATTAGTGCCCTTTGTCTTATTTATTCTTGACAAAAGTTTTCTTGTGTTTACTCAACTGGCAGGAGAGGTGGGAAATTAGGAGGTTGAAAAGCATTCTCCTTGCCCATTCCCCCATGGACACCCATTTTCCTCAGAAAACATGTCCCCCTCTTTGCCCCTGAAAAAAATAGACCATGTCCAAATCCAACTGGCTGTCACTTTTGGTGTTTCTTGATCATTTATTGAGTGACATTAAGGTAAAAATTGGTACTCCTCTTTGTTTCATACCAAGCTTTGTAAATTTGTGGGTTTGTAAGGAGGGTCTGATTTCACACAGAGAAAAGCAACCAGGAAACCTGCCCTGAGCAAGGAAGTTGATGCATAAATTCCTCAGGGGCTTCTCTGGAGGAAGAAACCACATGATGACAAAGGATCCAAAGCCTCAAGGCATGTTCAGCAGTCATCACTTAGATCTGGGGCTGGCTGTCCCCTTATGAGTATCAAAAAACACTTTTAATAAAAGTGAAATAACAAGGAAGGGTACAATTAAATGCCAGCAATGGGCCGGCTACAAAGGTTTCCTGGTCAAAGTACTTGAAACTTCTCACACAGTGGAATTAGGACAACTACAAAATGCAAATTGGTAAAAGTCAAAAATTGAGCAAATGCCAGACATTCAGTTGTACTTTACTTTTATCCTGAAAAATGAAATCTAGTTTTAGACTAGCTTGTTTAAACATGTTTACTGACATATGTATGAATACAAATACTCATTTCAATATAAGGTACGTTCCAATGAAGGCCTCCTGATCAATAATTGAATCTCTTCCAGAAAAAAATTATTTTGGGTAGCCAACACTAAAAGAGAATCGTTTTGTAATCCCACCTTTGAAGCAACTACATTGTTTTGTTTTGCAGACAATAACAACCTCTTAGTGGGAACTACACAGTGGAGGAACAAGCCAACATTTGCAAGGCAGTAGAGCCAAGAATGGCTGGCAATGCCTAGGGGAGCCTCCACTGCACGGGCTTGAAAAGCACCAGGGCAGTTCTTAGGTTTGCCCATGGCAGTCATGATAAAGGAGACACTGTATTTCCACATGAATGTCAACAGTTTGCTTCAACTGTCATATGTTTCTCAGACGAGATCAGGTGTGTTGAGGGTAGTATGGTCATAGATTGTCATATCTTTTCCAAATAGCAGATGCAAAAAATAACCAAGCTGTTCAAACTGACATTTTGTCATTATAAAATATGGCTGTGCAAGTTTAACAATTTTTTGACCTCTGAAACTAATACACTGTATGTTAATTGATTGAATTTAAGTAAAATTAAATTTAAAAAAAATTTTGAAAACATTTGAAAAACATTTGAAACATGAATTCTGTTATTCTGAGTGGGATGTTTTGTTTTGTTTTTTGGTTTTTTTCTTTTTCTTTTCTTTTTTCTTTTTTTTTGGTAGTAGATAAAATACTAATTATAGCAGAAAGTCTGAAAGTATTCAATATGTCAGTAACCAGACTCTAGTATATACAGTGGTTAGTAACACAATCTTGCATTCAGACAATCTCACAGTTGTTGCTTATGAAACGGGGGGTGGGGGGGCGAGGGGATTTCCAGGAGAATAGTCACTAGGAAGTTAAATGAATCAGTTGGGCTCCTGTCAAAGATGTGTCTAGGCCAAGGGCAGGGAGGCACAGTCTACAATCCAAAAGAACCAAAAAGAGCAGCAGCTCTGAAATCAGAAAATCTGTTTTAGTCCCACTTCTTTAAACCACACTGCATTCTTCAAACTTATAAAATGAGGTCATGGGTTTACTGCTCAGAGCCATCATGAGCCTTAAGTGGGATAAAATATCAACAATGGTTTATAATTCTTGAAGTGTAAAGCCAACATAAAGTAAAATGTGTATTCACTGTCAGGGACACCTCAATGATAAATCATGAAGTAAAACCAAATGATTCACACAGCAGGATGTCTAGAGGCCTCAAGTTAGAACTGCCCCTAGCAGCTCTGCTTGAGGAATTCTGAAATCCCCTTGAGCCTGGGTGGCAACTGCAAAGTCTGAGGGCTACCGTCTTCCATTCTACTGCCTGTGCCAAGACTTTGGGCCTAAACTAGGCCCACATCTCGGTTATGTTGTTTCCTGACAAAGGTTGGGCAGAAGCCTCAAACACAGGATCTAGACACACTACTTTTGCATTGCATAGACTTTAGAATTTCTAAACTATTTTAGTTTTTTCTTCTAAAATTTTAATGTACTTCTATTTCTATGAATTTATATATTTCTCTCTCCATGACTTAACACAAAAATTGTCTAGTACCAAAAATTGACTTGATTTCCTATATATATGTTATAATTTCTCATTGTGAAACTGAAGACCTAAATATACTCATTGTGGGGATATAAAGGAGGCAGCATTAATCACAATGATTGAAATTTGTAGTGATTAACTGCAGGACTCAAGACCACAATATAGAGAATCCCAGCCCCGGACTTTTTGAGCTCTGTGACATTGACTAAGTTACCATACTTTAGTGTGCCCCATTTTTCTTCACAATGACAGTAGTACTACCTCCAAAGGATGTTATGAATTAATTGCAGTGAGTTAATATTTGTAAAGCACTTAGAACAGTGTGTGATATGTACTGTGTATATCAAATAAGCTGCATCTTGCCATCAAATCTTAATGGAAGATAACGTTTTCACAGACATGGTCTTAAGTTATTATAAACTAAATGCTTCCTCTCATTTCTTACCTTATTTAACATATGTATTTTGTCTCTTGACCTCAACACAAGATAAAGAACTATCCAACTAGAGAACCATTAGGAACTTATGCCAATCTTTATTAACTAATTTGAAAAAAAATTAGAAAGTGTATTACAGGGCGCCTGGGTGGCTCAGTGGGTTAAGCCGCTGCCTTCGGCTCAGGTCATGATCTCAGGGTCCTGGGATCGAGTCCCGCATCGGGCTCTCTGCTCAGCAGGGAGCCTGTTTCCTCCTCCTCTCTCTCTCTGCCTGCCTCTCTACCTACTTGTGATCTCTCTCCGTCAAATAAATAAATAAAATCTTTAAAAAAAAAAAAAAAAAAAAAGAAAGTGTATTACATGTGGTACCTTTATGTACTTATTGGTCAAATCTCTTATACAAGCTGTTGGTATTAACTTCAGGATGCCATAACCCTGACTTCTAATAAATGAGACTCAGTAGTTTGCTGGTTTGAAATGGCACTTAACAATAACAAATACGGACAACAGCCAAATTCCTTCACCACAAGATATTTTGCCAAGCTTAACAACAACTTACTTTTACTTGTTTAACTGCCAATATGGGAAGGTAAAAACAAAAGGCACTTGTTAATTCTGTGTTTCATTTTTCTGAATTAGCTACAGGCTCAGCCTACACTCATTTTCTCTATAACTTGTTGATGAGAGAAATGGGGACACCACAATGGACTTTGGATTCTCTGAGTCACTTGTATGTCCTTGGGGTCTCCTGACACTTTGCCAGAATGCTCCCTTGTGATGAAGCCTCTTTGTCATTGCTTCATTTCCATTGAACAGGCCCATCCAGGAGATCTTCAGTGCTGTAAAGACAGCACTAAGCAAGTTCTCATTCTGTAGAATGAAGACTTCTTATAAATCTGAATTCTTAGAGGGATTTTGATAAGGCATTTGAGTCAGCCCAATGCAGCTGTATTTTAAGGAAGCTACAAATGAGTTAATGAAACTAACAGGCTTGCTTTTCTTACCAAACCTCTTAAGTGTCAGACACTTGTACATACTTTGTTTTGAAAACTTGCTTGGGGACAAGGTATTGAATTCACATTTCAATTCTATCTTGGGTAAAAGCTGAGAATCCATTTTTTTGAAATGAACGTATGGAAAGAGACCTGTGGGATGTGCCCAGCAATTTGGTATGAAAATAAAGATAGGTTGTTTTTAAGGAAGAACACCTTACTTTGGAGAAGATAGGTAATGCTAGACTCTCTTTGAAAGAAACTCCAGAATCTTTTGACAAAAATTGAGTAGACACCAAGTTAGTTTTCTGGATTTGTAAATCTGTTTAAAGAATGTTAGAACCACTTATTTTCAGCCTATAACTTCAGGATGTCAACATCATGTTTATTTATGATTTCAGCCAAGGTTTTCAAATGATATGTCACATTCTAAGCCCAATCGTTCTTCCTAGGTATCAAAATATTATACAAGAGCTGAAATAATACGATTTCAGGCTCTAGATATTTTAAGGAACTGGAGAAAATTATTTAGGCATAGTCCCAAATACATGATTCTCTTTGACTTAGATGCTGCTATGAAGATAAATGTTCCCATGATCACTGGAAATACCTAAAGTTGATTATACCCTCAAGAAGGTTTGGAGCCTTTGATGACCTTCATATCAGAGAAAAAAAAAGTCTCATTAATTACTCAACACGAGGGGCACCTGGGTGGCTCAGTGGGTTAAAGCCTCTGCCTTCGGCTCAGGTTATGATCCCAGGGTCCTGGGATCGAGCACCATATCGGGCGCTCTGCTCCGCGGAGAGCCTGCTTCCTCCTCTCTCTCTCTTTGCCTGCCTCTCTGCCTACTTGTGATCTGTCAAATAAATAAATTAAAAAATCTTTAAAAAAAAATAATTACTCAACACGAGTAAAACTTCTTCATCAGAGAAAAAAACTCTGCTTCTTCAAGATAGTCCTTCTTCTGACCTCAGTGCATTTGATTAAATTTTTATTTCTGCATGTCATGAATCATATGCTGCTTTCTTCCTTTTCAGCTGTATGCTCCATATTCCACTAGTGTACAGGTTCCTTAGGAGCAGGGATCATCTCTGACTTCATTTTTCTATTTCCCAGTGCCGAATACAGAACAAGTATTCGGTGTTGTTGATCATAAGAAACTTCTCTAAAATTGGACTGATAAACATTTCAATAAGAAGATACAAAAACAAATTTGTGCCATAGAATAATCTATCGTTAATCCTAGAAAAATGATTCTGTAGGTCAGATTGCATTGTTTTTCATGAAGATCTCTAAAATCTTCTATACAGTAAGAACAACATGAAATGGAGATTAAGCAATTATTTGATAAAATTTTCAAGGTAGGGGCACCTGGGTGGATCAGTGGGTTAAAGTCTCTGCCTTAGGCTCCATCATGATCCCAGGGTCCTGGGATTGAGCCCCACATCAGGCTCTCTGCTCAGCAGGGAGCCTGCTTCCCTCATCCCCTGCCTGCCTCTCTGCCTACTTGTGATCTCCGTCTGTCAAATAAATAATTAAAATCTTTTAAAAAAATTTCAAAGTAAACAGAAATAAATGCAATTCAAGATTCAATGGTCTTACCAAAAATAATTTTTTTAAATAAATAAATCACTTCTTTTTTTGGCATGGACATTCCTGAAACCCAACTGATCCATTAGGTGAACTCAAACTTTAAGACAGGTAAGTCTTCTTAATATTCATAGTAAGATTGGCATTTTGAATGAATATTGGGAATTAGAAAGTGAATTTCAATATCTAATATTTTTGCTGCATTGCTTTAATCCTGAGAAAATAGCAGAGCAGTGATTTACTGCTTCATCCTTATGAATAAGATTTATAATTAAAAGCCAAGAAAGAAAAAAGAAAAAAGAAGGGGCACCTGGGTGGTACCATCAGCTGAGGCTCAGGTTTGGGCCTGACTCTTGGTTTGGGCTCAGGTTGTGATCTTGTGGTCATGATCTCAGGGTTGTGAGATCAAGCCCCAAGGTGGGCTCTGCTCTCAGAGTGGAGACGGCCAAGGACTCTCTATTCCTCTCCCTCTGCCCCCCTACCCTGTGGTCTTGCACTCGTTCTCTTTCTCTCTCTCTCTCTTTTTAAAAAAGAAGAAAAAATTGAAAGAAAAAAAGAAGTAAACCCAAGACCAGCAGTTATAAACGTCTCCAAGAGTGTATACATCCCTTATATATGGACTAAGAGGATCATGACCAAAAGCATAGAAAGAGGGGGTGAAGAGCGACACAATGACAGAGAGAAGCAGCAAAGAATTAGCCTACACTGAACTCAGACTCCAAAATCACTTCAGAAGAAACTCCTCTAACTTCCAGTATAAAGTTGACCTTCCACTTCCTCAGTCCTATGTATTAAGACCCTTAAGTCACTGAATGCATAAAGGTCTACCCTTTTACAGATGAACAGGCACGTCCAGACACTCAAAGATATTTCAGAGACTGAGAGACCTGGTTACAACTTCTGGGCTCCTGAAGTTGCTTGACTGCACTTACAATGGAAAACATACGTATTCAAGCCGCCGCCACTGCTATGATGACAAGAACCACAGCTATCAAGGCCCCTGTCACTCCTGCTTCCCTCACCTTGCATCTGTCCAGCACCTGCTTTGGGCGAGGCTCTGCACCAGGTGTTTTGCGGCTGTGATAGCTAATCCTCCTGGAGCCCAGTGAGGGAAGTGCCAGCATCTGCATTCTACCCGGGAGGAAGCTGAGACTTCAGGAAACATTTGGATCCAAGTTTCCTGAACTTGGATCCAAGCTCCTGCCATTGGATCCAAGGCAGAGGGAGATTTGAAACTGTGTCCGACATTACCGTCTGTGCCTTTTTCACGGCAGCCTGATGTCAGAACTCCTATTTATTGGGCATCTGTTCTCTTTTGGGCATGACGCTAGTCATTTTGAATATATATTTTAAAGTCTCAAGAACAGTGCTTAGAGGTGGGTCTCAGTTTAATGAAACTGAAGTACCTTCCCAAGGAGCTCACAGCTAGTAAATGAGAGAGCTCAAGTTCAAATTCCCGTTTTATCAGTGGTAAAATAAAACCTAAAATCTCAAACTCTTGACTTGAGCATGAGATAAATAAGAAAAATAATCCAGTGTTAATCAGCTTAGATGTAACATTAGATAAAACCAAATGACTTCTCTAGCTACGTCCTTGATGTTAGAAACACTAAACCAGCCACAAAAGACTGAAAACTAGAATCAATTTTAAGTCATAAAGACTAACATTCTACATATCCAGAATGCTTTCGAATAGCATTTTAAACAACTATTCTCTTTCTGAAGGAATAAAACAGCAGTTTATCCTCACAACATTCTAGTGATATAAACAGGGAGTAAGTTGTTCTCCCTTCTGAGGAGGGAAAGGTCCATTGCAGTACAGATAAACGGGGCTGTGTACAGGGCAGAAACCGGAGCCTGCAAACCCTGACTTGAATGTGGGTCTCTGCCCACCCAGGGAGGTGGCTCTGGCCTCTGGCAGTGGCTGCATTTTTCCTCCAAAGGAAATGAGGTCTGCAGATTTTCCAAGGATTACGAGGCTCCCCACCACTTGAGTCTGGCTCTCTGGCAGAGAACACTAATGCATGCTTTCTAGGTCTAGGGTTCAGGGTAGCTGGAAGGTAATCATCTTCACGTCACTTCATTGACCTTCAGCTAAGAGCTACATAAGGAAATATATAAAAGGAAGCACCATTTCCATCAGATAGCAGAAAATAAGCACATAAAATTACTACTAAAAAGGAGGCGTAGGCAAGATACTAGTGAGAAAAAAGGGAAACCACCTCCCACTTACTAGTGCGGACAATGTGCCAGTCACTGTTCTGAGCACTCGACATGCACGAACTTGTTTATTTTTATAACAACTCTAATTAAGCCCCCTTTATGGATGAGAAAACTGAGGCACAAAAAGGTTAATAACTCGCTCAGGATGACATGGCTGTCACAGTAAGTAGATAAAGAGGGATATAAACCCAGATAGAGAATCCCCCCCTCTGAATAAACGGTTTAAAAAATAGGGTAGAATTCAAAACATCATAAATGAGTGCCACTAATGGCTACTAAGGAAAGTCAGGCCACAGCTCCCAAAGCCCAAACCGTGTCCACTCCCCTGGATCCCCTGATGGCAAGAGATGAATGGACTAGACAGGAGACTGGCTACCAAGGAGGACAACAGCTCTCTTTCTACGAAAAATAACATATTAACACGTTTACCAAGACCAAGCTGAAAAAAATCGTAAGGTTGAATTTAGGAAGTGAGGCAGCCAGTGTTCAAATAGTTTTACATTGAGAAAGAAAATGACCCTCATTGATTTTTAGAACATCTAAGCTGAAATCTGCAAATATTTGCAGAATACAGAAATCTGACCTCAATAAACTTAAAACCATCATTAGAGTGGTAAGCTCTTCCAGGAAGAGAAGCTTTTTTCCCCCCACCCAACCTTATTTCTTTCATTTCTTCCATTAGATCTTTGCATTTATAATGATGATGATGATGACGATGATGATTTTACACTTACTGAGTTTTAACTTTGTGTCCAGAAGTCTGATAAAAGTTTTAAAGCATAAACTATCATTTGATACTCACAACAGCTCTACAGAGTCAGTATTATTGTTTTTCCCATTTTTGAAATGAAGAAACGGAGACTCAGAAAGGTACAGTAACTTGCCCAAGGTCACACAGCCAGGATATAAATTCATTTTTGCTTGCTCTGAAAGCCTATAATATTAATGGTATATGCCCAGCAAAAACATGTGGCCATCTGACTATCTGTTCCTCATACAGAGACAAAGGTCACAGCAAGATCTGCACATTTTGCCTCCTTCCACCACTTCAAGTCCTGGACAGAAGTGAGTGGACATGGTCAGATGGCTCAAGAGAGCCACATTGGTAAAGATGAACCAGAAACCTAAGTGTGTTTTAGCCACTCTCTTTCGACTAGAAACAGGTACACTCTCTCAGAAGTAAACAAAATATTTAGGAAGATGATCTAACTAGGAAAACATCCCAAAGACAGACCAGTATGTTTAGTTTTCAGAACATTCATTAGTATGAAGTTCATCACAGTTTGGAAGGAAAGTTCTGTTGTTCAAGACTGAACCACAATACAAGATACTTGGGGAGAAAAGCAAAAACTCCTGTTTTTTAAGTTTTAGTCTAAAATGCACTTGGATTTGAATACATTGTCTATAACTGTGTATGATTACATTTTGATAGACAGGAAATGATGGTGATGCGTCAGATAATAAAAAAAACAAGGAAGTCTCTAAAATATTTATAGGAAAAATACTTCAATGATGGGTACATCATTATTGAGTAACATTTTAAAAAAGAAATTTGAATTGGGGACACCTGGGTGGCTCAGTCAGTTAAGAGTCAGACTAGATTTTGGCTCAGGTCATGATCTCAGGGTGCTGGGAATGGAGCCCTGTGAGGGTGGATTCTACACTCAGTGAGGAGTCTGCTTCTCTCCCTCTCCCTCCACTCTTTCTCCACTCATGCTTTCTCTCTAAAATAAATGGGTAACGGTTAAAAAAAAAAAAAAAAAAAAGGAAAGAAAAGAAATTTCAATTGGTGTTAAGCACAGTAAGTCTTTTAATAGATAAAATTATGTTCTATTACAACCAATTATTACCATGGATGATAAAAATATGAGAAAAAATAAAATGCCTTCTTTTGTAGCACTCCTCTCCCATCCCCTCAAACATACTCTAACTATGCTGAACCACTTGTGCTCAGTGAGATGCTCACAGTGCAATCTCAACCTGAACTCATTGCTCCTCCCCTTTTCTGACTAAACTAGTTCAGTCTTCCACCTCCAGGAAGCCTTCCTGGATCCCCTCCTCTGTGCTAACATCTACTGTAGGATTCCTCCCACTCTTTACTTACTGATTTCCACAGGAAACTGAGAACTCTTGGATTACAGGAACCAAGCTCATTGCTTTTTATACCCCAGTGCTTAATGAAGGTGCCCAATAAAATTTTACTAAGTGAATGAAAATATATTGCAGAATCAATACTCTTTTAGAAATAAAAGGAAAATATATTCAAAATGCAAATTTTGCACCATTTTATTCTGGCCCGATAGTTCATAAGGGTGCATTTAACAACAACAACAACAACAACAACAACAAAAAACATATAGCAGGAATTACTGGATATTGCCAACTGCCCTTCACTAAAAATATTTTATACCCCCAAACCACATAAATATATTGGTACTTCAAATTGATTATTGTTCAAAGAATTATCTATTCAGATAGTATTATTGAATAATACGAAGTTTTAATAAAAATTCAAAAAGGACAATGACAATTACATCTTTTAATAACTAGGGGCTGCCTAGTGCTGTCTGATTCTGACACTGATTCCAATGGGGACAAGCCATTCTCTTTTGGGTTTCAGGTTCTCCACCCATAAAATGGGGGTAACCATCCCTGCCACTTCCTCCTCCTTTCGGGTCCTATGAGGCCAACGGAGATCTGTAAAAGTGGAGATCTTCACAATAAAGGCCCCATTGTCAAAAGTATTGTGTAATTCCTAGGTAGAGTTCCTATCACTCATTATGGCAATAATGCTTCACTATCCTTCTCCTCTTCTTAGTAGGTTAGTGTCGCTAGAACTCTTGCATAAAGTCTATGGCAGTCAAAGTAAAAGCCACACGGGTGGGCACGAGTTCCTCTCGCTGGTGCTTGGCCTGAGCCAGAAGCCACAAGGAACTCGTGGCCACAAGGAATGCACAAAGGCCACGTCTGTGCCCCCTCTGGACCCTGTTAACATGCCTGCCCTGAGAAACAGACCCTGGGCCCTTCCCCTCCTCCGAGCGAGGTCGAGCGCGGCGGGCGGTGGACAGAGCTCAGGGACCGCAGAGCTGAGAGGAGACGAGGGGAGAGGAGGTGAGACTCGAGGAGCTTACCTGGCCTCGCAGAGGGGCGCCGGGGGCGGGTGCGGAACGAACACCCCCCAGTCCGACGGCAGAGGCTGCTGCTTCTTCTTGGAGCGCCAGATATGGAAAGGGGTGTGCTTCTTGGGGGTCCTGGACGGGCTGGACTCCGCGTGGTCGCCCTGAGGTGGCGGAGACAGTGGCATCTTCTTGTCCGCCTCCTCCTCCGCCGCCCGGCCCTTGTGGAAAAACATACCTGGGCGCCAGCTCGCCCGCCTTTCCCAGCGCGCCGTCGGACCCCGCCCCCTCGTCGCCGGTGCGGGGGACGGCAGAGGGCGAGAGGACCAAGACCGAGCTGAGCGCGAGCTGCACAGCAGCCCGAGCCCTCTGGGCGCCGGCGAGTGCCCAGCTGCCTCGCAGCGCCTCCACGCGGCGAGGGCCGCCCCAGGTGCAAGCCCAGGTGGGGCGCACGCGCCTGGAGCCACAGGTAGAACCGACAGGCCCCAGGGCCCCGGCCCCGCGATGGGCGGCGGCTGCGGGGCAGCGACACCTTCTGGAAGCCCTCGGAACTGCGTCTTCGGACCCTGCACCGCCGCCTCTGGGCTGGGAGTCAGAGCGCGGTGGGATTTCGACAGCGGCTCAGGTGAAGGTGCCATCCGTCGCCTGCGGAATTGTTGGCCACTTGTTGGCCTTTGTCAGGCTGACAGAATGAGTGACTTACCCAGGAGCCCCGCCTGAAGAAAGATGGGAGAGGCGCATCCCGTGGCGTGGGCCACCCGGCAATTAGGGTTATTCCACTCTGGCCTTTGGGTAGCTTGAGCAATGTCACACTCTGGGTGGCTTCCGTTCCTTTCTGTAAACACGTGTGCCAACTCCTCTCTCCCTTCGAGAGTCTAAATAATTAATTTGTATGTGCATCTCATAAAGTGCATGAGGATAAAAAAACAGAAGGGAATTAAGTATATTCCCCAGTTCCCAAAGGGCTGAATAGATCTCTCACCATGAATTAAATGCCAGTCTCATGAGGTTCTCATTATCTGCTTTACTGTTAATGACTTTCTTTACTTAACCTCAGAGTTGGATTAAATAGCAAAGGCAACTAATATTTAAGCAAAAGAAGTACATGAGCAATTACTTGGGAGCATTATTAGATGATAAAGAGCTCAAGAGCCAAGCACTGCTGCTTAAAAAGTAAATGCAGTACAAGTCCCTCTTACACTGTAATACCTTCTTTTCTCTTTGAAGACCCAACTCATTTATTCACTCACTCATCCATTCAAGGAACTTTTATTTTTGTTTAATTTTTAAATATTTATATTGTTCGCAGGTATAACCTACATATAATCAAGCAAATGTGCAGATCATAAGTGTATAACTCAAATGTTTACATATTTGAACATTTATGTGGTCGGGGTATAAGATGGTTTTACTGAAGGGCGGTTAACATTGTCCCAGAAAATCCTCTGTGTATGGCTTTTAAATATACCATTATAAAAATATAGAGTATTTCCCAAATTTCAGATCTCTCTTCTGTCCCCTTCTAGTGCCATATCCTCTTTTTGGTAAAAGATAATCATTATTCTGACCTCTCTCAACAGAGATTAAATTTGCCTCTTTTGGAAATTCATGTAAGTGGAATCACAATATGTATTTTTCTTGTGTCCAGCTTCTTTTGCTCAGTATTAGTCTGTAAGAATCACCCATCTTGTTGCATGTAGCAGTTTTTGTTTTGAATTTAAAAAATTGTGTGCTATTCTATGATATGAATATACCACAATTAATTTATCCAATTTGTGGTTAGGCATTTAGGTTGTTTCCAGTTTGGGACTATATGAATCAAGCTGATATGAACCTTCTTAGACACAAGCATTTATTTCTTTGGATATATGCCCAAGACTTTAATCTCTGGGTATTATGCATATGTTCAGCTTCAGCATATTTTGCCAAGTAATTTCCCAAAAATGGTTGTGTCAGCTATGTTTGAAATCTCCAATTTTTCTACCTCTTCACCAACACTTGATATTACCAATCCTTTTTATTTTGGCGGTTCTGCTGAGGATGTATGTAGAGATATCTCATTACAATTCTATTTTTTATTGCAATTTTAATTTATATTTTCCTCAAGAAATATTTTTTGAATTTGTTGTTTGCTGATTATGTGCCCAGCCTTGACTTGGAAGGGGTTGGGCATGACTGACAGATAACACTGATGATATACATCAAAAGGGAAGAGAATCAATAGAGGAATGTACAAAGCATTGTGGGAGTTTGGAAACATTACTACCCCAGCCTGAGAGTTTGGGAGGGAGAAAGAGGAACAGTTAATAAAGACATATTATAAAAATGGCCCTTGAATTGACCCTTAAAAGGCAATGGAATAGCAAGGAATGGGAAAGAGAACTGAAGAGGAAGAAAGGAGAGGAGAAACAAAGGGGAAGAGGGAAAAAGAGGAAGTTTTATGCACATTTACTCAAATATTTACAAGTTCAGAAACTCATTCTTACATTTTGATTCCCCCAAGCAGAATTCCTCTTGAACCACCCATCCCCTTTGAACCACCAGTGAATCTGGAACTTATTTTAGTTTTCACACTGTTCACATTCCATGAATGTTACTTATTTACTTATCTGTGTCCCATATCAGCCCAAGAGAACTTAAGGACATTTCTCATTTATTTTTGTATTTTCAGGACATAAATATTCATTGATTGAAATAATTAATCAAATAAATTGGTATACTAACTTAATTGAATTGCCTGGAATGTTTCAGGCATAGGTCTTTTAGACTGCATGCTTTGTAACTACAAAGATCATATGTGTCTTTTTCACTATTACAACCCCAAGGACTAGCATGAGGCATGGGACAGAGTAGGCACTCAATATATATTTTTAGATGAATTATAGAAGAAATCAGAGCTATGCGTAGAAGCATAACATACAACACTTGTGATGAATCTAATGAGGGAAACGGGCACCTAAATACAATAAAACTTGATTAAATAATATACAAACTGTCCAATAAAATTTGGTAAGTATTCTAACCAAGGTGTTTCACTGGTTTTCAGTCATTGCTAAAACATATCTACTTAGGCTTGTTTGAGCAATGAATTAATTTATCACAGCATATAGGTGGCTCATAGAATATTCCACAGAGCTAGAGAGCTAGACTCTGAAACCCAAATATGCCCAACCAACCCAGAAAGCAATATCACTTTCACTTCTCAGTACTAAGGGGTTCACACAGGCTGTGCTACTGCTGTCACCCCAAGAATCAAAGACTTGTTCTAGTTACTCTTGATAGAAGATCAGCCCCCCCCCCATTTTACTCTACTTACATACAAACTGCTCCCTTCTAAAAGAAGAGCTTAATGAAGGCATATCGGATTGGGGGAGTCCGGGCTATTATTTAACAGCTTCCTAGCTCCAAAAGTAATCTAAGTTTTCTGGGTTTTACTTGAGAGAGATGGAATTCACATGGCTCAAAACTTGCCAAACATAGCACACCCCATAGCACATAAAACAGTCTAGGCCCCCAAAAGCATGAAAGATGGTCGCTGCCAAAGGAAAGAGCAAAAGGCTACGAGAACCCAAAAGTGACTAACTCTGAATGTCTCCAGGAAGTCATCAGCAAGGAGGTGACAGGGTTATGAGCTGTGCTGATGAATAAGAATTTGCCAGATGGAGAAGAGA
Organism: Mustela nigripes; assembly: GCF_022355385.1. Taxonomy (NCBI): domain Eukaryota; kingdom Metazoa; phylum Chordata; class Mammalia; order Carnivora; family Mustelidae; genus Mustela; species Mustela nigripes. The sequence continues at coordinate 124,820,912 of NC_081561.1, read as the reverse complement.
GGGCTGGCAATCCAGGAAGAGTAAACAACATGGGCCAAGTCCCAGGATTGTGAAAGGGCATGCATTGTTGGTGGGGAATAGTGAGAAGCTGAGTGAGGTCGGAGAGAAGGAGGGTGGGGTGGGGCAGAATGGCAGGAGATGACGATGGTAAAATCAGGTGGGGCCAGATTGCTAAATGCTTGGTAAGCCATGCTTTTAAGGAATTAGCTTTGTAGGCAATAGGGCTGAGGTTACAGTTTTAAGTAGTGGAGTGAAATAAACAAATTGGGGTTTTATGAAGTGTATCCTGAATGGAGTGGAGTAGGTAGGGAGAAACTAGCAGGGTGAAACTCTTTAAGGAAGACCCATTAAGAGGTTGCTGCAAGAGATTAGTGGAGAGCAGTGGGAGCCCAAGGCAAAGCAGTAGACTAGGAACTGAGAGGAGGTTATGAATACAAAATAATGTAGGAGATGAAATCACTAGGAATTGTGGGGAAGAAAGAGAAGCCATCAAGGATGACTATGAAATTAGATTTCCAGGTTTGGTGAATGGATGGCAGTGGAACCAGTAACTAAAAACAGCAAAACAGGAGAAAGATTAGGTCATGAAAAGATATTTCGCTTTGAACATACTGAAGCTAAAGTGCTTGGAGGCGATATAAGCAGAGTTTCTAAGAATTCGTGGAAAAACGTGGTTCTGGAGGTTCCAGGTCAGAGCTACATGTCATTGAATAGGTGGGAGTTGATGCCATGAAATTGAATAAGATCACCCAAGGAAAATGTATAGATTAAGGGTAAAGGAGGAGCAAGGACGAAACTCTGAGTAATGCTAACATTTAAGTAACACTAACATTGAGAGGTAGGAGGATATCTGGTACAGAGTGTATTCCCCTGGCAAGGTCATGTAATTTCTGTCTTTGAGATTTTAACAGAGAGACAGAGGTGGAGTCCTCTATCTTATAATGGCCTTTGCACTCCTTTCCCTCTGTCCAACAGTCTGAGGTCCATTCCCAATGTCTCCCCATCCTCCAAGAGGCTAACCCCCTCTAACCTACAGTGACATTTTTTTTCTTTTTTTTCTTTTTTTTCTTTATCTGTTATACTTTCTGTCTGATTTTAAGTTGACATTATGGTAGACTGTAAAAATGCCCACAATTCTCCACTCTTTCCCTAAAGAAGCAGAGTCTATTTTCTCACTCCCTAAATCTGGATTGGCCGTGACTTACTTTGGCAAATGAAACATTAGCACGAGTAATGGAAGCAGTACTTGAGAAGAGCTTGCACACTGGGCTTTCCTCCGTGCTTCTCTTGGAATCTTCCTACCATATGGACATGGCTAGATTAGCCGACTAGATGATGAGAGATACATGGCCAACCAACCCCCATCAGCCCCAGTCAATAGATAGGTTATCATGAAAAATATGAGGGAGACAGTCTGGGACTAGCCAACCCCCAGTTAAATCACCAACTGGTCCCTAACAGATGAGAGTCTATCAGAGATCAGTGGATGTTGTTCCAGACCAGAACTACCCAGGAGAATCATGAGCCAAATAAAAGGTGTTGTTTTAAGCCATTAGGTTGTTTTGTTTTGTTTTGTTTTGTTTTTGTCTAAAAATATTTGTTGGGGGAAAAAAAAACAACAAAAAACAAAAAAATGCAGCGACCAGGCATTAGGTCAATAAACAGCCAACTCAGTTGCAAACATCATTCTATTTTAACCTCAGAGATGTACAATGAATGGAAGCAATGGAAAAATCCTGAACTATCACCTAAAAATTCAATTCTATTCCAACTACTTAATAAGAAAATGTATCTGAGTCCAAAGCAGTTGCGAAGTGTTTACCTGAATTACATGAATTAAAATCTACTTAAAAAATCATTTAAATAGTTGGAACAAGGAATCCTCAAACTGGCCTTAACAGCACAACCATCTTTATAGTACAAGTGTACTACATTAGAAAGGTAGTGTTCAATTAAGCCACTAAATTTTGGGGCAGTTTGTTATGCAGCAATAGATAATAGAAAGTGAATCAGATACTAGAAGATTAAAATCTGTTCTCTTCAACTACTATTTAGGTCAAGTCATATTCTTGAAGTCTCCACGTACAAATTAGCTATACTTTGTAAGCTAATTTTCTGAAATTTGGAATACATTGTCTCAGAAACAGAATTATTTAGAGGACCACTTCATAGACTAGCCCACAGGAGTTAATTTGACATATGATGGAGCCCAAATACCTTATTTGCAATGCAAAGCCATAGAACACAATTCTGTTATTAATAGTGCTGACTGGGTGGGCTTGCCTGAGAAGCTGCCACTCCCATTTGTAAAACTGTTGCCATGAAATGATATATCATGTGGTTAAACAGGAGATGCAGTAAGGCCAGGACCTAATTCTTCTTGCCTTTTCCCCATCACTCGGTTCCAGAAGGACTGAGTGACTAGAGAAACTGAGATCCTGGAGGATCTGAGTTTACTTTCAGTCCTTTGAACCTAGGGTCTCTTCTTGTGACCTTCAGACATGGAGGTCAGCCAAGTTCTAGATATCGACTAAGAATTTTAGCTATTAAGATCCTCCAACCTTTGCTCTGTCCTCCCTGCCCCCCACCAAAATATTTCATTTTGCAAAAATGTCAAACAGACAGAAAAATCTCAAAATGGAACAAGGAAGAAAGTTCTGCTTCTGACCACAATGGAGTAGCTTGGACAGGAATGACTCTTCGCCATGAAAAACTAGCAACCAGAACAAAATAAATGAAAAATATATATATATATTTCACAGGTACTGGGGCAATGGTTAGCACAGGACGATGATCTATGACAAGAGGAAAACAAATGAAGTAAGCATCACAATTGCCTTGCTTTCTGTGTGGAGGCACTTTCTGAAAGACATCAGAAGGTGAGTATTCCTAAGAGGTGCAAAGCAGCTTTACTTGGTTGAGGGGCAGAGGTGGAATTTTAAGGAGGGTAAAGGGGCTGATTTTGGAGGGGCAGAGAATTGCAGAAGAAGCTGCTACACAGAAAAATAAAATAAAGAAATATGCTTAGGGAATTTCTTGGATTTGTTGCTGAAAACCAAGCTATGCATGCAAAAGATGAATCTCCACAAAGAGGGCAAAAAGCAAATAACAGGGACGCCTGGGTGGCTCAGTGGGTTAAAGCCTCTGCCTTCAGCTCAGGTCCTGATCTCAGGGTCCTGGAATTGAGCCCCGCATCAGGCTCTCTGCTCAGTGGGGAGCCTTCTTCCTCCTCTCTCTCTGCCTGCCTCTCTGCCTACTTATGCTCTCTCTCTTTCTCTCTGTCAAATACATAAATAAAATCTTGTTTTTTTTAAAGGCAAATAACAACCAGTTAACTAGCTGAATAATTTCCGGAACTCACACAATTCTGGGAGATCTCAAATTCTGACCAGCCAGAGTAATGAGTCCTCATTGAATACCCACATATTCAACAGAGCTGGTAGCAGGGCTACACCTTAGTAGAAGGGCTAACCTCATTCAAAGAAAAGTTTACTCAAAATCCACTCCAAAAAAAATTGAAACTTAAAAACAAGCTTAAAAGCATTACACTAACCCGTAAGTAATTTAACAAGACAAAGCCCAACACTCTTTGCAGGAAGACTGATCCATAAGTAACTTAGCCACATCCCAGAAAAACAACCTGAAACTCTCTGGAGGAAGAAAACAAAGTTTAGCAGTCAATAGAAAAAGGAACCTTCATCCACTATTGGCAAAAATATAAATTGGTATAGCCACTATAGAAAACAATACCGAAATTGCTCAAAAAAATTAAAAATAGAAATAGCATCCAATCCAGCAATCCCATTTTTGGATATTTACCTGAAAAAAAAAATGAAAACACTAGTTTGAAAAGATATATATATATCTGTATGTTTATTGGAGCACTATTTACAATGGCCAAGACATGGAAGCAACCAAGTTTCCATTGATAGATGAATGGATAAAGAATATGTGGTATACAATAGCCAAACTATGGAAAGAACCTAGATGTCCATCAACAGAAGAATGGATAAAGAAGATGTGGTATATATATATATACAATGGAATACTATGCAGCCATCAAAAGAAATGACACTTGCCATTTGCGACAACATGGATGGAACTAGAGGGTATTATGCCTAGTAAAATAAGTCAATCTAAGAAAGACAACTATCATATGATCTCCCTGATGTGAGGAAGTGGAGATGCAATGTGGGGGGTTTGGGAGGTAAGAAAAGATAAATGAAACAAGATGGGATCGGGAGGGAGAGAAACCATAACAGACACTTAATGTCACAAAACAAACTGAGGGTTGCCGGGGGGAGGGAGGTAAGGAGAGGGTGGTGGGGTTATGGACATTGGGGAGGGTATGTGCTATGGTGAGTGCTGTGAAGTGTGTAAACGTGGTGATTCACAGACTTGTACCCCTGGGGCTAATAATACATTATATGTTTATAAAAAAAATTTAAAAAAAAGAATATGTGGTATATATACACAATGGACTATTACTTACTCATAAAAAGGAATGAAATCTTGCTATTCATGACAACATGGCTGGACCTAGAAGGTATTATGCTATGTGAAATAAGTCAGAGAAAGACAAATACCATATGATTTCACTTATATGTGGAATTTAAAAAACAAAACAAACAATTTAAAAAACAAGCAAAACAGAAACAGATTCATAAATACAGAAAACAAACTGAGGGCTGCCATAGGAGAAAGGGAAGTGCAGGATGGACAAAGTAGGTGATGGGATTAAGTTATAGAATAAATAAATCATGGGGATGAAAAGTACAGCATAAGGAATATAGTCAGTAATATTGTAATAACTTTGTATGGTGATATGTGGTAACTACATTTATCATGGTGAGCATTTTGTAATGTAAATGATTGTTGCATCATTATGTTGTATACCTGAGACTAATATCATATTGTATGTCAACTGTACTTCAATGAAAAAAATTAGCACTCGACAAAGTACAATTTACAATGCTCCATATCCAGTAAAAATGACTAGAGAGATCAAGAAATAGGGGAAATTTAGTCAGTAGAAACTCATCCAGAAACGACAGAGATGATGGAAGTAATAGACAAGAACTTGAAACAATTATTGTAAACATGCCCAAAGATTTAAAGGAAAACATGAACATAATGGGAAAAAAAAGGAATATAGAGACAAGAATAAAAAATGTCATATTTAAAATGAAAGAATAAACAAGAACAAAAACAAAAACCCCACTGGATGTGATTAACAGCGGATGATTCACTGAAGAGGAAATAATCAGTGAACCTGAAGAGATAGCAATAGAAACTCTCCAGATAGTTTTTGTATAAAAAAAAGACAAAAGAAGGAAGGAAGGATGGAAGGAAGAAAAGGAAAGAAGAGGGACGGAGGGGCAGAAGAAGGAGTAGGAAAAGAGCCTTTGTGAACTGTGGAACATATATCAAGTGGTCTGTAAAGGTGTAATTGGAGTTGTAGAAGAGTGGGTGAGCTGGGGGGAGACTAAGAAAAAAATCTGAAGAACCAAGACAACATTTTTCCAAATTTAATGAATTATAAATCCACAGATCCAGGAAGCTTAAAGAATCTCAAGTGGAATAGGCACCAAGAAACCACATCATAATAAATTTTCTGAAAATCAGGATAAATAGGAAAATTTAAATGCAGTCAGGAAAACAACAATAAGAAAAACACAATACATTGTGCATGGAGAATAAAGATAGAAATGAATACAAATTGTTTGCAGACAACCAGGCAAGTCAGAAGATAACAGAATGTCTTTAAAGTGCAGAAAAAAAAGAAAGTCCTCCTATGATATTTTTATCCAGTGAAAATATTCTTTGAAATTGAAGATACAGGGGTGCCTGGGTGGCTCAGTGGGTTAAAGCCTCTGCCTTTGGCTCAGGTCATGATCTCCGGGTCCTAGGATCGAGCCCCGCATCGGGCTCTCTGCTCAGCGGGGAGCCTGCTTCCTCCTCTCTTTCTCTGCCTGCCTCTCTGCCTACTTGTGATCTCTCTCTCTGTGTCAAATAAATAAATAAAATTTTTGAAAAAAAAAAAAGAAATTGAAGATACATTTAGAGAAACACACTCTAAGAGAGTGCATCACCCATAGACCGGCAGTATAAAAAATAAAAATATTAAAAGAAGTTCTTCATCTGAAGGAAAATGATATCAGACCGAACTTGGGCCTGCAGAAAGAAATGAAAAAATACTAGAAATGATAAATGTATAGGTACCTACAAAAGACTTTTTTTCTTATTTAAAAAAAATTTAAAAGAGAGTTGACTGTTTAGAGTAAAAATAATAGCAAGGTACTAAGAAGTTAATGACATATTTAAAAGTAAAAGATGGCAAAAATAGTACAAAGGAATGGAGGTGAGAAATGGAAGCGTACAGAAAAAGAGAGAGAGAAAGAAGGGAGAGAGAGAGAAAGAAAAATACAATGACCACCTATATACCTTTCACTCTGACTCGCCAATTATTAAAAATTTGCCACTTCCTCTCTCTCTTTCTCTCTCCCTCTCTCTCTTTCTATCTCTCATTTGTAATTCAACATTAGTTTTGTAGAATTATTTGAAAATAGTATGCTGACATCAAGGTACTTCACCCATAAATACTTCAACTTACATCTCCTAGGTACAGGGGTGATTTTCTACATAAATACAGTATAATTATCACACTCAGAAAATTTAACATTGATATAATACCATCATCTGTGATAAGTGCATTTAAATATCCCCAATTGTCCGTAGACCACATGTTTTGAACCCCAAACTGAGAATCGCTCCTAGAAGGAAGATTCCTAGCCCTTGGATTATACCTTTTGAGTTCCTGTCTCATCCCTTGCACCACATAAAAGAAAACTCTTGGTTTGCTCTCATCTCTGTGAATTTCAGTCAGCTATTCTTTTGTGTGAATGTTTCCAAGTCAGGTGTCCTTTTACATTTATTTCTGTGACTTGATATTTATCTGGGTAATTCTTGGGTTAAAGTCTGCTTCTCCCATGAGACTGTTTCATAGGGGTAGAGATGTTTCCCGCTAACCCCAAATGTATTCCCAGAATCTAGCCATATACGTATCCCCCCTGCAAATATTTGGGGAACGAATTAAGTGTTTAAGTCGGGGAAACACCTGTATCTCTTTTATGCTTCTTTGCATGCCATTGAAGGCTCTTAGTGTGGAGTGTACAAGATCTCTGTTAATTGAAAATATTCGATTGTTTGATTTCACTGTTCCTTTTGTAATTTCCTTTGACATTTAGAGAGCAAAAGAGGAATACAGGGAATAAGGGGTTTGATCTCCAATTCAGTACACCAAGATGTAAGAACCTAGTAATTGTAGAGAGAACTTATTTCTGAAGCAGTGGAAGAATTAGTTTTTCATAATTTTGAGATAAACTCATAGAACAATCATTGACTCCGTACTTCCTCATTGTCAAACACTGTACTGAATACATGCATTTTAAATTTTTATTATTTTATTTATTTTGTATTATTATTTTATTTTTTTAAAGTCAGATTTATGGAATCATACTTGGTGTTTAGTAAAAGTCATACCTTTTTGTGTATAGTTGTATGAATTTTAACAACTGCATGCAGTTCTATTAACTACCATCACGATCATGATGTAGAATATTTCCATTGCCCTAAAAATCTTCTTATGTCCCCTTTACACATATTATTTCATCCCCTTAACTACTTTTTTAGGCATTTATATTTATCATTCCTATTTTGGGGGAAGAAAAAATGAGGCTAAGTGCAACTGAGTAATTTAGGCAGGGTTACGCAGTGGGTGGCAGAGCTTGGATACCACCCAAGGTCTCTTTAACTCTGAATCTCACAACTCAAGTACTCAGCATGCCATTATTAATTTGTGGCACTCCATTTGTTCAGCATTATATTTCCCTTTTTGTTACACAATGAAATGTCCATAGAGCTGTGACAATAAAAGGAAGTTAACATGAACCTTTGATAAATGCTGAGAATACAGTAAATGAATTACAAGATAAATGTTATGTCAAACTGCACTTTCTTTTTACACAAGATTAAAGCAAGTACATCTTTAGTTCATTGATATGGTCATAAATACTTGTTTAGTCTGAGTTTTAAATCTACTTCACAGTTGAGGACTCCATTAGTCACTTGTATCTAGAAATTTCCTGGGATAAAATTGGAAGTTAGTGGCTCCCTGACCTGTCAGACCCAGATCATTCCTGTCCTCATGTAATTTACCATCAAGTTTCACAGAGGAAAATGATTATCTGCATTATGGTTTTATTTAGAATCTGACACAATGGTAGCTCTAGCCCGACCCTGGTTCTGCTCTGGTCTTCCAGATTTTCAAAACCCTCTCTACCAAAACTTTCAGAACTGAAAAAGCAACAGTAGCCATAGATCAGCCAGAGGGTCAGATCCCCTTTATCAGTCTCTTTCATGAAGTCAGCCTCAAGCTGTTGGAAACAATGAATTAATTAGTTAACTGCTAAAACCTAGTCTGTTTTAGAAATATATAAGCTAACAAGCCTTAAAACATGGAATATAAAATACATTGTCCTTCCTCAAAGTTTAAACTCCAGAAGGTGGCACACTTGTCAAAAAACAATGTAATTACTCAGAGCATCAACAAAACTCTTTTGCAATTGCCTTTAAACATTTTATATTTTATCAAGGAAGCTTTTAACACTAGGAGTGGACCAATGTTTCCATTGCACAATCTAAAGCCAAATATGTTGCTTTGAGTTAATTATATATATCTGTATTCAACACATGTCTTTGTACTTAGACGTTTGCTTGTAGTCACATAATTTATTTTTCAATCTACATTCAATCAAACCTCTATGGTGTCTGGTGCTGCTATTATTAAAAACATCACTGCCATTGGCCAACTTTGAGTTCTAGGAGACACATGTCAAAAATTCTCCCATTCATTAGTATATTATTAATATTAATGCTTGAACAAACTTAAGAATGCCTAGAGAGTATCATTTGTTACTTAATTATAGACACTCCTCACTACATAAATAAAATCTGGGTATAGTTAAGAATTTCTCAATATGGAGTTTTAATGTATTAGAATGATCATGTCAAGTTTATTTCAATGCATTTGATGACAGCAAATTTATTCTTAAAGGAGATTTTTTTTTTTTAATACAGACAAGAGTTATCTAAAACCAAAAAATGGTGAATAAAGTAGATGTGCCAAATAGCTTGTTTTGGTGGGGAGAGGTGGGTATAAAAATTAGTTGTATTTATAAAATAATGTGAAGTGTTTTCCTTGGGTATTTCTTTAGCTGGGTTTATAGGCGAATGCAAAAGAGTTTTATTGATGCTCTGAGTGATTTCGTTATTGTTCAACAAGTATGTTGCTTTTTGGAGTTTCAACTTTGAGGAAGGACAACATATTTTATATTCCATCACATTTGTTTAAAAAGTCACCAAACCTTATAGTTATACCTTTAATCTAATGGCCTTAATTCAAATTATTCATTTTTACTATAAAGAGAATTATTGCAAATTGGGAGTTAACACTGGGATTTCTTAATATATGCATCCTCAGTCAACTCATAAGCATGGCTCAGGGTGCTGTTAGGTGCTATGTGGGAACCAAAATATCCCTTAGGAGTTTAACACCTAGTTTAAGGCAGAAGACTGATAAATATTCAATGATTTGAGGACAAAATAAAGAAGTTGCTGTTTTGATGTAAGTTTTTAATTATTGTTTTATCATTAGCTTACTAATCTAACGAACAAAATGAATACGTTTTATTTTGTCCTATCTTTGGCTGCACCTCACTCCATCATTACTCCTCCTTTCTTCCTAGCATGGCCTAAATAACTAGTCAGGACAACACCTATCCCTTATTTATTGAAACATTCAAATTGTTTGGATGAGGTCCCATCCTGCAGCCAAGATATGATAGATCAACATACCACAAAGGTTAAGCACTGCCCTTCCATAGTAAATTGAGATCATTACATAATTCTTCCAGATGAGTGAGGACATTGCGAGAGAGGACATAATTATTATATGTGGAAATGAAAATAATAATATTTCTTCCCGTTTGTAATGCTCACTAACTTGTATGAACTATATATTTCTGGGTTTTTAATTCATATTTGCTATGTTCTGAAAAAGGATTTGAGGTAGGTGAGTGAAGTGTAGATAATACATAAGCAGCGGGCCGTGTAGGTTTGTTTCCCTACTCAGAACATAGATTATAATTTTATACACTCTAGTAATAGCATAATAAGTGTAGCTTAAATGTTTAAGCAACCAGATTTAAACACTGCTTAACTTGATAGTGTGGGTAATTTATACTTAAGACAAGCTAGCCAGGAGTTTTTACGTTTAGTATCCAGAGCAATCCATTTCACTGTGAGCTAATTGTTCTGACTAAATGGATCAATTAGTCAATCCAATGCAAAGGTCAGTGTCATTGATTTTCCTCCCACTGAATTAACATTGACTATAATGTACCCATTACTGAAAATATTGAATTCTAGATTCAAGCCCATAGTGTCAAATGTGAAACAGATTGTCACTTTTTAAAGATTTTATTTTTAAGTTGAACATCTGATTCAAGTTCAACTCAGGCCATGATCTCAGGCTCATGAGATCAAAACCCCGTGCTGGGCTCTACACTCAGTGCGGAGTCTGCTTGAGGTTGTCTCTCTTCCCCTGTCTCTGCTCCTCCCCCCTCACTTTCAATCAATCAATCAATCAGTCAATCTTATTTTTTTTTTTTTTAAGTAGAATTGAGGTCATGTAGCACACATGGCTAGTTGTCCACCCCAATATACACATCCCCTTCTTTAAAACACTAACTTGATAAAATCTAAGGTAAGAAATGTACCCAACTATAAATACTTGATATTTCAGTCTCTCTTCCAGCTGGGAGTATCCATTTGATACCATTTGGCCGGTGGGATATAGGTGGATGCCCCTGCGGTGGGTTGGCCTTCTTAAATAAAATAGTAAACCTTTAAGAGGAAAAGGTCTCAGGATTCCATCCTGTTCATCTTCTGGGACATGGATGTTATGCCAAAGAAGCCAAACCCATCTTATGGTCCAAGGAGGGTAGGGCAGGAAGATAGAAGCATCCTGCGTGGACCACTACTCCAGCTCTAGCTACTTACCTCTGGGTTTCTTATGTGAGAAACGATACGTCTCTGTCTTGGTTGAATTTTTGCAAATTACACAGACTATAAATGTACCCTAAATGGTTGCCCAAGAAATGGTAGCTATTCTATGTGAGATTTGGTAAATAGGAACTATTTTGGGAAAGTTTCAATTAATTAATAAATTGACATGAGAACAGGTGAAAGAGGGGCACCCTCTTTCTGATCTGGCTCAGTGGGTGGAGTGTGTGACTCTTGATCTCAGAGTTAGGAGTTCAAGTCCCACCTTGGGTGTAGAGATTACTTAAAAAATTAAAAACAAAAATTTAAAAGCAGGTGAGAGACTCTAATATCAGGGAGGTAAAAGCAATGATATTATTAATAATAATCATTATAGTTCATCTTTATTGAGTGCTGACCATATGCCAGGTACTGTGCTATGTGTTATATGTATGATATCTATAATCCACTTACTACTTACAGCAGTCCCATAGGGTAGGATTATTTGTTATCCTTATTGTTATTTTACAGGTAAGAGGAATGAAGCTTGGGAAAGTTAAGTAATTTGCCTTCGGTTACACAGCTAATTGGTGGTAGGGCTGGGATTCCAGTTTTTGTTTGCTGTTTTTTTTTAAGATCAAGGCTTCAACAGGTCAGTTGCATCTGAGGCCTCTTATAGCTGCCTTCTCACTGGGTCCTCATATGTCACTGTGTGTCTGTGTCCTAATCTTCTCCACTCATAAGGATTCAGTCATAGTGTATTAAGGCTCACCCTAAAGAACTCATTTTAATGTAATTCCTTAAAAGACCTTATATCCAAATAATGTTACATTTTTAGGTGCTGGGGGTGTTTCTTTCTTTCTTTTAAAGATTTTATTTATTTATTTGACAGAGAGAGATCACAAGCAGGCAGAGAGAGGAGGAAGCAGGTTCCCCGCTGAGCAGAGAGTCCGATGTGGGGCTCGATCCCAGGACCCTGAGATCATGACCTGAGCCGAGGGCAGCGGCTTAACCCACTGAGCCACCCAGGTGCCCCGGGTTAGTGTTTCTTAACATCATGCTGTGCCTCTCCTTAATCTTCCCTTCTTCCCACCACAACTCCATACCCAGAGGAGAAGATTATGCCCGAAGGCAGAAGGACAGGATAGGAATTTGACTTAGTCTAGGAATACAGGGGCAAGGAATAGTAGCAGAAGAGAGTTGCCCAAAGACAAATGGAGGAGAAAGCATTAACTCACAAAACAATGTCAACAAAAAGCAAGGTAAGAGGAATTTCATGATGAACAGGTTTAACTGTTAATTCCTAAATATCCAGTAAATGAGTACCAGGAATGCAAGAGAAATCTAAAAGGGAAGGGGAGGGGTCTGAAATCATCATCAGGAGAGGCAAAGCTACAGACTGCTCTACAGAACTTCTCCTTTTTCTTTTTTTTAGGATTTATTTATTTATTTATTTGAGAGAGTGTGTGTGTTGCACAGAGTAAGAGGAGGAGCAGAAGGAGAGGGAGAGAGAGAGAGAGACTCTCAGGTAGACTGCCTGCTGAACACAGAGCCAACTCAGGGCTCGATCTCATGACCCATGAGACAGTATTTATTCACTAAAGTTTAGTGGCCAGAAGAATACTCCTCAAAACCTTTAGGTGTGAGGGAAAGTACTTGACCAAGGGCCCAAGGTGGACTCTGAAATCAACGTTTCCCACACTCTACTTGTGAAGGAGTGAAGGAGCTGGCCCAAACTCTATGGCCATCCTAATCCTGGGAGACACCTGCTCTTCTGATGGATTACTTTGGCTTGAGGATTCTTCAACATTCCTTGCTGCACTTTCCTTAGGCTGCACTAGCTGACTGCTGGCTCTTCCAGCCCCTTCCTCTGGCCCTTCTCATTTTTTATCACAGGGATTTCTCCTAATAACATCTTTGTAAGTCTAACACCATTTTGGTATCTGCTTCTGGGAGGATCCAGACTAATACAAGTGGTTAATGATTCCCTAACAAAATGCCTTCAGTCTGGACTTCTTTCTCAAACTCTAGATCTCTTCAGATGTTACCAGAAATTTCCACAAAGATTCTTTGTAGGCAAGCTCCATCTTGTATGCCGCCTTGGTGTGAACATTAAACAATAGCTCAGGCCCCCTCATTCACACGACCCTCTCCATCTAATCAGTAACTATTTCTCCTTCCCATCCTACCGCTGCTACCTTTCTTATAATTTCTCAGTTGACTGTAGCAGCTTTTCATTTGTTCCCATTGTCTCCAGAGGCATCTCTGTCAAAATACCCTTCATGTTGTGGTCTGAGGAAGCTTCCAAAACCACAACTCTGATCATATCATGTCCTTAATTGGGACTCTTCAATGGCTCCCCTGAGGTGACAACAACAGCTTGATAACCGTCCTGAGGTGACCCATGAGAAGAAAGAAATTCTTCATCACAGCAGAATGCACACATACTTTTATAGGAGAGGCATGTACATGCATAATATGCATATTTGAAGTAGAAGTTTTATGAGGAAATTTTACCCTTGCTACTTGTGATGCACTCTGATATCTTCTACACTGTGCATTGTATTCTGTTCTATAAAATCTATTCCACACAAAGCAAGTACAGCAGACCACTAAACTGACCTCATAATCTACTAATAGATTGTAGCTTACAATTAAAAAAATCCTGGTCAAGAGGATAAAATCCAAATTCCTTATCTTGGTTTCCAAAGCTTCCCCTGATAAGCCTCCCACAACAGTTTTGGTTTCATTCACGTATTCATCAGTAAATAGTGGGCCTTCAAAGGCCCACTCCCTGTCAGGCACTATGTGGAGAACTGAACAGCAAGCAAAGGCTCAGTGCCAACCAGAGAAGAGAGTGCAGTATTTTGTGAAACATAGACCACGGAAAAGCTTACTAATATTTAATGATGAAATAGAGGTAAATACAGAATGTTGACGCAGCACACAGGGTGTGTACTCTGGCCATTCTGGGGTGAGTGGAGAGGACTTTCCAGAAGAAGAGACACCCAACAAATTAAGTCAGAATTAACTAAGAAAAGGGAGCTGTGAGTAGGGTCCCAGGCAGAGGAAATAGCTGGCTGGTAGCCCCAGAGATGAAAGAGGGCAGGACATTTTTGAAGAGTAGAAAGTGTTTCAGTGAGGCTGGAGGACAGAGCCCAGGAACTTATGGTAGGAGATGAAGATGGAGAGGTATTGACCTACCATCAAGGATGTTGAAAGCCTCCTATGCTCTTTCAGGCCAGGGATTTTCAGATCTGTCTCAGAGATCTCACTGGTTCCACAGGTGCCTTGGAGACTGTATAAAGACACAAGATAAATGTCAAGCAGGTTGGGCTCTCTCTATCCCCTTCAACCTGAATAGCAGAGGCAGAATATTAACATGGTAGGGGCCAAGGGCCAGCCACCCAGAATGGACCACAATAGCATATTGATTATTTTGAATTGAAGTTACTTGGGAGGCAACCAGTGCAAATACACTCAGAACCTCCTCTGCCCACCGTGCCTCCTTGAAAGCAGGAAATCTTCCACATAAAACATACGCTCTCTGTACTAAGACGTAAAAAGTCACCTTTATAAACAAAGATAGGAGCTTTAAAGTGGAGAAATTTACAGAAACAAACCTTATTACTTTTTTGCTAATCTACAACTTCAGCCCAAACTCTAGTTAGAATTCCTACTAATTTAAGCTCCCAAACACCTATTTTCTTTATCCTGTCAGTTCCTCATGAGTTCGTTGTCTCTTCACCTAAAAAGAGGAAAAACTGCCTGCTTGGTCATTTCCTTAGGTCTCGATTTTATTATTGAGCCTCGATGCATACATAATAAGACTTTAGGGTTTTTTTCTTCTGTTAATTTTCTTCATGTAAATGTTAGTCCAGCTGGAAGACCTGGAAGGCTAGAGGAAGACTTCTTCCTTCCCTGTAGCATTTGATATAGAACATTCTGGCACAAGTGTGGGAAATGGATTGAAGGAGGGCCAGCCCAAGCTGGGATAGTGTCAATAAGTGAGTAAGAGCAGAGAGGTGGAAAGAATTTAGAGCTGGGAGGAAGAAAAGACAGCACAGGTGATAGAATTCTTGAACAAGTCCCCATCATTTACACTTGCTGCATATTGTTTCCTTTGCTTAGAACATGGGTTTTTAATCTGATTTATTTATTCTTATTTTTGCAGTAGGTCCTGGTGAGGTCTATGGAATCTTTCTCAAAGTGTATTTAAATACACAAACATATATATTATTACAAAGAGACCCAATTATATTCACATAAATTTATCCAAATACCCAAAAAATGAATTTTTGTTATAGTATGTTTCCTTATTAATTCAATAAATAATAGAGTCTTACAGTGCATCTAATACCTATGGTAACTTCAAAGTAGGGATACATGTTAATAATGTTTCAAGAATGTGAGTCAACGGCACGGTCAGTTGACTATGTCTAAGGGAAAGAGTTGGAAGGGGAGAGAAAACGATACTTCCTTTGAATCCGTCTTTCAGGAATATAGGAATTTCATGTTATGGTTAGTTGTTGAAAAGAATGTTAGAAAATCTGCCTAGGATAAGGCAGTGAATAGAATAAGGATGCATAAAGGATGCATGGAAATGTGTGGCAGGCAGAATGTGAAAGATTCCTGTTTAACTTTGCCCTTTGCTCTAATGGCAATCCAACCAAGATGAACAGGTTTTCTAGGGAGAAGTTTAGATCATGAGCCAGAAGCAGTCTTGGATACCTGAGACAGGTGAAGAGTCAAGCTCCCTGAAGGCAAATTCTGAGCTTCCATCTCTTGGTGGTTAGACACATAGACAATTTACTGGGAAGCTAAATCCTCAGAGCCCTACACTTGGATGAGCCCTTTCGGAAGTCATCTGATTTTGTACTTGGAAGTTATTTGTGAGTATGTGTCCTTTCTATAGAGTCACTACCAAATTGTATGAGACTTGAGACTCTGGTTAGAATATTAGAAAAAATGTTACAGAATTGTGCCCAGCTCATAGTATGCTCCATTTGTCTCAACTTACTAACCAAATAATGGGTGTATGCTGATGTTTCTAAATTCTAACATATAGTATCTTACATTTGCAGAATAAAATAGACTCATAACACTCCAGCATGACGTGATTGGTTTGTCCCTACTTTTGATCATTCTTTGTTCCTTTCCTGAAATACCTATATTTTTTTCTTCTCTTTCAGGCTCTTAAACCATGGCCGTCTTTAAATCCCATGGTAATAGGTAGATCTTAGAAACTCCAACGGATAGAAAATGTTGCCATTGTAGTATTTAGAAAAATATGAAAAGTAAACCATGGCATGTATGTGGTAGTGATATGGCCAACAGAGAAAGGTAATGGAGAAAGATAAAGGAGGAAGGTACGGGCTGGCTGTACCATCAGATCTGGGAGGTGAGCGCCAAAAGTAATGATAATAAAGGGCTCCTAGGTGACCCAGTCCATTAAGTGTCTGCCTTTGGCTGAGGTCATGATCTCAGAGTCCTGGAATCAAACCCCACATTGGACTCCCTGCTCAGCAGAGAGCCTGCTTCTCCCTCTGCCTCTGCATGCTGCTCCCCCACTTGTGCTCTCTCTTTCTTTTAAATAGATAAATAAATAAAGTCTTAAAAAATGATATTGATTGTAAAATGGGCTTTTCAAAAAGAAATTCAGTATTTAATCCACAACAAACTTTTTTTTTGAAGTAAACCTGAATACCTTCACTAAGGTAAAAAACCAACCAACCAACCAATCAAACAAACAAAACTTAGTTATTTGAAGCCATACTGCTTGTCCCTAAAATTCAGAGAGTCTTTAAGAACATACCTTTTCTGGCATGACAATTCTAACAATTAATGTATGTGGATAAGTGATCCTACAGAAAGGTCCCCAGAACAAAAGTTGTTGATATATCTGCATTAATTTTTTATTAACATATAATGTATTATTAGCCTCAGGGGTACAGGTCTGTGAATCGTCAGGTTTACACACTTCACAGCACTCACCATAGAACATACCCTCCCCAATGTTCCATTTTGAGGAACCTCCATGCTGTTTTCCAGAGTGGTTGCACTAGCTTGCATTCCCACCAACAGTGTAGCAGGGTCCCCCTTTCTCTGCATCCTCACCAGCATCTGTCATTTCCTGACTTGTTAATTTTAGCCATTCTGACTGGTGTGAGGTGATATCTCATTGTGGTTTTGATTTGTATTTCCCTGATGCCAAGTGGAGCATTTTTCCTGTGTCTGTTGACCATCTGGATACTTTGCAGAAATGTCTGCTCATGTCTTCTGCCCATTTCTTGTTGGATTATTTTTTCTTTGGGTGTTGAGTTTGATGAGTTCTTTATAGATTTTGGATACTAGCCCTTTATTTGATATGTCATTTGCAAATATCTTCTCCCATTCTGTCAGTTATCCTTTGGTTTTGTTAACAGTTTCCTTTGCTGTGCAAAAGCTTTTTATCTTGATGAAGTTCCAATATATCTACATTAAATTTTAATTACATTTTAAAGTAAAAAGGAGAAATCATCTGAATATTCTGCTCTGTGTAGTTAAATGGGACTTATATTTTAAAATTTTATTTTACTGAGTGAAATAAGACAAGCAGAGAGACTCAGCTATCATATGGTCTCACTTATTTGTGGAGGATAACAAATAACATGGAGGGCATGGGGAGATGGAAAGGAGAAGGGAGTTGAGTGAAATTGGAAGGGAAGGTGAACCATGGGAGACTATGGACTCTGAAAAACAATCTGAGGGTTTTGAAGGGGTAGGGGGGTGGGAGGTTGGGGGAACCAGGTGGTGGGTATTAGAGAGGGCACAGATTGCATGGAGCACTGGGAGTGGTGCAAAAACAATGAATACTGTTACACTGAAAAGAAATAAAAAATTTAAAAAAATTTATTTTAAAAAGCACTGTACCTGAAAAGACTCAAAGGAAACTTACCTGCATATTATTAAGTGAAAGAAGCCAATCTGAAAAGGCTACATGCTTTATGATTTCAACTATATGACATTCTGGAAAAGGAAAAATAATGGAGACCAAAGAATCAGTGGGTGTCAGGAATTGGGAAGCAGGAGGGGTGAATAGCAAGAGAACAGAGGATTTTGGAGCACTGAAATAACTCCATATGATACTGTAGCAGTAGATACTTGTTATTATAAATTTGGCCAAACCTATAGGATAAACAACACCAAAAGTGCACCATAATGTGAACTATGGACTTTAGGTGATAAAGACATGTCAATGAAGGTTCATCAATTATAACAAATGTATCATTGGAGTGTAGGCTATCTATCAATAAAGAAGAGGTTGTGCCTGTGTTTGTGTCTGTGTGTGTGTATGTCTGTCTGTGTGTGTGTAGACAGGGGATATATACAGATATATAGGAACTCTCTGAACTTTCTGCTCAATTTTGCTGTGAACCTAAAGCTCCTCTAAAAAATAAAGTCAGTTAATTAAAGATACATTGTCTGCTCTTTAAAGTTGAGTATGCAATGTCACAGGTAGGCCAGAGAGAGACCAGGGATTCAGACAGGTGATGAAGCTGGAAAATCGGTTTAGGGTTAGACTGAGAAAAATCTGTCAACAGCAAGGATTTGTTTTTTTGTAAAACAAAACCAACCAACCAACCAGGCAGGGACATAATTAGAAAAGTGTCAAAGAAGATGACTCTGGCAGCAGATTGTAAAATGGGTTGGCCAAAGAGGAAGGGAGGTATGAAGTCCCACAAAGGACAAAAAAACAACAGCTCCCATCTATTGAGAGCTCACTATGTGCCAAGCACTGTAGTAAATGCTTTATGTGCATCATCCTACTTAATCTTCACAATGACTCTATGAGGTGGATGCAATTATTATCCTCATTTTACCTCAAGGAAAAGGGAGAAGTGGAAGCTTGAAGAAGTTCCATAAGAGCCAGGTTCTTGGGCGTGTCCCTTCTGCAAGTGCACATCCCTTGGTTTAAGCATCAGTACTCGCTATCTTGTGATTCTTTTTTTTAAACAAGGGACCCTTATTTTCATTTTGCACCGGACTTCGAAAATTATGCATCCAGTGCTGGTTAAAGAATTTTGTCTGTGGCCACACATGCAATACATGTAGGATATGGGATCCAAGAGCTTATGTCTATGATTGTGCTGTTTTACACTATTTACAGTCCAAGAACAAATAGAATTGGAAGGAGAGCGAACAGATGTGAAAGACATTTTGTTAGCACTGACAAAGTTTAGAAGGTGGGGTTTTTTTTTTCAGATGAAAATAAGTTTGCTGTGAGAATGTTTTTAGGATTTCACAAGATCTGTTGTGCTAACCAGAGGTTTCCTATTGAGAAACACTGTAACATCATTGAGGATGCACATGACTGGTCTTGGAGGCTAAGGAGCTCTGAGCCTTATATCAGGTTGATTGTGACACCTGGTGACAATAATGTGTTATTGCAAGGATTTATTTTTGCTGTTTCCCTTAAGTTATACACTTCCCAGACTATTTTTCCCTGTACTCATTGAAAAATCAGATTTAAAAAACCACTTGATTTATTTGTCCCAGTTATTAATAAGAGCTTTTTATACAAAAAATTTCATGGGGGGGTGCCTAGGTCGCATGGTCAACTGGGCTGTCGACTCTTGGTTTTGGCTTAGGTTGTGATCTCAGAGTCTTGAAATCAAACACCATGTGGTGCTCCACGCTCCACACAGAATCTGCTTGGAGGTTTCTCTCTCCCTCTCTCTCTGCCCCTCCCTGCTGCTCTCTCTCTCAAGGAAATAAATAAGTCTTAAAAAAATGTTTCATATGAAATTTTGAAGAGCCAAGTAGTCTAAATCAGAGATTTTTTTAAGGAATAATATTAATTTATGGGATGAAAAATTAGAACACAAGTATATAAGAATTATGAATATGAATATGTGTATATATACATATACATATATATGTACAAATATATATGTATATATATTCTCCAAAGAATATTTGGCATATTGCTTTAATTTACTCTTACAGAATCCATCTGTATAGAAAAGTAGGTAGAGTGCTCTGAGTAACCAGAATCATACAGTCTTACAACACAGTATTTTCAATAGAAACCTATATTTTATCTGTAGTGGTGAGAGAATTATATATATGGTACTTATAGTTGACATGGAAGTCATAAGAAAACTGTCCCAAATTGTGATCTTAAAATATATATTCAGCATGTATTTAAATGGGGGTTTCCTTTGATGTTGCTTTGGAGTTCTTTTCATTTTATCAAGCACGTAACAATGCAAGCTTAAGAAATAGTTGACTGAATGGGGACAGTCATTAAAGATAAAAGAGTCTATCTATCCAGCTCCTGGATAGATTTTAGAATGCCAGTTAAGTAGATACAAATGGAATTCCTATGACTGTTGACCATTGGAAGTCTTGAAATAATATTTAGATCCTCCAAATGTTCTCTCACTGCATGAGAGGAAAAAAATATATATATATACATATACGTTCACATATATACATATATATACACACACATATATGTATACTCCCAACTTTCAAGCATGTGTCCTTAGAATTATTTAAAAGTAAAATCTTAAAAATCACAAAGATGATCATAATCACAATTAAATGTGTGTTAAATTTTTCAGTATAACACATTTTGGACTGGTTGATCTTTTAGTCAACAAAATTAATATCTATGTGCAAAAAACTGAGGTAGGCAGTGTCTTAGAAATATGAAGGTGTGTTAAACTGTGATGCCTCTTGTACCCAGGTAGGTAACCTAATATCCAAATCAGTGAAAGTGTGGAGCAATAACAAAGAGGGGAGGGCATGCCTAGCCTAAAAGGGAGTGGCTGCTGCCCAGATCCAGATCATGGTTGCCATGTGGCCATGTGGGTCCACAATCATCAGATTCCAGAAATCCAAATTGTTTTATGAAAACTGTTACCACACAGATCAGCAAACTGGCCCAGAGACAAGATGCAGGGGTGTTGGAGACCCTTACTGTTTACCTTGTTTACTACTTTCAACTTTCCTTGCTGTTAATTTTGAAATTGCTAAAGTAATAATGGAAATCACTGTTCTCTGCTTACACTCTAAGCACGAGGAAAGAATTTAGTTCCTAAGGTGAGAGTGGTAATCATGTGAGAGTGATAATCATGGAAGAAAACTCATGTTTAGCTTAGTTTATTTCAACAAACATGTACTGAATGGCCGGCATTGTGTTGGCAATAAGGATTCAAAAAAAGACTGAGAAAACCGTGAGGAGCGCCTGACCCAGACTGGGTGGATCAGGGAAAACTTTCTAACACCTGAACTTAAGTAATGAGTGGTGTAGACCAAATGGGGAAGAAGGGATGTGGGGGGATAACGTTTTAGGGAGGACGCGTCTGGTGAAGGGTAGCATTTCAGGCAGCAGGACAGAGCCATCAAGGACCCAGAAGCATGACATAGCCTCAGTGCACAGAACTGCAAAATGTTTGACACCATTAGAGTTTGAAGTGCAAAACAGGGAGTACTGGGAAAGGAGGAAAGGAACCAAGGAAACTAGGAGTTTGCCCAGAAGGAATCGCTAAAAGGTTCTAAGTCTCAGAGTGACATGGTTAGAATGTGTAATATAGCATGGTAGTGCTCCCTTATCCATGGTTTCACTTTTCGCAGTCCCAGTTACTAGCGGTCAGTTGAGGTCTGGAAGCAGATGGTTCTGCTGCTGATATATTGTCAGAAGAAGGTCACCATATCCTAATGTTACATCACATTTCCCGTGTCCTTCACCTCCCTTCATCACATCATGTGGGCATTTTATCATTTCACATTGTTACCAGATGTTGAGTGCACTACAATATTTCAAGAGAGACCACATTCACAAAGCTTTTATTATAGTATATTGTTATAATTGTTCTATTTTATTATTAGTTATTGCTGTTAATCTCTTACTACACCTAATTTATATATTATGTTTGTGTAGGAAAAAACATAGTACATAAAGGGGTTTGGTACTATCTGTGGTTTCAGGCATCCACAGTGGGGAGTCTTGGAATGTATTCAGTGTGGACAAGTGGCGATGACCATAATCCACTCTGGCTGAAATCAAAGTCAAATAGAGATGGAGCAAGGCTTGAGCCAGGGAGACCAGTTAGGAGGATATCCTAATACTTTAAGTAAAGAGTGTGGTAGGATTTTAACAGGATGAGAGCACACTTGAGTATGTCCGTAGACTGAAGACAGAAACAAGAAGTGAGCGAAATTGGAAAGACAGGTTAAATGGTTGGAGCACAGTCAGGGGAGCTAGAGCTGAAGCAGAATTAAATTTGGCTTAACTAATTCATCCTCTGAAACTAGCAGGTTGGAGACAAAAGAGAGTAGATGGGACATTTGGGTCAGGAAGTAATGGCATGTTAGAGTTTGCAGGGATAGTAGTGACACTGTAGAGTTTAGGAAGGCAAATTTAAGTAAATTTAGAGCAAAGAAAGTTGTAATCCCACGGTTTTGAGTCTTACAAGTTGTGTGGCATGCAAAAATAAAAAGCAGGCTTTACAAGTGCAGGCAATTATAGCGAGAGGGAAAGAAAGCACGTTATTATCAGAGACTAGTCTGGAGTCTCTCCTTTGAATTCAGAATTTTGGAGGACTTTAGAAGCAAGTTCACAGAATTCAGGTAGCTGCCTGAGAGTAACCCAGAATGAGTTGAGGCTTGGGGGAAATGGTAAGGTTAGTCAAAAGAGCTTTTTAAGAGTTATCTTCGTAGAACAAAAATTTGAAAGATACACTGCCACTGAGAGGTAAGACATAATGTTGACAAATAGAAATGACAGAGAACAAATATAGAAGCCCTCTTTTCCCCAAATTTTTGCTCAAGGAGCATAATCATGAGATGAGAAAGAGTATAACTATTTAATAGGGACACTAATAACTGGACCATGTCCAGAGGAGAAGTTCTGTCATGTGAAGATTGGCTGAAAGAACTGACATTTGTTAGCCCCAAGCGAGGGGCATGAGAGCGATTTTTTCATACCGGAAGTGCTACTAGAATAGGGGTTAGAGACTTCTATTGTAGGTTGTAGTCACAAGGTTGGGAAAGGACAAGGGAAGAAAGGAAGAAAATATGGTCAATTCTTAAAAGTCACAGGAAGCTGAATTTTAGCCAATGTAATAACTTTCTTCCTATTAGATTCTCCATAGTTTTCCCTCAACATTTTATTATTATTATGTTTTTCAAACATTTAGCAAAGTTAAAAGAATCTTACAGCAAATAACTGTATACTTACTGCCAAGATTCTATTATTAACGTTTTATGCATTATCAAATATTTACCCAGATACCCATTCCTCTATTTACCCATAAATCCATCTAATATTTTGGATATATTACCAAGGAAATTTCATACAGCTTTGGCTATCATTGGGAAGGTTGGTGTTTTGTGAAGGGGAGGTATAGGCAGATGACCTTCAAAGGCTGAAGGAAACTTAAGCCCAAAGAAAATGGCGGTAAGTCCAGCTTTATGAGAAATGATTTATTAAGGGGACTTACTGACAGAAGTGTGTCTTGGGTGGCTGCAAGATCCCACTTCTTGTAAGACCCGAAAGGCTGGGGAGTATAATCTGGCTAAACAAAGACAAAGAATGCATGTGTGGAGGATGCTCAAGAAGGCTTCAAGTCACAGAGTGGTCATGATGGTCAGTTCATCCAAGAGGAGGTTAGTCTGTCACACAGTGGGGCATCCTAATTCCAAAAGCTTTTTTTCAGAGGCTAATGGCATCTACTGGGGACACTATAGAGGGGATTTCTGCATTAAGAAGGAGGAGTGGACCAGACTATGGCTTTCAAATTTTTTGGACTGCTATTTATACCAAGAAATGTATTTCACATTCTTAACCACATATATTCTGAAGTAAAAATTTCAGGAAACAATATTTACCCGTAATCTATGTGAAGGATGCCAATATTTTCTACTTTATTTCATTAAAAAAAATGGCAGTCATGATCCACCAACTTGATTTGATGACCCACCAATAGGTTGTGACTCATTTGAAAATCACTGGACTAGTTATCTCCAAGAAGATTCCTCTTTTTAAGAGAATCCTGTGGCTACTACTAGGATTTCTCTAAAATTCCCAATAACCAGGAACCTATTTTGAGTCTCAGCACAATATTTATCTAGCATGTATAGAATTATGTTGTATGGCATGCATGATTAGATGTTGAATACCCAGTTAAGACTTATAGATAGATCAAATTAAACACTCTTAGGAGTCAGTTTTTTTTTTTTTTTAAGATTTTATTTATTTTTTTGACACACAGAGAGTGAAAGATCACAAGTATGCAGAGAGGCAGGCAGATAGGGAGAAGCAGGCTCCCCACTGAGCGGAGAGCCCGATGCAGGGCTGGATCCCAGGACCCTGAGATCATCACCTGAGCCGAAGACTGAGGCTTTAACCTACTGAGCCACCCAGGCGCCCCTAGGAGTTAGTTTTTTAATTGCTTTTATTTTCATGAACATAAAGATATAGGTATGCCCTATTGGTTGGGTGAGATGGCTTCACTACTCATGTATAGTCTTCTTTTATTAAATACCGCTATCAATCCCTGCTGTGGGTCTGACAAAGTTGAGAAGACCAAATGAGAAAATACTTTGAAAACCATTTTTTAATATTATTCTGTGAAGCCAGGAAAGAGAGGCTGTAGTCAAGTTCTGCGAGGCACCATCTCAGCTGTTCTGAAAGTCTCTACTCTTGCAGAACTTACATTAGCCTCCAAGACCAATGACTATGCCCAAAGCACGAGACTCCCTAAAAGGGTATTAAGCTGAAAACTTGCCAGTGGTTTGATGCCCCCTATTCGAGCGCTCCGCTCCGTTTGCGCATGCTCAGGAGCGGCTCGGGCCTCCTCCCGGGGTTGGGCGGAAAGCGGAGGGTGGAGTGCGGGCCACGTGGGATCCAGTGACGTCATCTCCGGGCGCCGAGAGTGACTGGACTTGCTGTGGGCTTCCAAGGCCCCGGGGCGCTGCGGGTTGTATTGGCTGGATACCGGAGGGCGGAAGTGCAGTAGGGCTCTGCTCCGACCTCCGCGGCGCTGCCTTCTGCGGCTGCGCGGGCTCTCGGGACTCCAGGCTCGCGCGCCTCTGCGGGACAGTGTGTCAAGCCCCCTGCGCCGGCGCCCTACAGAGCCCGGGATCCGAGCGTCCTCACCGGTGCGGGAAGCCGGAGAAGGAGCTGGCGTTTCTGGTAGGGTGTGTGTGATTGTGTGTGTATGTGTGTGTGTGTGTGTGTGTGTGCGTCTCCTCGTCTTCCTAGTGTGGGGAAATGCCCGGAGGAGAAGGGCTGGGGAGGTGCCAGGTAGGTGTGGTAAGAGGGAGGGGCGAGTGGCGGGCTAGAGGAGCGCTCCCCCGGGCGGCGGTGGCGGGTGAAGGTGGTTCCTCCGGGGGAGGTGGGGTTGGCCAGACGCCGCCCCCGAGGACCTTGGGCAGGCCGGAGGGTGTAGCCTGTGTGATCTTTCTGGGAATATCTCAGTTCCTGATGAAAGTAGGAAGCGTGGCGTCTTATCGCAGGCTCTGGAGTTTAGTTCAAAGACGTGTGCATTTTTCGTGGAGCAGTTATTTAAATTGTAATTATTTCACAGGCAGTTCGATTCTATCCAAATTTAGTGGGTGATTCCTCCAGTTTATTTTCTCAACGGCATTCATTCTCATTTTTCTAATAATATTTAGTGCTGACGAAGTCGTTTTCTGTTGGCAAAGAACTTTCACATCCTTTATACTTTGGATTATTTTCAAATCATACCTGAAACTGGAGGAACGTAGAGAAACTGGATTGGTTCTAGATTTTTCTCAAGGGTGGTGAGGCACAGCATGTCTTCAGCAGCAACCAGAACTCAAGGGACTGTCAACAAACATCGCTGAACTTCCAAGGCCTTCCAGAATCCACGTGATAAATTTCAGTCTTTTGAGCTGGGTACTTGGATTTGAACTGAATTGTTTGTGATTTCCATAGATGGATTTGTTGGTTGAATTTTGAATTTGAAAGTAAAGATGTTGGGCTGAGGGTAGCAGTTGAGGTGAATTTTAGAGCTTTATGCTGGATTTTGAGTATGTGTTCTGATCTTCAAAGGTATACTGGTTAAAACTGGGGGAAGTGAATGGAATGGTACTATATGACTACGACTGTTTTTAGAATAATGTACATTCTCAAGTGTAGGTTTGCTTTATTAATTTAATAAATACTGAGTGCCTGTTATGTACCTCACACTGAAAAAAAGTAAATATAATAGTAAGCAGTGGACAAAACAATAAAAATGCTTACCATCATGAAGTTCACTTGGAGGGTGAGAGGGAAAGATATTAATGTAAAAATTAATTTTAAAATATCAGGTGGTGAAAGTGCTAGAAATAATAAATTTGTGAAGGGTAACAAGGAATGTTGGTGGCCTGCATAGGAAATTGCTGCGGTGGCTTTAGAAAAGATATTTGGAGACCTAAAAGTGATAAAGAAGGATTTCATGTGGATGTAGTTGAATGAACCATTAGACCGACCACAAAGTCCCTAAGGCAGGAATATACCAGCTAGTTTGGCTGGAACTGAGTGAGCAAAAAAGGGGAGAAGTAGCTAATCAGGTTAGAATGGGGCCAGGTCATATACAGCCTTGTAGGACTTTGTTAGAACTTTAGTTTTTGCGTCGAATGGGATGATAGGATTTGAGTAAAGGAGTAAACTCATCTGCCTTAGATTTAGAAGGATTTTTCTGATTGCTATGTTGTCTGTCTTTTAGGAAGGGCAGAAATAGTGAGACCCCTTCGTAGCCTATTTATCCAGCTTTAAGGTAAAGGTGACATGGATCAGTGTGATAATAGTGATGATGGTGAGAAATGGCCAGGTTCTGGACTTGTGTCTAAGCTAAAGCAAGAGGTATAAAGAAGGGTCAAGGATGACTCCAAGATAGGTGGCCTTAGCAATAGTTATCACTTTGTGGTTTGGGGAAGACCACAGAATAACAGGGAGGTGAGGGAGGAAAGTCTGAAATCATTTTTTGTTTGTACATGTTGAATTTTTAAATGAAATGTCCATATTGCATAGTATCTATAAAACTGGAGTTTATAAGAGAAGTCTGGGATGAAGAGATAAATGTGGGAATTGTTAATGTATAAATGATATTTAAAAAGTCATGAGAGATCTCCAAAGTGTGGCTCAAGGACTGAGTCCTTGTGCACTTCAGCAGTGGCAGGAGGTGGAAGAGATTTAGGAGCTATTCTCCCAGGATGGTGGTTGGGCCATTCATTAAAACCCCTGTTGATAACCACTCGTCCTTAGTAACAGCATAGAAGGAAATAGAAAGCTAGCTCATTAGCTGTGAGAAAGTGAGAGAGGAGATGCGAAAATTAGAGGAGATAATGAAATGGTGATCTAGGACAGATCATGTGATGATAATGAAATAGTGATCTAGGAGAATAAATGGACTCTGAAAATGTAGGCATGCTGGTCAGTACTCAGGGCCTACTTTTGAGGTTAGTGTTCATGAATTTAAAAGGAGACCTGCCAGCATAGATTATTTTTAGATGTTTTCAAATTTACTACCAGTAGTTATTTGATATTTTAAGTAGTTTCTAGGTAGTTGGAGATTGTGTCAGCAGAATAGCTTCAAGTAATAGGTTAGCCTTTCTTGATTTGTAGTGTGAAAGAGTCTAGTAATTGTGCATTATATTTTTATTATACTTCTTGTGCTGTTTGCTAAATATTGTTGGCTGGCAACCTGCTTTGTTCCAGGCCTTGAGTTAGTTGCAGAGAATGCTGCAGTCAGGAAATGGCCCTGTCCTCCACAAGCTTACTTCGAGTAGACTGCATCATGGGTTGTGATTTCTATGCTTCCAAAATATTGCCTTCTAATTGGATGCATGGTCATGAAATTGTAGTGTACGTATGAGAGGGGGAAATAATCTTGCAAAATAATGAAATTTACTGATTTTAAAGAATGATTATACTGATTTGGAGAAGAGTTTAGGTGGAAAATTTTCTTAAGTAGCTAGTGTAACTTTAAAATTTATATATTTTATACATTTTTTAACTGTTTCACAAAAATTCCAGAGCCTGCTATGTGCTAATTATGCTAATATTGAGGATATAAAATAAATATGACTCTGCTTCTGCTGTCAGTGAACTCACAGTTCAATGTGAGGACAGGCAAGAGAGAGATAAGATAAACATAACTACAGTGCATGGTTATAACATGCTATTATAGAAGTAATTAGATTGGAGATTGCTTAGTGGAAAGCTTCCCAAGGAGCTGATGTTACGCTGACTCTTAAAAGAAGAGTAAGAATTGGCCAAAAAGAAGAGGACCAAGGGTGTTTAAGGAGACAGGTCATGGAGGCGTGAGGAAATCATGTATTAAGTACATATGTCATTTATTGAGTGGTCACTAGTGCTAACCACCTAACAGCCCTGTGAAATGAGAATTATCTTCTACAAATATAAGGTTCAAAGGTGTCGGGATACTAGGACACACAGCTTACAGGTAGAAGTCTGGGTTTAAACCCATGTCAGTCTGATTTTAAAAACCCCTTAACTATCTATCTGAATTGCCTGCTGTTGGCATTTAAATCTTCCCTGTCCTTGTTCGTTATCCTTCAGCCAGTTTTTCATTAACTTCTATTCATTCTTCCTTGGAAAGACCTCATATCTGTCTTTCATCTATCCACTGCTACCAGTATAGGTCAAGCACTCATTATTTTATGCCTTAGTGTTGAAATTGCTTCCTGGCTACCCTTTCTCTGACTTGAGATCTCCTTTTGTGCACTGTTACTAGGTAGTTGTTTTAATCTCACTGTTATAAAACCTTACAGGCTTTGTAGGCTTGTTCGATGTAATTGAGAACCCACAGTCTTCTACTTGGTATGCTTCATGATCTAGTTTCACTTTACATTTATGGATTTGACAGTAGAGAAATAATAATTGCTATTATTTCTCAGCTCTTAGTATGTGTCAGTACCATGTCAGAGAGTCTCTAGATTTTTTTTCCCCCCAGAACAAACTGGTGAATTTCAAAAGTGAGGAAACCCTTGTAGGAAAGTGACTTGCCTGGGATCCCAGGTGATAACATGTCACTGTGTCAGCTCTTTCATTATCTACTACCCGTCCCAACACAGTTTCCTAAAAAATTGTCATGTACATTGCTCCTGCACGCTTTCTTCCTTTGTTGATGCTATTTTGCCCTGCTTGGAGTATCTTTATTCCATATTTTACCTATTGAATATTATACCCATTCTGCGTATGCTCATTCTTTTTTTTAATATTCTACACATTCTTTAAGTTCCGTATCTTTTAAATTCTTCCCTGAACACTATAGGGGATATTAATATTTTTCTTCTTCCTTTCCACCCTATTCCCCTATGAAAGCTTTCATAAAATAGCATTTAATTATAACCATGGACATTTTGGAGTTGGAAGGTTGTTGGCAACTTGTATGACATAAATGAAAGAATATGAGATTGGAAATCAGAGATTAAAAACCTTTGCTGTAACTTTATAAGTGTTGTAAAAGTGAAAGTGCAGTGAGAAAAGAAAAGAAATGTTTCACTTGAGTTATGCATAAAAGAAAGGCTGTCGGGGTGCCTGGGTGGCTCAGTTGTTAAGCGGCTGCCTTTGGCCCAGGTGTTGGGCTCAAGCCCTGCATCGGGCTCCCTGCTTGGCTGGAAGCCTGCTTCTCCTTCTCCCACTCTCCCTGCTTGTGTTCCCTCCCTCTCTCTCTCTCTCTCTCTCTGTCAAATAAATAAAATCTTCAAAAAAAAAAAAAGGCTACTTTGAGCTGGGTCCTAGAGAATGTTTAAGTCAGAAGACAGGGTAGGGAAGGCTGCTTTAGGGTAAGGAGCCACCAGCATGAACAAAGCCATAGAAAAGATATGAAAGTTTATGGTATGTTTACTAGGTTAGGAGATAATATCTTCTGGACAATGCCTGAGGTTTTTTTAAAAAGTTGTTATTGTCACTACCATCATCATCTTGGATGTCCTCAGCATCTGCCACACAGTTGGGCATAGGAAATGACCAAATATTGATTGACTCTATATTGAGTGTTAATAGAAGTGTTCAATTTTTTAAAAAAAAAAGATTTATTTATTAGAAAGAGCAAGCCCATGCAAGTATGAGTGGGAGGGTCATAGAGGGAGAGAGAATATGAAGCAGGCTCTGCCCTGAACATGGAGCTGGACATGGGACTCAATCTTAGGATCAGGTCCTGAGCCAGACCAAGAGTTGGATGCCCAACTGACTGCGCCACCCAGATGTCCCACCATGTTTAATTTTGAGACATGCTCTTGTTGGTTCTGTAAATTATGATAGATACTTCATAGTACGTATTATGGGCATTGTCCTAAGTGCTTTACATGTATTGATTTGATTTTTGTTACGTATTTTATGGGGTAAGTGCTGTTATTCACATTTTACAGATGAGAAAGCTGAGGCACAGAGAAGTTAATTGACTTACTTGAGGTCACAGAGTTGGTGATAAAGCTAGGTTTTGAATCCAGGCAGTCTGGCTCCATATTCTATATTTTGAACCCCCATATTGTAGTGCCTCTTAAGAGTTAAATTCTGTTTTTCTGCTTCTGATTTAAAAAATACGATTTAATATATCCTTTAGTTGTATCAGTGTATCAGCTGGTTTTTTGGGATGTTGTTTAGTTAAGTGTATTTGCATGCTTTTTTACATAATTCATTATACATGAATACTTATTAATATAGAAAGACTAACATTTTATGATGCTATAAATTTGGATCTGTGTAGTTTGACACAGTGACATTGTTTGAAGTTTTCATAAATCTGTTTAGAGATTTCTGTTGCTTTGTAAAATTTGTATTGACTATCACATAGCACCTTCAGCTGCCTTGGCTCAGTCAGATCTTCCCTTGAGGTCCTGTAAGGTATATATACATAAGAAACAGTGCTATATGGGAAATAAGGTACTGAGTTCTGTACCTAAAATCCTACCTTAGAACTTTGGTAAAGTCTTATGTTTACCAGAGTTTTGCAGTGGGATTTTAGGTATAAAACCAGTAAAAGGTAAGTACATACTTCCATCATTGTTGGGGAGAGACTCCCAGAAACAAAGAGAAAAGGGAGACGTTGGTCACTTCTTTTTATTGTTTCTGACACATGAAAGGAAGAAGCAGAAGACAGTGCCATGGAAAGAAAAAGCAGGGTGGTCAAGTGTTGTCATTGGGCAGAGTAGAGGGGAGAGAGGGAGCCATACCCAAATCTATAATATTTTTATTTATGATAACCCCTCCCTGTTGATAAACAAGATTCAAATGGTGTCTTGGAATCTGACAAATCTTGATAAACAAGATTCAAATGGTGTCTTGAAATCCTTCTTGAGAGGATAGTGGTTGGAGAAGGAAAGAACTTTAAGTGGCCATACCCACTTTAATTTTTAATTTTCCTTTGAATTATATTGTCTACCTATTTTTTTCTGAGGCAGAAAAATTATCCAGTGTGACAATATTGATTAGAGACTTTTGGCTTTAAAATTGTATTTAAATGTTCTTAAAATCTCTTAGGAAAGGAACTCTTTGTCTCAAGTTCTTGTTCTTTGTGAGCTAGAGAGGAATCTTAGTTCTAGCTAATGGTTAATTGGGTGTATTATAGTTAAAGAAACCATTGCTTACCACCGGTTGTATTAGATTAGATTTACTTATTTGCCATAACTTAGATTTCATTATTCCTTGTCATCAGTAGATTTATTCATAAAGAACAAGATATTAACGTAATCTAGAAATAGCGAGGTCTTTTCTTTCAGTATTATATTTTGTGTTATATGTAAACTTGGAAATTCTCCGCAGAGAAACTCAGTATGTTGTTTGAATTTGAAGTGTATCAGGGTGGAGTTATATGAAGTGTGAACGCTTGTATCACTTGCTTAAAATGGTGACTTTTATGGATGTACTTTAACAAAAATTAAAACTGCATTATGCCAGAAAGAGCACTAGACTCGGTTCAGTAACTCAGTGACCAGATTTGTTATCCTGGTTTCACTGTTACTTTAGTGGTCTTGTAATGTTTATCCTGGTTTAACTGTTAACTAAGTGCTCCTGTGATGTTGGACAGATTTTTTTCACCTCTTTCAGTTTATTTACCTGTAGATAATGTTGCATCCAGTTGACTTCCAAGGTGTACTTAATTATAGTGATACAAAATTCAGAACTCTTGAGTTTTTGTATCTTTGACTAATTAACGAATGACAATCTTTTTTTTTTGAATGGCAATCTTGATGTGCTTGGCATTGGTCAGTGGATGAGAAAAGAGAGAAAAGCTCCTTGAATAATTCAGTGTTAGTAATTGGTATTTGGCTAAACTGATATGGTTATTTAAAATATTGCCATAGGATATGCTAGTCAATGAAAGATGGGAGATGTGTGTGTGTGTGTATCTATATCTTAAATATCTATATATATTTTATGTAAGATATATATCATATATCTGTGTATCTATATCTTTGTACATATATATGTAGAAGGATATGGAATCTCAGTGTCCAGGTCCTGACAGTGTTTATTTCTGCATTTACTCATACTGTATATTACACTGTTACCTAGTTGTGAAGTATTAGTACTGGAAGACACTTGGATATTACAGAGGTCAAAAGCCATATTTTTCCATCATAGCCAAAATATTTCAGTTTGCAGATTTAGTGCTATATATGTGGGATAGAGAATACTTTAGTTAGTGTAGAAACATTTACTACTACTCCTGGTGGTAGAGGATTGGAGCTGGGTTTGCAGAGTGGGCAGGATTTGAAGGTGGGAAATGAGCGTATTAGGGAGAATGGTAAGACAGAGAGCAAGGTATTTAAATGGATAGTTCTGCTAGAAAGTTTACAAAAAGAAGTATAGTAAATAAGATTGGAAATATTGGTGGAACCAAACCGTGGACAGGATGAAATTAGAAAGAAAATAGGTCTATACAAAGTTTTTTTCCAGGATATATGTGTGTGCGCACACGTGCATATTTTTTTTTCCCCAGCAAAAGCAAACTATCTAGATGGAGAAGGAGAGGTTGAATATATTAGGTGGGGCAGGGATAATTGTGGGGATAATAGTTTGGAATTGGGCTATAAGGGACCATAAGGATATAGGTAAACTTCACTTTAGATGAGCAATAGACTCTCCTGGGGCTTGAGAGAACGTTACAAGTATAGTTTCACTTTGGCTGTAGTTCATTAGGTGCATAAGTTAGCACACGTTATTTTGAATTACTTCTATGATCCTTTTAAATAAATAATAGCTCTGCATTTATAATTTATTTGTGCTGATTTTGCGTTCATTCTAAAGAATGTTGATCACACAGTTTTTTGAAATGAATGATTGTTAATGGCATCCATTTTTTCCTATAATCTTTCTTTGTTCTAGAACATGTTCATTTATCCTTGCAAGGATCTAACTAATGCTCTTTGTTTTATTTTCAGTTTGGCTTTGTGTGAAAAAAGAATATAGCCTATATGCACTGCTTTAACCACTGGAAGAATGACAGATGACAAAGATGTGCTTCGAGATGTCTGGTTTGGACGAATTCCAACTTGCTTCACCCTGTATCAGGATGAGATAACTGAACGGGAGGCAGAACCGTATTATGTAAGTATGTTGATGATGGAAAATGGGATATCTGCCTTTGTCCGTTTTTGTAAATGAAGCTCTAAGAACCTGGAGGCTGTAACCCAACATTTTATATACAATTAATACTTGCTGATTATGGAAAAAAATTAGAGAACACGTATCAGGAAAAGGAGGGAAATAAAAATTACCTCTAATCCTACCACCCAGAGGGGAAAAACTGCTGTTGATGTGTTGATTATGGGACCTCCTTGACGTTCTTTTTTCATGAATATATACAATTATAAGTTATATTGTTATAGGAACAATTTTGAAAGTAATAGGCTCAGATTTGGTTCTTCTGTATTTAAGTGGTTCCAAGCAACTATTTACTAAATTCCTTTTTATAGCTCAATGAACATGTGAATGTGTGTGTTTTCATATGTTGATAAGCTAAAGTGTGTTATATAAAATACATAATAACAAATTACTGTATGTAGACTTGTAGGTTTGAACTAGTGTCATCTGTTCTAGAAAACAATATCAAATATCTTGTGATTATAACCTGCTTATTTTCCTTTTCTAAGTGCACATATAATCCAAACTTGAGCATCTGTCAATCAGAAATGATAGTATTTTGCTTTTTTTACTGAATAGGCCCTAATAGACAAAGGCATTCTCAGTTGTCATTATTTTAGTTTTGTCTCAGGTACACATAGTATTATTTACCTAGGAATATCTGGAAAAGTGAAGATTTATTTGTGGTGTTGGACTTTCTTGTTTTGCTTTAATAAAGCTTGCCCTTTGCTTTCTCCCTTATCTGTTTGAGGAGTAACACTGCTCCTCAGCCTGCTCCAGCCATGGGAAGTCAGACTGATGGAGGAAGCTACTTAAGGAGCCCCATACACTTACTTTTTGGGTATAGGAGCGCTTTCGCTTTTCTCTGTGTATCCTCAGCATCTGGCATAGGTCATGCAAGTTGTAGGCACTCAGTGCATGAGAGTCTCATATATTCACGTTGGGATTTTGTTTTAAATTGTCTCTTTGGGTTTTCTTACAGAAAATAATTTCAGAGAAATTGGGCAGTCTTTTGTTACTAGTATTAAGGTTATCATAACTGAATATATACTTTTGAGTCATTTTAACTTTGGAAATCTCGACAGTTTTCTGCTTTTAGAAAAATTTCCGTAGTTAAAAACCAAATGTCACAGTTTATTTTTAGAAGAATTTCACTTGCTAGGTATATTTTTTTTCCTTCTCTTTCTATAATATGTGTTAGGATATCACTTATGTTTTGTTTCCAAACTAGTTTCTGTTAGTTTAATTAAAACTTTAGCCTCTGGTGCCTTTCTAATTATAACTAAACAAAAGAATATATGTGTCTAGTTGGTCAAAGTGGCAAATATGAGAAATATGTAATTTAAGTCTGTTTACTTTTAAGTCAAAATACAATGTTTGACAGCTTCTTGTAGTTTAAAAAGAATCCAAGTAAAGAATATATTTTTTCTTCTTTATGTATGAAATCTGTAAAATATAAAAAGTTTGTTGTGAGAGTGGAGGGTTAAGTTGTTTTCTAGCTGTCTCTAATTGAATTGAAAATGGCAATAAGTATTGGGGATATCTATAGGAGGAAGAAAGCTCTTTTGTTTAACTGATAATTTTTTTGAAATACAGTTTCCCCTAATTTTTCACCCAAAGGAACTTCATATAGTAATTATGACTATGTTTTTGAAAAATATCAAGTGACAGGCATATAAAAAATACTAAATAAAAAGCTACAGTTTAAAACCATGTGGCATCACCTGTATTTTGCTCTTTATATACATACATACATAATTAATATAAATTACTACTTGCAGGAAGAAAATACAGGAAAACCTCAGCAGTGGTTAGTCTTAGAATTATAAATGAGGATGATAGTGACAGTCTGGTTTTGGTTTACATGTGTCTTAGTTGTAAATTACGCTTAAATGTATTTTTAATTGTGTTACTTTATAATGATGATAGTATTGTAAAGATTCCAGATGAAATGAGGTAAAAATATCATAACCTAGGAGGCAGTAAACCTCTTTCCCGGACATTCTCAAAACTTAGGTGAGGTGATTAATAGGATTATCACTGTGGCCTGAAAAGTCCACTCATGTTCAGGTGGTTGTGTAGAAAGGATAGGTGAATGAAATGTAGTTGTTTTTTTTTTTCTTTTTCTAAAAGATTTTATTTTTAAACAATCTCAAATCCAGTGTGGAGCTTGACCTCATGATGTTGAGATCAAGACCCTGGCTCTGATTGAGCCAGCCAGGTGCTTCTGTAGTTTATTTATTTTATTTTATTTTATTTTTTTAAAGATTTTATTTATTTATTTGACAGACAGAGATCACAAGGAGGCAGAGAGACAGGCAGAGAGAGAGGAGGAAGCAGGCTCCCCGCTGAGCAGAGACCCCAATGCGGGGCTCGATCCCAGGACCCTGGGATCATGACCCGAGCCGAAGGCAGAGGCCTCAACCCACTGAGCCACCCAGGCGCCCCTGTAGTTTATTTTTTATAGCGCTTATTCCTTGTTTCTTAGAAACGAGGTTTAAACATATTTACTCATACCAAATTTATAAATTAAATTATTATTCAAAGAGTCTGTTTTCCTATGGAAAAGAATATTAATTTAAATACATTCCTATTTCTGCATTTTGATTTGTTGCCTCTACATAATCTCCTTTCAGCCTATATCCCATATCTATGTCAGAGCATTGTGTCTTATTTTGCGGGGAATATTAGGAAGAAAAAGTGTTAGAAACTAGGCAGTCTTTCGGTTTCTGTTGTTTTTCTTACATTTATTTAAACTGTTGACTTTCATTTAGATTATCTAATGTAAAAGCATACATACCAATATGCATTCATATTTTTGACTTGTTACAAGAGAAAATCACTCATAAATCTGAGTGGACCCTAAACATTACACAGTGGTCCTTTTATGTTTCCTTAGTCAGCTCTCTCTGTTCTTCTCCAAAACTATTTCTCTGAGCCCTGGCCTTATTTTTCACCCTTAACAGGTAACCTCACTTCCTGCTTCCTTAACCTTCTGGCACCAAGTCTTCTAAACACATCTGAACTCACACATATTAACGACTGCTCTCATAGTGGAAGAGGTGTCCTTCCTCCAAGGCAAGCCCTCGCCTTCTCTCTCTGCTCTGGATCCCATCTTCCCACCATCCTCAGGAAGATGGTGGTTTCTCATATTCTCCTACCTCCACCCCTGCCTTCTTTCTTTTCCTTTCATCTTCTACCTACCAGCTCCTTTTTTGCAACATTTATATAATCTTACATCCTTCGTACCCTAAAACAATCCTCTGTTGACCCCATCTCTCTTTCAGTCTCTTGCTTTCCATTCCTGGCCAGACTTATTAAAAAGGTGGTCTCCTTCCCACCTCCCACTTACTTTACTGGAATCACAGTTTCATTCTACTCCAACAGAACATTCTTTGCTGAAGTCACTAATGACATCTTTTTTGCCAAACTTTGAGTCTGTTTTTGACTTTTCATTTGCTTGATCTCTCAGTGGTGTTTTAATGTTGTTGTCTGTTTTCTCCATTTTGTGGCACTGTTCTCTCTTGCTCTGCAATGTTTCTTAATTCTGGTTTTGCTTCTATATTTCTGAGGGCTTTTTGGACTCCTTTGCCAGATCTCTTTCTTTCTGCTTGTTTCTCAATGTTGACATTCCTTGGGGCCTTGCCTTTTTTCACCCCCCTTCACTTTATCCCCTCTGGAGTTATCATCCATTTTTATCTCTTTCTTGAGCTAAAACTCCTTGTATTTATTTTGACAACACCCAAGATTTTTCTCCTGAACTCCAGACCTATGTGTATGTCTGCTGGATATCAAACTGAGTGTTTTGAAACTGGACACATCATCATTACCTCCACACAGACTGGTCATCTGCTATAATTCCTTCCTCTTTTTGCAAGTAGACCTAGTTAATTAATAACTCTTAATAGTAATTAAGAAAGGACTCATCCTTGTTGCTTACTTCTCCTGTATCCCAGGCATTCAGTTAATAACTTAGTCCATCTGATTTCACGTGTCAAAATATCTTTGAAACTTACCCGGTTTCTTCCATACCCATTGCTACAGCC
Source organism: Mustela nigripes (assembly GCF_022355385.1). Taxonomy (NCBI): domain Eukaryota; kingdom Metazoa; phylum Chordata; class Mammalia; order Carnivora; family Mustelidae; genus Mustela; species Mustela nigripes. The sequence continues at coordinate 124,783,151 of NC_081561.1, read as the reverse complement.
TAGTTTAGACCACCATGTAAAAACCGATGGAATTTCATAGTATTAAGTAATCTCCCTAGTTTCATTCTTGCCCTCTTTCCATTTTCAGTTTGCAGTTAGAGTCATCTTTTCAAAACACGTATCTGGTCCTGTCATCTGCCTGCTTAAAACCTTTAGTAGCCTTTCGTCATCTTTAGGATCCTTCGTGTAGTTAACAACTTTCTCCATGACTTGCTTCTTTAGTACTGTTCTACCTCAACCCTCTATACTACTGTCATTTTCAACTTATGGTTCCTCATTGTGCCAGTCTTTGTCTTTCTAGACTCATTCCATGCCTTCTTGCAGTTTCCTCTATAATGAGCAGCAGGATCTCCCACATATAGCTGCTTCCTCTATAATCTGCAGCAGAACCAGACATCCACAACACCCATGTTTGAGTCCTCTTTACCTCCTGGCTGTTGCCTTAACGTAGACATCCTGTCCAGGTTTTTCCTAAGCCCCTACATGAAGTTAAATTCCATTGCTACTTGCTCTTATAACATTCTTTATTTCTCCTTTCACTCACCACATTTGTAATTTTGTTTTTACTGACTACCTCTCTAGCCTGTTAGCTCTGTGAGAGCAAGAACTCTTGTCTCATTCAGTGCTCTGTCTTCATTGCCTGGTGTGATGCCTCACACATGGAACAGAGTTCTAATATATTTTAATTCTATATTCATTCTAGGTTTAGAAGTCCCTAATTTTAGAATTTAAAATTACTGGAAAAATTAGGATTTGGTATAAAAAGTAATATTACAGCTACCTGTTTCAGAACCAAAGTGATGTATACAGCTATATGAAACATATATTCCTTACAAGCTGTATAGGGGAAAAAAAGATCTTGTGTGTTAGTACTCACTGATTTCTTGATATTGCTAAATCAAGAATGAGAGAACAATAGATTGCAAGTAGCTGGCAGTTGCCCCAAAGGGGGATAATCCTTTTCATATTGAGAGAACTTAACCTCAGAGACATTAATGGAAGTGAAATAGGCCAGACACAAAAAGACAGATAATTCATTATTCCACTTATATGAGGTATCTAGAATAGTCCAAAGGTCCTGGGGAGAAGAGTTGAGGGAGTTTTACTAGATTAATTGATACAGAATTTGAGTTTGGGTTGATGAAAAATTCTGAAGATGGATAGTGATGATGGTTGTACAACACTGTGAATGTATTTAATGTCAATGACTGTACCCTTAAAAATGGCAGATTTTATGCTAGATATATTTTACCATAATTAATTTTATCATAATTAAAAGAAAGTAAACCAGTGAGATACACATAAGAAAATCAGTGAGTGGTACTATCTGAATATAGACAGTAGGATGATGTCATTTTACTTTTTTTTTTTTCATTTTTACTTATTAAGTAGATAAGTTATATCTAATACAGTCATTCTTAAATCTTAGTGTTATTTCTGAATGCTACTACAGGTATTTATGTTAGTTACAATTTACTCCAACAGGCTAATTTAGAATAGAAGATTCCAAGTACATTTCAGTATAGATTGTCTTAAGAATGAAAATTCTTTATTAGTTATCACTTTTGGCTTTATGTCACTTAATCTTTGGGATCTGTGATTCATTCAGCAAATATTTATTGTGTGCCTACTATAAAGCAGACACTCTTGAACATTTGGAATGTAGCAGTGAACGAAACCAACAAAAATCCCTGTCTTAATGGAGCTTACATTTTAGGGTTCCTCATTCCTTATTGTGAAGAAGTTTTCATTTCATGAAGATCATTTGTGGACTTTATAGCAACTTTAAACCCTACGCATGTAGTACAGCACCCAAGAATCAGGAGCTGCTATCTATGCTCATCAGTTCTGATGTGTCTTTCCTCTTTTTTTGTAATTTTTGTAGGTTAATATTCTCTATAGGATATATTACTATTTAATGCCCAAGAGACATTTGAGGTTAAAAGTTCTGGACTTACTAGTATAGAACTTACAGTTGACAGATTACAGTTGATTCTTAACATAGGCTTGAACTCTGTGGGTCCACTTATATGCTGATTTTTTTTACAGTTCAGTACTTTAAATGTATTTTCTTTTCCTTACAATTTCTTAACATTTTCTTACTTTTATTATAAGACTACAGTATAAAATACATACAAAATACCTGTTAATTGACTTTGTTATTGGTAAGGCTTCTAGTCAACAGTAGACCATTAGTAGTTAGGTTTTTGGAGAGTCAGCAGTTACACATAAAGATTTTGAACTGTGTGGTGGTTTGGTGCCCCTAATTACCACATTGTTCAGGGGTCAGCTGTGTACTTATTTATTTAAAAAAAAATGGCTGATTGATTATGCTGTTTTACTTTCTTAGGAAACATCCATGTTACATCTATATTTGATTTTGTCATTTCCAATTTTAATGAATCGTTTCTTTGCCATTTATTTAATAGAATATGATTTTGACAAGTTTTTTAAACTGCCATGTAAACTAGAGGTGATACCATTGTCTGTGAAACAACTAGTGCTTTTTCTTGTACACTATATTAGTTTCCTTTCTCTCTTCTTTCCTAATCCACATTCTAGTTGTTTCTTCATAAAGGAGGAACTTACGTTTTGTTGAATCATCTTTGCTATCCAAAAGCTTGTTTCTAGTATTAGTAAGTTCCTTCTCTTCCATACTGGAGCATGCCAGCTACCTCCTACCCCCTGTACCCTGTTGTCCCCAGGACCACTGTCATGTTCTCTTGCCTAGTTGGAGCCTGTTAATCTTGATCTTCAGTGTTTAAATATTAGTTCCTTTACCCAGAATATTTCTCTTTGTATGTATTCCGCAGCCCCATAATTCTACTTGATTTACTGACCAAAAGACATAATAGCTGAATAAACAGCATGAAAAATGATGCAGAATTAGTCTCTCAAATGCAGCTGGAAGAAAGTAATAAAACAGTTTTACCAGCGAAAGACAGAAGCTTAGCAAAGCAAGAAATGACTAGGGTATCTCCTGGGAAAACATAAATTTTTGCCACTTTCCTCCTTTTGTCCACTCATGTGTTCTTTATAAAATTCTAACCAGTTTTCTTAAATGTTCTCTTATGTTTTCTTTCTGTATATCTTTGGTGGGGGAAAAATAATGGTGGCCTTCATAACTATGCCAGTTGAGGCTAGTCCAACATTCCTTCTCAGACTTTTCTCTCCAAAGTCCAAGTAGACCCAGGCTCCATAAAGACAGGATTAAGGGAGGAGCTGGACAGTGGCAGATGACCAGTCTACCAGCATTATACCTTAAACTTGTGCCTTATTGCCCTTTAAATGTGTGGCTCAACAGTCAGTCATCTTTTTTTTTTTTTTAAAGATTTTATTTATTTATTTGACAGAGAGAGATTACAAGTAGGCAGAGAGGCAGGCAGAGAGAGAGAGGAGGAAGCAGGCTCCCTGCTGAGCAGAGAGCCCGATGCGGGACTCGATCCCAGGACCCTGAGATCATGACCTGAGCCAAAGGCAGCGGCTTAACTCACTGAGCCACCCAGGCACCCTCAACAGTCAGTCATCTTAAACTTACTTCTTTCCTTCAGTTTCTTGGTTAGTAATAACCAAAATCTGTTCTGACTGATTCCATACCTTTCTCATTTTTCCATTCCTTCATGCCCATCCCTTCATGTAATATTTCCTTAACAGATTTCCAGTTTATAATCTTATCTTCTTTATATCTACCATGGCTAGAATATTCCTCAAATACTGTTTCTCACTGTGCCATTCTTTTATTCATTGTATCGTAGTGGGCCCCTATTCATCAAATGGAAATTTCTGTTTGATCTTTAAACTTTAAAGTCTTTTCTGTTGCTGCATTGAAGTATTTTTGTAAGTACTTTTTATGAATTTGTTTTTACCTTTATTTTAGCCTCATATAGAAGAGGTGTTCTTCATCGCAATTAAGCTAATACATGGTATATTATCAAAATAGGATGGACCGATTGAGAAGTCCCGATTGATAAGTGAGGAAGTACCTTAGGACTGAGTTGATTATTTTCTCATAATAGTTTAATTAATTCAGGTGAATCATATCAATTTTTAAGTTAAATTTGATAGACATAATAGGTATCCTAAAGAGCATGACATCTGATTACATTTGTATTTTTATGTGGAGAAAAGTATTATAGAAAGATTGTACGTAGATTTGTGTTGTTTATTCTGGGTACTTATGCTATAAGCTCTACTTAAAGTAATGACCTCAAAAGAAATTTAAAACATCTTAACCTTTAGCCTTTGATTTGCTTTAAAAAGCAGTTGACTTTGTGTGGAATATTCAAAATAATGCAAAGAACATGGCTGTTTTTCCTTAAAATTCAAAGACCTATTTAGTATATATTTTTTTGAAAAATAGTAAATAAATACGGTTTTACAAATTTTCATTTCAGTTGCTTTTGCCAAGAGTAAGTTATTTGACGTTGGTAACTGACAAAGTGAAAAAGCACTTTCAGAAGGTTATGAGACAAGAAGACATTAGTGAGATATGGTTTGAATATGAAGGCACACCACTGAAATGGTGAGTGAATTTTTCTGCATTATTAAGCATTGAGTATATGCTAGCTTTATGAAGGTATAGTGCCCTGAAGCAATTTTTAAAAAGTTATATAAAGAAATAAATCAGTAGTCTAGCTCATATAATACACTGAATTTTAAACTATTGTTCAAATATTTTATTGAAAATATTTCTTCCTTCTTTTGGATGCATGGGAGACCGGACAGATTTGTATATATTTTCAACAACAGATTTTTCAGTGACATAATAATAGTGTATTTGATTATGGTTTTTTTCCCCAGACATATTTAAGACTCCCTAATGAATAAGTCAGTCTGTGACACTATGCAGTTTTGCTTCTATCTCCAGAATTTTTATGACAGATCTTTGTATACCCATGATTACCTAAAGTGGCATCTTTCAAACTGATTGCCACATTCAGTGCCATATGCACATTTTATCTAGCCTTGGCTTAGTATTTAAAATACATTGATTTCTTCTTTATGTGAAAAATAATTTTGATATTCTATCATTCGTAAGAAACATATTGAAAGTAAATCCTAAATCTGGGTTTATCCATGTATGGATGATGTATTTTTGTACTTCCTCTGTTACTGGGAGTTTTATAAATTGCGCTTCCAAAAATATTTAATGAAACTGGAGAAATTACAGAGAAGAATATAAAAAATGGTTCACGGTATGCTGGGATGTAGGTATTGAAATGCTGCTATATGAATGTAGTTGAATGAAAAAGTCAAGAACTTAAATATGAACACTATAAGTAGGTTTAAAGTGGGCTTGCATTCTAAATCTGGAGTATTAATATGAAGAGTTTTAAAAGAGACTCACAGAAAAGGAAGCTGGGAGATGTTTAACAAGTGCAGCTGACTTGAATATAAGCATTACTTAGAAGTGAGGGGTGAACTCTTGGAACTCACCTCATGTGGCATTCCCACAAGTGAGTAGATTTTTCATAATGGTTTAGAAACATACAAAGTGATATTTTTTATTGATTTTGGAAGCAAGGAGATTTTGTATTGAGTTATAGGTCACATATCTAACCTTTTGAGGCATTTCTGGGAAAGGATGGCAAAGTTCTTTATAGTATTCATTTTTTAAATAACCACTGTTGACAAGTTTCATGATCATTTATCAGATTCATTATGACGCTTGAATAGTTTTAGACCTCAGGCAGCATAGATAAGTCAATGTTTTCTGTTTCTTTTTATTTCTCAGAAGAATTGGAGGTTTTGGAATGGGAAGGTGGCTTAAAAGAAGTATAAGAGGAGCGAGGATCAGGAGAGTAGAGGGAAAGGAAGGAGGGGGAAAGATTGTGGGTGAGTAGCAGTAGGATCTGTCTATTCTCGACAGTTCGATCTGTTATTATATAGTTGAATATTGAAATTGTATTGCTCTATGTGTATCAGTTATATACACTTTATTGTTAAGAATTCATGTGACTGACAGTAGGCTTTTCAGTTTTATTAGTGTAAAGTAGGGCTCTTAACAAGGGCTCTATTGACATTTTGACCTAGGTAATTCTTTGCTGTGGGAAGGCTACCCTGTACATTGTAGGACTTTTAGTAGCAGCCTTGGTCTCTGCCTACTAGAGTTAGTAGCATTCCCTCTAGTCATGGTTATAAAAAGTGCTGCCAGGTGTCCTGAGATGACGGGGTACAAAACCACCCCCAGTTGAGAAACTCTGGAAAAGATGGGAAACCTCAGACTCTCTTCAGTAAATAATTGCTTGGTCGCCATCCTTCAGCTGCTGTTTTAATCCATCCTGTATGGTGGGTTTTTTTTTTTGTATTTGATAAGATTTGTATTCTGTAAGTTTGTATTCTATTTCAGAAATAATGTTTGGACCCATTTCTGTTACCGCAGGCTTAAATATGTCATGTTCTTTGTTAGTATTTATGTCTTCTGAGAATCTTTTATTAAGGAGTAAAAAAATTAAAATTATTTTTCCTTTTAGAGAGTTTATGTGAAAGTAATTGTATTCACATATCTTTGCTGTAGGTTTTGGGGTGTTAAGTTTTTATGCATAATGTCACTTTCGTGGTTATGTCTTGCTGTAAGCTCATTGTATTTCATGGCTTTTGATAAAACTTTCCTTTAGTACCGTAGTCCCTCTTTATCTTTGGTTTTGCTTTTTGTAGTTTCATTTACCCTCAGTAGCCACGGTCTGGAAGCAGATGATCCTTCTCTGACATATTGTCAGAAGGTTGGCAGTAGTAGCCTGACACTGGGTCATCGTGCTTATGTTATTCACCTCACTTCATCTCATCACGTAGGCATTTTACCATCTCACATTATCACAAGAAGGGTGAGTACAGTACAGTAAGATATTCTGAGAGAGAGCATCCACACTCATAACTGTTATTATAACTTTTTGTTATAATTGTTCTATTCGAAGTTATTGTCGTTAATCTCTTACTGTGCCTAATTTATAAATGAAACTTTATCATGAGTCTGTATGTATAGGAGAAAACGTAGCATATGTAGAGTTGGGTACTGTCTGTGGTTTCAGGTATCCTTGGGGTGGTCTTGGAACATATTCCGCTTGCATAAGGGGCAACTAACGACCATATTGTTAGCTACTCCTTGTATTTGAGGAAGGAATAGCTTCTAGAGGTATGAATATAATCCAGGACCTCTGGGCTAAGTCTTCATCTTTCCTCCTTTTGCTCCCAACTAGAGTAGTTTCCTCCTAGTTAAAGGAGTCATCTTCCTGTGTTCAAGAAGTCATAGGCTGTCAATATCTACCTGGCATTTAAGCAGTGGGCTTCAGATGATAGGATAATCATTATAGAGAAGCAGCTACCACTGAAGTTTTATAGGGCTTGAGACTTTTGAGACCATGCAAGTGTCTTAAGAGTAGAGGAGCATTTATTTGAGTAGGGTAATAACATCTTTCTTATACATGATTCTTTGGAGTTTTAAATACATTCCAGTGAGAAAGGAAATCAAACACCAGTTTAGATAATTCATAAAAGAAAGTAGAAAGAGCATAAACTGGTAATTACTTCTTACTCTTTAACTCCTGCTATTTGTTATTTATTATTACAATTGTTTAAATTTCTGCATGAGATACTTGGGCATGGACTTTTGTACCTTAAGCAGTACTACATAAGAGGTGCTAAGTAAATGTTTGTTCAGTGGGTGAATGAAAATGAGGCAGAAATAAACAAAATAACTTGTTCAAATGAATGAGTAGGACCAGATTTTGAAAGTCTCAGTTTAGTCTTCCCACCATACTTGCTGATACTCTATTTGTTAGTTGTCGTTTTCTTTGGTTCTGTATGGTCTCTCTAAATTGCTTACATTATTTATCCATATTAGAATAGAAAATTTAAGAATGGTGGCAAACACATAATGAGTACTTAGTATATTGTTGATTTGTAGAGAATCTGAGGGGGCTTTATTTGATTACCACTTTATCCCCTATAGTGCTTTGTTTCCTTAAGTTTTAAAAATTACATTGTAAATGGAAAGTGCTGATCTAACTCAAATGCAAAGATTTCTTTCTTTCTTTCTTTTTTAATTATTGGTAAGAGTGATTTGAGTTGATTAGTCAGCAGAGGGTGCTCTAACATTGCATTTTAAAAGGTAAAGAAAGGTTCCTTTTTACTGTAAATCAAGTGGTCAAAGTTTGTATTTTTTACTTTTATATTAGAATTATTTTAAGAGAACAGTTTCTGGTTCTTCTAAAGAACACTTTGTATGTATGCCTTAATACTGGTTAGCTCTTAGGCCTTCGGTATAAATTTTAGAAAAAGCTTTTCTTTTTGTCAATTATAAAAGCAAGTATCTCTAATAGAATATTATTATTTTGTGTAAACTGACTTATTTTCAGGAATGGTTGGAAAGTAAGAAGTTGAAACTACTTTTTGAATAAAAAAACAAAACAAAACAGCAAGCATTGATGATCTTAAACATAGACATAGCAGAATGACCCAGAATTTAATACTGTATCTATCTGGTTTCAAAAGTAAATTTTAACAAAATTACCTCTTAATTATAAATACTGTGCAGGTTCTTCTCTCTTATTGATTGTCTTTTCCTAAGATTGAATTTCTAAAATTTTATAAATTCTGTAAACTTGAATTTTGAAATGTGACTTACTTAGCATTTGAGGTAGGTAGTATCCCTTGGCTGTTTTTGTACTTTTTCATGCATAAGAATAGGTTTAGAAAGCTGTGAAACATAGTACTAACTGTACTAACTTACAGATGTTCATGTTTGTTCCATAGGTAAAGCAAGGCAAAATTGATTGTAAACATTAGATTACCTTGGTGTACATTTGAGTTGTACCCTTTTTCTTTTTTTATTTTTTTAACAGTGGGGCTTGGACTTGCGACCCTGAGATCAAAACCTGAGCTGAGATCAAGAGTTGGATGCTTAAGGTCGTCTGGGTGGCTCATTTGGTAAAACGGCTTCCTTCCCTGAGTCCTGGGATCAGGCCCCTCATGGGGCTCTCTGCTCAGCGGAGAGCCTGCTTCTTCTCCCTCTCCCTCTGCCTGCCTTTCTGCCTACTTGTGATCTCTGTCTCCCTCTGTCAAATAAATAAATAAACTCTTTAAAAAAAAAAAAGTTGGATGCTTAACTAATTGAGCCACCCAGGTGCCCCAGTTTGTACCCTTTTTTATTCAATGAAATATAATCCTGTTTCCAGTAAGTCACTAGGAGACTTACAGATAGGATGCCTTTATTTCAATGAAATGGAGTAGGACGATCATTCTGTTCTCTCTAGTATTTGGGGAAGCTTTCTTTCAATGCTGATGTTAGAATACCGCTTTGCTATCTGACTGCAGATGTTTAGACTACTGAGAGCACCCTTGGCTGATTTAGGAACATAGCTGTTATTAACGATACATGTGACCAGTACGTGTGTATGTATTTTAGCAGTAATAAAAGGTAGAGAAAAAACACCTTATGCAAAGAAAAATGAAAATATTACTCATTTTGAGAATTGATTTTAGAAAAGACTAGAGCAATTAAGAAAGAGAAAGAAAACGAATAAAGTGTGAAAATAGACCTGACACTAACTGTTCTGGTATGGTGAATTTTTATAGGGCAGTAGAGTGAACCCTTACTAGTTGGGCCCTCTTCTGGAATATATTCCAGGTTCATATCCTTACGACTTCCTTTTCTATTAAATTTAGGTTAGATTGGCAGGAGTAGCGGCATAGAGATAAATGGTTACATTATGATTTACTTACAGTTATGGCTTATGTGGTTTCTATGTTGTGGGTTAGGAGCCTCCTGACAAAACTATGTAGAATATCTGTTTAGAGGAATTGTACAAATTAGTACTTTTGAAACCCTTGATGTAAATTAGATTATAGTGTAAGAGAAATTCAGTACCTTTAATTCTTGCCAGTTCTGTTTTCTGTTACAGATTTACTTGCATATTAATAGACTCATCAGAAATAAGCAGTCTTGGAACCAGTTAATTCAGATAGTATATTTTTTTGGAGTTAGTATCCTTGCATCAAAATCATTCTGACATAAACATCTGCATTCAGCCACGTATAATCTGAACATGTAGACTTTGATAATAGAAGGAAGTAAATAGCTCTTTCTACTGCAGTTCTATTTTTAAAGATTATTACAGGATAATTACTAGTTATTTAGAATGCTTTTATGTTGTTACTTTACATACATTTATAGTTAAATGTAAGTATTAGAAACCATAATATTTAAATTTCATCCTAATCTTCAGTATATTGGGAAAAAAAGAGTCATCATTTACCATGAGACCAGGGAAGTTTGAAAATATATATATATATATATATATATGTAAGTTATTTTATAAATAACTTAGAGAAAAATACAGGAATAGTGTATGACAACTTTATTAGAAATTTTAAAAAGCATTTAGATAGAGCAAATTCACATTTACGCTTCATAGTTCCCTGGTTTTGAAGGTATAGATACCAGAAATGGGCAATGTCTTCTGAATGCAACTAACTACTCATTAGTTGTCATAAATTCAAATAGACCTCTAAGAGGTTTTAGTTTATTGTGACTTCTGGCTTTTCTTGCTTAACAGCAGTGCTTAAAGAAATTTTTAAACTGTTGACAAATCATGATTTTGTTGTAAAATACTTGTTTACATTAGTAAATGCCAATAAGAATGATCAGTTCAATACTCGTTCATTTCTACATCATATAATTCCTTCTAGTCATCTTTGGTACAAATCTGCCTTTAGCTCTTGCTCACTGTCAGATAAATTGCAGTGCACAAATGGCATAAAAGATGAAAAAATACTGTCACATCTTTTTAACAAAATGACTCAGGTTCTTGTCATAAAATATCATATGATGAAATTCTTGCTGTTGAATGACTAAGTGGATTAAGAATACCATGTCTTTAGAAATATATTGTTCATTCATTAGTTTTTGAATTGTGTAAAATTCACCTAGAATATTATCTAATGACTCATAGTCTGAGATTTCACTTAAGCAATCAATTTTACTACTGTCATTAAAATCCAAAGTACTATTGTCTGTGTAAAAACCTTCTGATTTATGTAATAATTGTGTAACATCTTCCCTTGTCGATTTTCCTCTCCTTCCCATTATGCATTGAAAATTAGACATTTTGAGTTTTTAGCTATATTGATGATAGATAAAAGTAGACTCCAAAAGTGGTGTCTGCATTCTTACTTTATACTTCCTTGAAATCTGATGTAATATTCTAGGTGAAACAATGAGAACATGAAGAGTGCATTGTTATATCATCCTTCTATGGCATGAAGAATAATGGCATGCCACTATTCTTCCAAATTGTTACTAGTTTAGTGTTTTTTTTTTTTTAGCATAGTTGGGAATAATTGATAAATAATGATGAAATCATTCCTAGAATGATGAAATAGAATTCCTGGAATAGAATGAGGACTAGCAAAAGTCTGTTTTGTAAAATTACAAAGCATTACGTAGAGCTTGTACAATTTTAAGAAGTTCAGAGAGAAGTATCAGAATTGGATAGAATCTATAACTTTTCTCTAATGGAGTATTTTTGTTTTTCAAATTACTATTTTTGTTTTAGATTTTGACAGACTAGGGTTTTTTTTTTCTGGGTTCTGAAGGAAAAATTATATTATTTAGGTAGTCCAAAATTTCCTGCAGTATTCATATTTGGTTATGAAAGATTCATAGTAGATGTGAACTTTCAAGTTTAGAGGTTTAAGGGTTATTATTAAAAGATACAACATGTATATGACTAAAACTATCCTGTTTCATTTTACTAGTAGGGCATTCATTCTATATTCTTCCTAAATAACATGATCTGTAGTGATTGATGTTTTCACCAATTGTATTATGTAGATGTAAGCAAACAGGACTAGTATTAATATTTGAATCTTGGTTAGGCAGTGTATTGGGTCATTCATTTTGAGGGGAATTAGGTGTATTTCCAAATTTTGCAGCTTCTGAATCTAGGAATCACTCACTAACATAAGAAAAACAGGACTGTACAAGACACCACGCAGTCCTCTTTTTGCCTCTTTTGCCTCGTTGGAAGTATTGTTTAATTGTTTTACTATTGTAGCCACTTTAGTTTCTTTAAAAGGATGATTTAAAAAATAAGATTTCTTTGTTGAAATCTGCAAGGTTTGCTTCACTGTAAGTAATATTTATATTTGGAAAGGTTCTCTTATTTAGGAAGTCCTGAATTTATTTTTGTAAAAAACTTCAGTCTGAGGTTGCAGAAAAATATTCAGTGACTTTGGAAAATGTTGATATGTTGTTATACAGAAAAAGCAGGTAATAGTTTTTTATAAAGGATAAGCCTAATCTGTATTTACATATGTATGCATAAATGAAAGGCTCACTTTCTATGGCATTAATATTAACCACAAAATAGATGATTGCATGCTTTTTAAGGTGATTTTCTTAGTTCTTAGAATTTTCTAATACTTAAAGAATTAAAAAATATGTTTATATAAGCTTGAAAAACCTGTTTGTCCAATGTGAATACTGGGATGGTAGTCAGATACTGCAGTAGTGTGATACAGCAGTGGTCATGGCTGATAAAAGATTCTTAAGCACTATCCCATTATGTATATTGGGGCTTCAGTGAATGAAATGCTTAGAAGAAAACTGATACCTGGAAACTATACCATATTAGCTTGGGCAAGTAACAGTAATATATTATCATTCTATGATTTGTGGTTAAAGCCCCCTGATATTTGATGTTACAGTATATGCTGAAATTTATTTTGGAGTTGTAGTTATAACTTTAAAGTATTCTTTCTTAAAACGTACTCTTTCATTTTTAGGCATTATCCAATTGGTTTGCTGTTTGATCTACTTGCATCAAGTTCAGCTCTTCCTTGGAACATCATAGTACATTTTAAGGTATAGTTTAAATAGCATTTCCCATTTCTTCCTCTTACAGTATTTCGTAGGTAGGTTTAGAATAGAATTTTAAGTGAAGTTGTTTATTGCTTCTTCCATGACACTTTAATGGTGAAGCTGCCGCTAGTTTTTACCCATATATCTTTTGATTTATTACTAACTCTTGGCAGAGTCATTTAAACATTAAATGCATGAATGCCTATTTTTGGAGCTGAATATGCTGTTTAAAATTTGTAATATTTTGGAATGTTTATATTCATCAAGAAAAAATCTCCAATAAGAAGAACAAAATCCAGAGTTTAGATGTGGGTTGGAAGTGGGAGTAGGGAAGGGGTACAACTTAATGTGTTGAGTATCTCTGAGGCTGTTTTGATTGAATTGTGAGAAGCGTTATGAGACAGAACTCCAAAGAATTGACCTGAGTGTGTTTTGAGAAATTTTAATTCCTGTAGTTTCTATGATCAGTTCATTTATTGTAACTTAATTTTGTCCTAATAGTTTATAAAGTGGTCTGTCTTTCCCCTTAACCATCTTGATTCTTCAGCCCCTGCTCCCCAAGCAATAAACAAATACCACTGAAGGATTGAAATACCTCTTTTAGTTGATAACTAGGCAGTGATACTCAAAGCGCGATGAATTGTGGCAGGGAAGCATGTTAGGAGTTTGAAAAGTCATTTTAGATATCTAATTTGCTTTCCTGTAAGGGGCTCTCATTCAGAGTCACAGCCCAAAGGCTGCTCACCTGTTCTTCCTAAGATGCTTTCCTTCCCACTTTATTTAGTTGAGTGTGTGGGTCTTTGGCATTTATTTCCCTCTCATTTGCACTAATGTGCTTTCCAGAGTACCATGTTACCACAGATTTTGGTTACCACAGAACCAGAGTAGGATATGGTTTTAATATGCATGACTTTCAGTTACCATGGTATCATGCAAAGTGAAGACTTCCTGTATTTATAATAATTTAAGTTTAGAACGGTATAAAGTAAAGCTACTCCAAGCATAATGAGTGTAGAGGTTCTGTATTGCCTAATATGTTAGTCTTTCCCATTATGTTGAAAAACAGTTCCCATAATTATTCATGTGAGAGGGATGCACTCTAGGACTTTGGAATCTAGGTTAAAATATATCATAGCTACCCATTTATTTATTCATTCAACACCTACCAGAAGCCTACTATGTGCCAGCCAGGCACTATTCTAGATGCTTGCGATATATGAGTGAATGACACAAAGACACTCAAACACTGGGACACTTTATGGTGCCCACCTGGCACCACATACCAAGCCTTCTGTAATCACTGATTGAGTGCATCAGTGGACTATAATAATGATAGGAAAGGCTTCGAATTGTTTCGATTGTTCTAGTGTAGCGGTGCAGTGCGGTGCTTCTCAAAGTACTCTGTGGACCCATAGGGGTACCCAAGGCTCTTGGAATGGATTCATGAGGTCCAGTCTGTTTCCATAATAATATTAAGGTTCTATTTGCCCTTGCCTCTGTGTTTACATTTGTACTGATCTGCAAAAGAGATGGTGGGTCAAACTGTGGGCACCACAGCACAGAGCAGGGCAGTGCACCACTCTGTACAAGTGGTTATTGCGTTCTTCACTCCCACACACTTGAAGTAGAAAGAATATCAGCCTCACTTAAGACTATTCTGGATGAAGCAGTACAAATTATCAATTATTCTTCATTTTAACTCTTAAGTACATGTCTTTTTAATCTCCTGTGTGTCAAAATGAGAATGCACATAAAGCACTTCTGCTCTTTGCCAAATACGATGACTGTCTTTTTTTTTTTTTTTTTTTTTAAAGATTTTATTTATTTATTTGACAGAGAGAGATCACAGGTAGGCAGAGAGGCAGGCAGAGAGTGAGAGGAGGAAGCAGGCTCCCCGCTGAGCAGAGAGCCCGATGCGGGACTCGATCCCAGGACCCTGAGATCATGACCTGAGCCGAAGGCAGCGGCTTAACCCACTGAGCCACCCAGGCGCCCATACGATGACTGTCTTAAGGAAAAGCACTGAAGCCCTTGTTTGAGGGCAAGCTGAACACGCCACTTTTTTCATAAAACACCGTTTTTTATTCAAAAGAGTAACTGATAAAGTGTATTTGGGTATTTGTAAGATAGTTTCTTAAAATAAACGAATTGACTCTCTCAGAGTAAGGACAACAGTATTTATTGACAGTGTTAAAATGTGAACTTCTAAATGAAAATTGGAACTTTGGAAAACATATCTGCTACCATGACCTTAACAGCTTTATTATTCTTAAAACAGTTTTCTGTTGAGATTTTTGGTCATTTTAACAGATCTTATTTTTAAGAAATTTTATGTATTGAAATGTGTCAGTGTTTTGAGATCTACATTAATTCAGCAAACAAGTATTTTCCAAATGGTCAATGCATGATGTTACAAAATAATGTATGTGAAAAAGAACCATTCATAATGCAAGGTCAGAATTAGGAATTTTAATGTAACAGAAATCAAAATGTTTATTGATAAGCTTTCAGATTCCACATTAATGTTCTAATAAACTATACTTATTGAATCTGGTGTAGTATCAAAAAAGAATATCCACAAATCTGAAGTCTATTAAAATGCTACTCCTTTTTCCAGGTACATATTTTTATAAGCCTATATATTTATATAAGTTAGTCAAAACAACATTAAAAGCACCGAACGTAGAAGCAAATAGTTCCTCTGTTTTCTAAAAAGCCAAACATTAAAGATATTTGCAAAACTGTAGAAGAATACCAGTATTCTCCCTCAGTTTTTGTTGTTGTTCTAGAAAATACTTATTTTACACAGAAAATATGATTTTTGTGTTACATGTAATGGGTATGTTCTTGGTGTTTTTAAATGAATCACTCTTTGAGGTCTTTGGTAGGTCACCATTTTCTTACCAGATGGGAAGTTTATTAGAGAAATTAAATAGAAAGCAGAATTGTAGAGCTAATAAGGATATTATAGAGGGTGCTATAAATTTGCTCAAGCTACCAGTGTATTTCTGTTAGCTCTTCTTACACTTTCTGCACCTGGCCCGTATTGGTGGAGAATTTCTTTCTGTATACTAAGTTCCCTTTTTTTTAGGGTTATAAGACTTAGCTTTCTTCAAAAGTTGGCCCTAAGTGTTTAATTTATGGTTATACTGATTAATGTAGGCCCATTTCTGTTATACTGCTTTATGGCTTTTGATTCATTATAATGAAATCAAGTAAGACTTTTGTAGGTAGAAAAGCAGATGCTTTTAGTATGAGGAAGCAGTGTTTCGTTTTGTCCTTAGTTTCTGGTTAATAGCTTATCAGTTGAGTAACAACTTTATGTCAGTTGATGTGTCAATGTGTATTTTATCTTTTTGATATTGAGTATGTTAAATGATATCTGTATTTTAACCAGACAGCTTGGAATTTATTTGTTTTACAGTTGCTTTCAAAGATATAAATTGATTTTGATTAGGTTTTATGCAATGATAAACTCTCCCAAGAGACCCCCCACCCCCACCCCCGGCTGCCTCTACCTCACACATTTGATCATTTTGTGGTTCAGACTGAATTCTTGGGGGAGAATACCTGTTAAATAGCTTTCAGATATTTTCTCTAATTTTTAATGGACTTTGCTGCTTGTCATTTGAATAGGTATATAATGTATATAGTAAATGAATTTTAATGTCTAGAGTAGTGTTCTTCAAACTTTAATGTGCATACAGATTACCTTTGTGTCTTGTTAAGGTACTGATTTTGATTCTGATTCTGTAGGTTTGGGCTGAGGGCAAAGGTTCTGTGTTTTTATTTTTTTAATTAATTTTTTTTTTTCCATTGGATTTTTAGACTTCATTGCACAAGTTCATCGTATATTCACCTTTGGCATAGATGTTGACACATGAGTGTGTTTTATATCAGCTACCATAAGGATTCCCATTCCTATGAGAGGAAAAGTATTTAATTGAGAAACAACTCTCCTTGGAGGAAATATTAAATGATCGCCAGCCATACTCTGAGCCTCATGTTTTATTTTCTTATTTATAGTAGGAGGCCTGGAAGGACTTAACTTCTAGCTACTTGATCCATGGGCTTTGTTCTCCATGATGCGTGTTACGTGCTAGCATAATTTCATTATATCTTATCAATAGAAGCATTATTTACCATTATAGGGGGATTTGTTCACTGGCTCCCATTATTTTCAGGCTATACATTTAGCTCAGCCTGAGCAAAAATTCATTTCACAAACACAAATAAATGTGTTAACATAACTTTCTTACCATCACACTTTCTTGACTTTTCAAGAATGCCACCAGCTCACTCTGATTATCCACATGTGTATACAGCATGAAATGCCATCTCACCTACTGTAGGTTCATTCATTTATTTCATTAATAGCAATAATGTTAATTATTTTCATAATTTGAGAGGAATTTGCATCTAAGCCAAAATTGCAGTAGTGGAATTAACAACTGCTTGTCTCAAATGACTGCATGGATGCCTCCCCATATCATACCTTTGAAGAATCTTCTTACATAAATGTAAAATAGGAAGGAAAGGAATCAAACCTCCTCCAGCTGGTAACAAGCCAGTATCATAACTTCTGTTTCTTTCTCAATTAGTGAGGTATTAGTAAAAATCATATAACTTTGTCTAAGTGAAATTAGAAGTCCAAACACTTTATATCTTGGTGACATATCCATTCCAGCTACCTTTCCAAGATGCAGCATCACCTATTGTAGAAGAACTTTTACACTTCATGATCATACATTAATGATTGTTGTCCTGATTAGCTCCTTAGTGATTTAAATTATTTCATTGATGTTAACAGCTAATGTAACACACAAGTACAATAGATATACAAGTAGAAACAGCTTAAACTGTTCTATTAGTCACTATCCTAATCTTGTCTTACTACCACTACAATTTCATTATATAATAGATGAAATTAATAATCCTTCCCTCACTGTAAAGACTGTGGGTCGTCGGTGATCCTGAAGCTATGATTATGTAAATATTTATTATGTTCATCATGATAAGTGTACTCTTTAATACCTATCCCCTATTTTCCCCATCCCCCCCCCCTCCACTCTGGTGACCATCTGTTCTCTGTAACTAACAGTCTGTTTCTTGGTTTGTCTCTTTTTTCCCCTTTGTTTGGTTTCTTAAATTCCGCGTATCTGTGAAATCATATGGTATTTGTCTTTCTCTGACTTATTTTCCATAGCATTATATTCTCTAGCTCTATCCATGTTGTTGCCAATGGCAAGATTTCATTCTTTTCTATGGCTGAATAATATTCATGTGTATATATATATATATATATACACACACACACACACATGCACACACACATATATATACACACATATATATATAAACATACATATTTGTATATATATAAAATTTGTGTGTGTATATGTATGTATATGTATATACATACGTCTATATAGATACATGTAAAATTTCTTTATCCATTCATCTATAGATGGACACATGGGCTGCATTCATAGTTTGGCTTGAGGTTCTATATTTTTAACAAGTTCACAGGTAATTCAGTGTTACTGATTCAGCAGACCACTTTTTGAATAACAAGTGTTTGGAGAACAGTGCAGATTTAGAAGTTAATATTGTGTAAAGAACCAAAAATTTGTAAGGATGATTCAGAAAATTAATGTTTTTAGAAATTTTTATATTATCTTTGGAATTCTGAGAGAGAAACATTACATAATTGTAATGTGTTTACTGCTTTAAAACGTAGATTTAGATACTTATTTTGCTTTCTTCCTCCATTTATCAAAACGAGTGAAAATAGTAACTTCTTCAGACTTTTCTAATTAGCTTCAAGAATATTTATGATCCCTAAACTTCATTAGCTTATTGAGAAAATTATCTTATTTCTCGTTCTTCACTTTTTTATTTTAAAAATTTTAAATCTGTATTTGAAAAGTTGAACATCCACATACTTCTTACCTTGATTTGCCAGTTACCAATATTTTGCTACTTTGGCTTTCTCCTTCTCTATTTTTTTCCTCTAATATTTATATTATTCCTATGGGTATGCTGCTTGCAAAGCTGAATTAAAATTAAAAAGTTGCTGTGGAATTTTTAAAAAGAGAGATTCGTTATATGATTCAGCATAAGGTGAACATAGTGGGTTCTTTAAAATTCCAGATTCTGTTGCATATCCTAAATAAAGTTTAATGAGTAAACAAAATCAGCAATACCTTGGTGTTTTTTTTCTTTCTTTCTGGTAACGTGCTAAATTGGTGTATTTTGGTTTTGGTAAGAGCATAGATTTTAATTTTAAATTTTGGATAGTGATTATTATTGGTAAGAGCTCGCATTTGCTAGGTAAAAGAGGGTCAGCATTAAGGTAAGTGCTTCTGTGTAAAATGCTGCTGAATGATTGTGACTAGACAAAATTAGGTTTTTGGACCAAGATATTCTGTCTTTCCTACAGTGGTTGGAAGGCACTACCACTGGTTTTGACTGTTCTTTAAATATATTTGTGTGACTGCCCACAGCCCTTTTCTGATGGTTTCGTTCTTTCTTGCTAGGCCAAGAGCCACTGTGTCTCCCTGAGGTAATTTACTGTATTTCTGCTTTTCCACTGCGTGTTGATGACATAGGTCTGAGGTAGCTTTCCTTGTTCTTGAGTGTACTTCATGGTCATTCCCATGCTTCTGCTTCATGTACTTGCCAGCTCTGAATATTAGTAGTTGTTTTGTAGTATCTATCAGTAGTGTAGTACATTAGTTATCTGTTTCTGTGTAACAGATCACCACAAATGTAGCAGCTTAAAATAACACAAATTTATTACTTCACCATTTCTGTGGAACTTCTGCTTAGGACCCCACTGTAATCATGGTGTTGGCTCAGCTACATTCTTGCCTGGAGACTGAGAAACTTCTTCTAAGCTCACTCATGTTGCTGGCAGAATTCATTGCCATGTGATTATAGGACTGAGGGCCCTTTCTTTTGACTGTCAGCTGGAGGCTGCACTCAGCACCTAAAGGCTGCTTAAAGTTCCTTGCCATGTGGACTTTCCCAGTAAGGCAGCTTACTTCTTTCAGCCAACAAAAGGTCTCTAGAGCTAGTCTTTTAGCAAGATTGGAGTTTTATGTAAGTGTCACTTAAAATCACAGGAGTTAGATCCAGTAACCTTCACTATATTCTTTTGGTTAAGTGCAAATTAAGGCCCTGCCTATAGCCCGTGGGAAGGGATTACAGAAAGGTGTGAAGGAGGTAGAGAGGATGTAGGATCAGGTATACTTAAAATTTTATGAAATATGGTTTGTTTAGTCACTATTTTATTCATCAAATATTTATTGAGGTTAACATCTACTTTTCAGCCATGACAGAGTAATTGGATTGGATTTTTCCTCCAGCCATAAACAGCTATAAAACTGGACAAAATAAATGAAGTAGAGCTCTTTTCAGGCACTGGACATTAGAGAGAAAGAGAACAAACAAGGTGAGCACCACATTTAGCCCATCTCTGTTTCAGGGCAGTTTCCTGACTGTGTCGTGGGGAGTGGAACTCAAGCAGAGCAGGGAAGTCCTGCTGAGTTAAGGATGCAAAGATTGGAGTTCTGGGCTACTGAAGCAGCTGGAATTTGCTGAGCAGGGTTTCAGAAAAGTATAAGTGTGAGTTTCCCAAAAGTCCTTTTCTGACAGTTGTGGTGCATACTCATAGGCAATACTCCTCAAGGTCAGATAAGAGAATGCATGTTAGAGTGGGACAAGCCCCATTACACCTGGAGATGTTGGATTCTAGTCCACCCAGGGTGGAGAGAGACCTAGTTAACGTACTAAACATTTATCTGAGACCAGAAAGACCTGCTGTAGGAGTAACTATTATATCTCAGAGCAGGATTAACAAATTATGGTCTGTGTTATATCTGGCCTACTGATTGTTTTTGTTTGGCTTATGATCTAAGGATGGTTTTTTTATATTTTAGTGGCAGAAAAAGAATTTTATTTCACTTTTTTTTTTTTAAGATTTTGCTTATTTATTAGAGAGAGAGAGAGAATGTGAGAGAGAGAGAGTGAGCAGCAGTAGGGGGTAGGGAGGGCAGAGGCAGAGGGAGAAACTGGCTCCCTGCTTAGCAAGGAGCCCAATGTGGGGCTTGATCCCAGGACCCTGGGAACATGACCCAGGGTGATGTCAGATGCTTAACTGACTGAGCCACCCAGGTGTCCCTAGAAAAGAGTTTTAAAAACGAATAGTATTTTGTGAAACTTGAAAATTATGTGGAATATAAATTCTAGTGACTATAAATAAATTTGTTTAAAAATGCAGCCATCCAGAGGCACCTGGATGGCTCAGTCAGTTAAACGTTTGCCTTTAGCTCAGGTCATAATCCTGAGGTCCTGGGTTTGAGACCTGTATCAGGCTCCCTGCTCAGCAGGGTGTTTGCTTCTCCCACTCCCTCTGCAGCTCCACCTCTGCTTATGCTCTCTCTCACTCTTGCTCACTCTCTCTCCAATAAATAAATAAAATCTTTAAAAAATATATAAAATGAAACCACCCATGCTAATTCATTTACCTACTACTTTGGGGCCACAAGGACAAAGTCACATTTGCTATAGACACTACATGGCCCACGAATCTAATGCATTTACTCTCTAGCCTTTTACAGAAAAAGTTGGCCAACTCCTATTTAAGAGTAAGGATTGCTCTGGATCTTCTCTAATAAAGCCTAAAATTAGCTCTTTTGGGGATCAGGGAGAGGCACTAGGCAGAACAAAACTCATCAAGAAAGACAGTATAATCAAGAATCCTCACACTGTACTTACAATGTCCAGCATGCAACCAGTATTTACTGTACATGCAAATAATCAATAAAACTTGAAACATATCAAAAGGAGGAAAATGCTGTTAATAGAAACTGACCCTGAGAAAACTCACATTTGGAATTAGGAAGAATGAATTAAACCAACTATTAAGTCAGTGACTTAAAATAATATTACGATATTGTAGAACTAAGAAGAAAAATATATGAAATGAAAAATTCTCTGGATAGGCTTAATGTGAATTAGAGATGGCACAAGAAAGATTCTGTGAACTTGAAGTCAGATCCATAGAAATTATGCAGTATTAAGAATTGAGAGAAGAAAACTGGTGCTGGTGGGGGAGGGAGACAATCCTGATGGCCTCTAGGATAATGTCAAGCAGTCTTACATACATGTACGTAAAGGCCTAGAAGGAGAGGAAAGAGGGAGTGATTCAGGAAAATGTTTTTGTGATTCAGGAAAATGTTTTTAAGAAATAATGATTAGACTCCCATTTTTTGGTTTCAAAGCTATAGTAACCCAGACTCCATGATATTGGCATAAGGACAAACATAAATCAATGGAGTTGAAGTGAAAGTCAAAATAAAAACACATACATATGTGGACAGTTAATTTTTTTGTATGGGTGCCGAGACAGTGCAGTGAAGGAAAGAGTGGTTTTTTGACAGATTGTGCTATGACAACTGGATACCCACATGTAAGAGAATGAAACTGACTGCTATTAAAAAATAAGTAGAAGTGGATCAGATATCTAAATGTAAGAACTAAAATTATAAAACTCTTAGAAAAAATAAATTTTGATTAGGCAGTAATTTCTTAGGTATAACACTTAAAGCACAAACAACCAAAGGAAAAGAAAAACAGGTAAATTGGACTTGATCAAAATGAAATACTTTCATGCTTCAAAGGAAGTGAAAAGACAACCCATAAGAGAAAATATTTGCAAAGTCATATGTCTAAGAAGGGTCCAGTGTCCAGAGTATATAAAGAACTCCTAGAATTCAATAAGGAAAAGGTAAATAACCCAATTAAAAATGGGCAAAGTATTTGAGTAGACATTTCTCCAAAGTAGATAAAAAATGGCCAGAAGCATATGCAGTGATGCTTAGAATACTTGTTAAAAAAAAGGCAAAGAAAGATACCATTGAGTTACCTCTTCAACTTGCTAAGATAGCTATAATCAAAAAGTTGGATGATAACAGGTGTTAAAGTGTGGATTAATTGGTACTCTCTTGTGTTACATAGTAATGTAAAATGATACGCTGCTTTGGAGAGTAGTCTGGCATTTCCTCAAATCATTAAGCATAGACTTGCCATATGAGCCACCAATTCCAGTCATAGTTACATACCCCAGAGGACTGAAAATACATGTCCCCCTAAAAACTTGTACTGGTATGTTCATAGCAACATTAGTCATAATAGCCAAAAAGTGGAAGCAACCCCAGGGTTCATCAGCAGATGAGTGGGTAAACAAAATGTATATCCATATAATAGAATATAGTTGGCCTTTGAACAGCATGATTTGAACTGTGTGGGTCCACTCATGTCCAAATTTTTTTTGATAAATATAGTACTGTAATATTTTCTTTTCCTTAACATTTTCTATTTTGTAGCTTACTCTCTTATAAAATACAGTGTATAAGACATACACCATACAAAACATTTGATTGATTGTTTATGTTACTGGTAAGGCATCCAGTCAACAGATTATTAGTTAAATTTGGGGAGAGTCAAAAGTTATATGCAGATTTTCAAGTGCATGGGGAGAGTTGTGGGTTGGTAGGAAAAAACAGCTTATTGATACCAGGAACAAAAAATGGGACATTACTACTGATCCTACAGCCATTAAAAGGATAGTAGGAAATATAATGAACAACTTTATGCCAGTGAATTTGACAAATGGACATACTCAACAAAAATATAATTTACTGAAATTGACACAATAAATAGAAATGAGTAGCCTCTAAATATATGAAGAAGTTGGATTTGTAATTAAAAATTACAAAGTGAAATTCACAAAGTTTCATTGATGAGTTCTGTCAAATATTTAAGGAACAAATAGTACTAATCTTCACAGACTTTTTTCAGAAAACAGAAGAGGAGGGACTATTTCCCAGTTTGTTTAACAGGCCAGAGTAACTGATACAAGAATGTGTAATGGATATTAAAGGGGAAAAAAATACAGCCCAATATCCCTCATGAGCATAAATACAAACACTCTTAAGAAAACACTAACAAACTGAATCTTCAATAAAGGATAGTACACCACAATCTGGTTGAGATTGTCCCAGGAATGTAAGGGCGATTCAAATATCAATGAATCAGTGAAGTTCAGCACATTTATAGAAAAATAGAAAAAAATCATGCAATCACATAGATCCTTACCAAAAAAGCTTTTGACAAAATTCAGTACCCATTTATCTTCAAAACTCTTAGCAAACTTAGGAATAATAGGGAATCCCCTTGATTTGGCAAAGAGTAAATATGAAAACTCTAGAACTAAAATCATGCTAAACGGTGGCTTACTGAATGTTTCACCGTAAGATCAGGAAAAAGGGAAAGGATGTCTGTTCCTACCACTTCTATGGGTAGCTTTGCTTTACTGCAAAACAAGCATTCCTAAAAAACAAGCTGCTGTTAAAAATCACAGGACTTATGGGGAAAATGCATTAAGGGCACAAAACCAAAAACTATTAGTGACAAAAAAGACAGGAACCTAATAAAAGCTAATAAAAATAAAATAAAAAATAAAACCTAAAAACATGTAAAAGTTTTACATGAGTTAAATGGTTAAATACATAAATACTACCACAAGTTTGGCACTTTATATAGAAAAAGACTAAGTTTGTAGAGATGAGGATCAGAAGGGATGACAGCTTGCCAGTGAAGTGGTGGAAGAAAAGTTACCAAATCAGACAAAATTGTAGCTTTGAATGTGGATGAGTATAGTTTGTAACATAAATTGAGGTAACGGGTCTATTGCTGAGGTTACGTTTTGTATATTTTGTGGCTCAGGTTAGCTGGGTGCAATTTTTGCGTTCATTTAGTATTGTTTATGGACAGTATTTACAGAAGTAAATACAAAATTTGCTGAAATTGTTCCCTAATAGATGATTTGCTTTGGAACAAATCCAAAAAACTTGAATAGTTTAAATATATACATAAATGTGTGTGTGTGTATATATATACACACACACTATTTATAAATATACATGCATATAATATGTGTATCTTTATATAGGAGCAATTAGCATGTGAAAAGATGTTCAGTACCTTTATTCATCAGGGAGGTGTATGTTTAAATCACAGTGAGTGCTCAGGACACCTGGTGGCTCAGCTGGTTAAGCTTCCGACTTGGTTTTGGCTCTGTTCATGATCTCAGGGCCATAAGACTGAGCCCCATGTCAAGCTCTCTGCTCAGCAGGGAATGTGCTTCTCTGTCTCCCTCTACCTGCCGTGTCTCCTGCTCGTGCGTACTCTTTCTCGGTGTCAAATAAATAAATAAAATCTTAAAAAAAAACAACAAAGAAAAATGATAACATGTTCACAAAAGACTTGTGTACTTGGATACAATCTTTTTTTTTTTTTTTTAAGCATTTTATATATTTGTTAGCACAAGCCGGGGGAGCAACAGGCAGAGGGGGAAGCAAGCTCCCCATTGAGTAAGGAGCCCAGTGTGGGACTTGATCCTAGTACCTTGGGATCAGGACCTGAGCTGAAGGCAGACACCTGACTGACTGAGCCACCCATGCATCCTTCTGGATACAATTGTAATGTGTATTAACAGGTTTTTGGGTGAACAGAGTGGTTTATCAATCCAATGATGTAGTACTTAGCAGCAGAAGGCAACTATTTATACATAGAGTAACATAGATGAATTTCAAAAACATTATGCTAATAAGTAAAAAAATGCTATTAATCTTTTGCTGCAAATCAGATCAGCTAGTTGGGTCATAATGAGGGAACTGATTGCAAAGGGCACCAAAGAACATCTTGGGTGTGATAGTAATATTTTATATCTTGTTTGGGCTGACACTTAGGTAGTATTAGTTTATTTAACTGTACATTTAAAATTTCTACATTTCACTCTGAATTGTATCTCAATGAAGTTCACTTAATTTACAAAGTTTATTGAGAAAGCACAAGTGAGAAAAGTCCTGGTCTCTACTTTCTGGAGCTTAAGAGTAGTATGACCTAAGAACGTAAATATTATAGAATCAACTATATGAACTTTGTAAACTTAACCTACACTTGGGAAGTAAGAAATTTCTTGGAAGAAGTAATGTTGAAACTGAACCTGAAGATTGAGGAGGATATTTTTGGATAGTTGTATAAGTGGTCAAGTGATAGGCAAGGAGTAAGTGTTGTAGGCAAAGGAGATACTTTGTGCAGAGGCACAGAAATGAGAGAGTATGGCTAAAAGAATGTTTGAGCAGATGACAGATAATCAAGATCATTGGGGCCGAGAATGTGTGTGTGAGAGAAAGGAAAGAAAATGGAGCAGGAGATTATGATGAAGAGGTTAGCAGAAGATCTAAGTCATTTAGACCTTGAAGGCTTTGGACGAAGTTTGATTTTATCATGAAAGAGCAGAGCAGCTGAGTGAGAAGATCTGATTTGCATTTTAGGAAGATCCCTGTGACTCCAAATGTGAAAGTGGAATTAAAGGGGTTAAGATTTGGGGCCTGGACCCAGTTGTGAAGTTTTTCAGAAATGTCAGATAGTTGTTAGTTTATACTAGGAAAGCAGTTCTGGGAATGCTGAAAGTGAATGGGTTCAGATCTGTTTAAGATATGGATTCAATAGAACTTGCTTGAATATGGGAAATGAGGGAGGAGGAGTCGGGGGAACTTATTTCTTTACTTTGGAATTTGTTGAAGTCTCCTATGCCTTACGCCATGTCTCATAGATAAATGAGTGTATGGGTCCTAGTCATGGGAAGGATCTTGGCTGGAGACAAGATATTGAGATGTACTAGTCTATAAATGATGAGGAAGTAGGTAAGTTTATGAAGGGGAGTATGTGGAATGAAAAAAAAGCAACGAGGTGCTAGACTAGAAACTTAAAAAATACCAACATTTGGGGCACCTGGGTGACTCAGTCATTTAAGGATCCAACTCTTGGTTTTGGCTTAGATTGTGATCTCAGGGTTGTGAGATGGAGCCTGAAACAGATTTTCTACTGGAGATTTTCTCCCTCTCTCTCTGCTCCTCCTCCCATCAAATAAAATGAATAAGTAAAATCTTAAAAAAAGAAAGAAAGAAAGAAGGAATGGTGCCAGAATAGGCTTTTGGAAATGAGAATGAGAAACTAAGAAAAATAAGTGTGGTGCCACAGACTTTTGGATGACTGCTTCAAGGAGTATATTCAGAGGTGTTAGATGTCTGATGAGGACTTAAAAGAAGGCCTGGGAGGTATCATTGTTGATCATTAGGACAACAGTTGGCAAGAGTGGTGAGGATAGTGAACAGATTGGATGGGTAAGAACTGACTCCCAGCTTGGTCACCTTAAAGGTTGGCTCTGAAGGGGAGAAGAGAGAGGACTATAGCCAGAAGGAAGCTGAGGTTGAAGGACGTTTTTTTTGTTTTTCTTTGGGTGCTTGTTTTATTTTGGAAACAACTAATAAGAATCAGTGATTAGAAAGAAAATGGTTACAGATAATTATGGAAGAAAATGGGAATAATTAACTGAACTGGATTTCAAAGATTCGCAGAATGGGATCTAGCAAACAGGTTGGGAAATAGTACTTAGATTGTACCAGGAGGGAAGCAAATGATTGGCTGAAGGTAAGTTTGTAGATTGGCTCTTGGTAAAATTAGAAGATTTAAGAAAATTGGGGCACCTGGCTAATGTTGGAGTTGTGAGTTTGAGACCCATTTTGAGTGTGGAGATTACTTAAAAATAAAATCTCCAAAAAAAAAAAAAAAGATTTTAGAGAATCAAGAAAATTTAACAAATTTTAGTGTTGATTTTAGCATTAATTCCCATTAACTTTTATAGCATATTCTTCTCTCAACCTGAAAATTATATCTTAGAAAATTATTCGAAAAATCTCCCTTCCTATCCCCGCATGCACACACACCAAAGTGATCTTGGAAAGAAATCTTAAGATTTTAATAAAAGTAAGCCTGTAAACTATGCCTTTGTACTTTCCCTGTAGAATGCTGAGTCTAGTGTTAGAGGTGACTCAGCAATGAAAATAACGTTGCTGTGTATGTTAATTTGCTTACTTTGCCGTAATGAAATGCCACAGACTAGATGGCTTAAAAACAAGAGAAACTTATCTTCTCACAGTTCACGAGGCTGGAAAATCGATCAAGGTCCAGCAGGGTTCAGTTTTCGGTGAGGATTGTCTTCCTGGTGTGCAGATATTTGCCTTCTCTCTCTGTCCTTGTATGTCCTTTCCTCCTTGTGTGTGGAGAGCAAGAGTGAGACCGAAAGCCAGAGGGAGAGAGAGAGAGAGAAAGAGAGATAGAAGGACACTAATCTTGTTAGATCAGGGCCCCACCCATATGAACTCATTTAACCTTAATTGATTCCTTAGAGTTCCATCTCCAGATACAGCCACACTGAGGATTAGGGCTTTTCAACATGAGAATATTAGAGGGACACAAACATTGAGTCCATAACACTATATTAGCAACCTTTGCATTTTTAATGGAGTATTAGATTCTTTATGGATCATATGGAAACTTTTTGTTTTGCTCTCTTGTCTTGAGGTATAGTTGACATACAGCATTATATTTTAAGTTTGTAACACAATTTGATATTTGTATATATTGCAAAAAGATCGCTAGTTAACATCCATCATCATATATAGTTACATTTTTTTGTCATAAGAATTAAGATTTACTCTTAGCAACTTTCAAATATGCAATATTACTACATTAACTGTAGTCCTCAAGCTATACGTTACATCCCCATGACTTATTTATTTCATAACTAGAAGTTTGTACCTTTTAATACCCTTCATCCTTTTTGCCTAACCCACCACCCCCTACCTCTGGCCAACTATCAGTTTATTCTCTATATCTATGAGCTTTATTTTTTCCCCGTTTAGATTCCACATATAAGTGAGGTCATTATGGCATGCATCTTTCTGTTTCCTGCTTCAATCAGATAATGCCTCAGAGTCCATCCATGTTGTCACAAATGTTGAGATCTTGTTCTTTCTAATGGTTGAATAGTATTCCATTCTGTACATACACTACATCTTCTTTATCCATTCATCCATCAGTAGACAGTTAGATTGTCTCCATGTCCTGGCTGTTGTAAATAGTGCTGCAGTGAATATGGGAGTGCATGTATCTTTCTGAGATAGCAGTTTCATTTTCTTTGGATAAATACTTAGAAGTGGAATTGCTGGATTATATGTATTTTATTTTTAAGTGTTTGAGAAGCCTCCATTCTGTTTTCTGTAGTGGCTGCACCAGTTTATATTCCATCAGTACAAACGGTTCCTTTTTCTCTACATCCTCAATGTTTGTTATTTATCTTTTTGGTAATAGCCATTCTGATAGGTGTGAAGTGATATCTCATTGTGGTTTTGATTTGTGTTTCTCTGAGAATCAATGATGTTTAGCATCATGTGCCTATTTGCTGTATGTATGTCTTTGGAAAAAAAGTCTCTGTTCAGATCTTCTACCTGTTTTGTTTTGTTTTTTTTTTAATATTTTATTTGGAAAACAGAGATCATAAGTAGGCAGAGAGGCAGGCAGGGGGTGGGGGAAGCAGGCTCCCTGCTGAGCAGAGAGCCCAATACGGGGCTTGATCCCAGGACCCTGAAACCATGACCTGAGTCAAAGGCAGAGGCTTAACCCACTGAGCCACCCAGGGGCCCCTCTTCTACCTATTTTTTAATTGGAGGTTTGGTTTTTCTTGATGACTTGTATTATATATTTTGGATATTACCCCTTTACTAGATATATGATTCACAAGAATTTTCTCCTCTATGCTAGGTTGCCTTTTCATTTTGTTGATGGTTTTCTTTGCTGTATACAAACCTTTTAGTTTGTTCTTGTCCTACTTGGTTTGTTTTTTTTTTGTTTGTTTGTTTGTTTTTTGCTTTTGTTTCCCTTGCTTTTGGTGCTGAGCTTGCAATATTATCAATAAACTGAAAGTTTTTTTTTCCCCCACTTTTAAGTAGTTCCAGCTTCATTTATCTATAATCAGACTCTCTGGATTAATATTTTAATTGAAGGACACTGGTAATAATATCTAAGTAAATGATACTTTCCAGATTACTTCTGTAAGAGTGAAATTAGATTAGTTTATTAGGCATTCTGACTTGGGAGATTCATGAAGTAAATAAATGTGGGTCAGACTTACACCTTTATTTGCAAGAATTTGTTTGGGCTGAAAAGATACGCACCTAAACACAACTGCTGATGTGTGTAAGAAGATATTAAGAATGTAATGAATCAAGAGTCTGTCTGGAATCTTACTGTGAAGGATTTCCTACTCCCACCCCAACCTAATCATGGAAGGAGGAACATCTCTTAAGTAGGAGCTGAGGGGGCTTTGAGACATCTGTCACTTTATTCATTACCACAATTAATTCAGTTGCGGTGACTGACTACATAGATGTTTCCTCTTTCAGTTATTGATCTCGTATTTCCTTTGAGTTAATTTCATTAAGTAGTTCACTTTTCTCCTAGATAGAGATGTAGAATGTTCTGTTGAAGCATACATATACAAATACATGCACTCTCTTGAGAGACCCCTCATTTGCAGTTGAGACTAATTGTTTGGAATTGTCAGCTATCAATTATGGGTGTCCCCACTGGTTAAGTTTAGAAACCTGCAAAACAGTGGAAATCGGGGAAAGGGGAAACTTCAGTACCTTCTCTGATTGAGAAGGAGTAGCAGCCTGTACTGAAGCAACACTAGAAATTTGTGGGGTTTTCCCTCCTGATTTCTCAAACCACTGTTTTGAGAGACCCTAACTCCTTTTTTTCATAATCAGATTGTATACAGTTTTTAAGAAATTCTAACAGTACATAAGCTTAAATAGGTCATAAATGCAAACTACATGGAAATAATATTTTCTTTGGAATATGAGCTTTCATATTGTTTGCCATTCATACGTAACCAAAATAGACAATTAAATTAGCAGCATAGAGAACTGTAGAATATCCAAAAAAGCTATTCTAAATTAAGAGATCAAGTATAACAAAGTTAAAGTTTTCTTAAACAGAAATAATTGTTATAATGCTAATTCATTTGAATATAATAGAATTTATATGATGTACATTTTATTATTTATCCTGGTCAGGAAGTCAGGACAAATGCCTTCAGTCTAGCCTAAGCAAAGCAAATACAGCTGATTTTAAAGATGATTAGGGCAGGGGACCCTCTCTCTGCCATCCATATCCTCTCCCATTGTTTAATTTTGCCTTTCTCTCTCTCATACTCATCTTTTGCCTTTTCATTTTTACAGACTTTTATATTTTCTCATATTCTTTTTTTTTTTTTTTAAGATTTTATTTATTTATTTGACAGAGAGAGAAATCATAAGCAGGCAGAGAGGCAGGCAGAGAGAGAGAGAGGGAGAAACAGGCTCCCCGCTGAGCAGAGAGCCCGATGCGGGACTCGATCCCAGGACCCTGGGATCATGACCTGAGCCAAAGGCAGCGGCCTAACCCACTGAGCCACCCAGGCGCCCCATATTTTCTCATATTCTTTACCCTTTTGTGTCTGTGTCTGAAAACATCTACCTTCATTCTTTATGGATTTTTAGTTCAAGAGCACCGTGAATCTAGAATCCCTTTGTACCTAGAGAGACAATTTGTCTCAGCTGTTCCCCTCTCCTCCAGGCAGTTGTGACCAGTGGGTAAATAGTGGCTTCCCTTTTTACTCAGCAGATCTATGAGATGAGACTCTATTAAACAGAAGGAGGGATGACTGATTCCATTTGCATCTCAAAAATAAACTTTAGAAATAGCAATAGGTAGTCAAGTGCCTTTTCTTTTGGTAGAAGGGCAAGTACTTAAAGTTTCCTAGTCATTCTGGCTCTTTCCATTACTTGGATAATTTAATGTTTTCTGTTAATAGTGTCCAAATAGGTTATAACTAAATGCCTTTTTTCTGCCATATTATTTGTCTCAGTTTTTATCAAAGGACTTACAGAACCGTGACTTTTTGGTAAAATAATGTTCAAATATAATTATCTTAAGTATTTAGGTCTTTTGGAGGAAGTGGTATTGCATAGTACTTAAAAACTGGGACTCCTGAGTCAGAATAATCCTAGCTTGACCACATATGACTCTGTCCGCTCTCTGAGCTTTTTAATTAACTAGTTAATTAATTTTTTTTTAATCTATGAAATAGCAATAATAGTACTTTTTACCTCAAGGATCATTACGAAGATGAAATTATATAGTCCATATAAAAAGCATTAGTGCAATGTCCATCACACAGTAAGTGTTCAGTTAGTGTTGGCTCTTATTACTCATCTTTCTTTTTTCAGTGAAAAGAGCATTAGTCCTCTCATTTACACCACTTATCTGTCCAGTGATCATTGCTTCAACTGCCTAAAAGATTCAGTGTAGGTATAGGGTATAAATTTAGCTATTTGTGTGTGTGTTTTTTTTTAAAGATTTTTATTTATTTGACAGACAGATCACAAGTAGGCAGAGAGAGAGAGAGAGAGGAGGAGGAGGCAGGCCCCCTGCTGAGCAGAGAGCCCGATGTGAGGCTTGATCCCCCGGACCCTGGGATCATGACCTGAGCCGAAGGCAGAGGCTTTAAATACTGAGCT
Organism: Mustela nigripes; assembly: GCF_022355385.1. Classification (NCBI taxonomy): domain Eukaryota; kingdom Metazoa; phylum Chordata; class Mammalia; order Carnivora; family Mustelidae; genus Mustela; species Mustela nigripes. Next base: position 124,750,754 of record NC_081561.1, on the reverse strand, counting down.
TTAAATACTTTAGCTATTTGATCTTAAAAGCTACGTTTTAAAGCTTAATCAGGGTCAAATTGACCTACAGCAAACTATACATGTTAAAATGTACACTTTGATAATTTTATACTACAATTTATGTGTTCATTTACCTATTGACATTTAGGATGTTTCCTGGTTTTTGGCTGTTATAAATAAAGCCACTGTGAATATTCACTCACAAGTCTTTGTGTGGACAGAGGATTTTGTTCTCTTAGGTAATTACCTAGTTGTAGAATGACTGGTTCTGATGATAGGTATATGTTTACCTTTTTTAAAAGACTACTAAACTGTTTCCAAAGTGGTTGTCCTGTTTTCTATCCTCACTAGCAGTGTATGTACGTTCCCTTCCACATTCTTGTCAGTATTAAATGGCTGATCACAAATCTATTTTTTAAATTATTACTCTTTAATATCCTTCTTTTATGTTGTTTTTTTTCTTTTATGTTGTTTTAGACTATATATCGTTACATAAGAAAGGTTATTTGGAAAAAGCACAAAATATGCCAGGTAGCTAGGGATTTTTAACTTAAAATTTCAAAAGTATTTGTAATTATACTTTAATCTCTTTTCTGGGAAGTTAACAGATGGTTTGCTAAAAATACTGGCTAATTGGGGGAGATACACTTCCTTAAAAAGCTAATTTTCTAATAAGTGTTACCTTTTTTATGTATGTGCTTTTTTCCTTTGGTAGAGTTTTCCAGAAAAGGACCTTCTGCACTGTCCATCTAAGGATGCAATTGAAGCTCATTTTATGTCTTGTGTGAAGGAAGCTGATGCATTAAAGCATAAAAGTCAAGTAATCAATGAAATGCAGAAGAAAGATCATAAACAGCTATGGATGGGATTACAAAATGGTAAATATTGCAGTTTAATTTCTGACTACCACTTTATAAAGTATGAAATAACTATAATCCTGTGAGTAATTTGTACATCTTAGAATTAGTGGTACAAGTTTAAATTCCAGCCTCTACACACAAAATTTTGCAAAGAAGCTACCTTGTAGTATTCCCTTACATTGTACTATATCCTTCTCTTTATGGATTTTCTAGCATTAGAGTTGCTTTGCCCATAACATCAGATGGTATAAACTTCCTGCATTTAGCTTCTGGAGAAAGTGCCCTTATTGCTAGCCATGATCTTTCTAGAATTACAACTGAGTACCTTGTGTGCATGCTAGAGTACCTCCCCTGAGGTAGAGCACAGACTCCAACACCTGCTTTCTCAGAGTACTAAGACTTGCTTTGTACTTGGATTCTGTCTCTCCTGGCTGGGATTTAGAAAATACATTCAAGGGGAAAGCTGAGAGGAATCTGCAGCTCCCCTCTATATTTTTCATCTTTTAGATCCTAGCTCCTTAATCTTGCCTGCATTGATTGTCTTCGAATGCCTTCAACACATTTGTCTTATTTACAGGTAGCCATTGTTTTTTTTGTTTTTTTTTTTTTTAAAGATTTTATTTAATTATTTGACAGAGAGAGATCACAAGCAGGCAGAGAGGCAGGCAGAGAGAGATGAAGGGAAGCAGGCCCCCTGCTGAGCAGAGAGCCCCATGCGGGACTTGATCCCAGGACCCCGGGATCATGACCTGAGCCGAAGGCAGTGGCTTAACCCACTGAGCCACCCAGGCGCCCCCAGGTAGCCATTGTTTTGCATGGGTCCAGTATGCATGAATTTCAGTTAACATGCTGTAGTTAAATAATACCAGGTCCTTAACAGAATGGTTCAAATTTCACTTGGTACTGTGTATTAACTGAAATTACATGAAGTATAAGCTATATTGCTAACTCTTTAGTCCATGAGTCATTTAACAACAGATATGCATCATGATCAAAGACCAGTCACATCACTTCTTTCAGTGTCTGTCAGTGAATCATCATTAGTCATCTGTTATTTATTTTACCCACAGACAGCAAAGCATGTAGTTGGGTTGCCTCCTTGTCTCCAGATAAGCCCATATAACATTTTATAAAATTGCATAATTGAGAGAGGTAATTGGCCAAGAAAGATGAAAGTATGGCAGAGAAACAAAAAGTGATAATGCTGATAGCAGCATTTTACTAAAATAGTGGAATTATAGAGGAAACTACTGACTGGGGGAATGTTGACACTACCACTACCGCCTTTTGAAAGACTAGTTATGCAGCCACAGGAAATTAGTGAAGGTGAACTCTCCACATAAATGAGGTAGAGGTTGTGACAAAAAGGGTGAATTTATCCCAGAGAAAGTGATGCTGGCAAAAAACTTAGCATTAAAGGATCTCTCAGAGATATTTCATGACATTGGAAATGCAAACGGTAACATGTTTGGAAATTGATACAGACTTAGAAAGGAATATGACAGCTTGGCAAGGTTTAGGAAAGATGCTTCCTTGTAGGGTTTGTGTCAAGAAAGCAAGCGCACTATTCAAACTGTGCTTCAAGTTTTTACAGAGCAGTAAATAAAGGGCTTGAATTCTCAGCATTTCTAATGTTTTAGATTACAGTGTACTAAACACATTAGTTTTATACATTTATAACTGAGTTTTTAATGTTTGCACAATTCTTAAAGATCACACATTTGATTATTAAGGTCACTTTATGTGGTTTCATGGTCACTTTTCCAGGCCTGCACTGTTGTGTAAAGCAACAACTGCCTATGTTTTATCCATCTTTTGTAGTTATTTTTGGATAGGGAATTAGTTCAATATAAGGTAAACTTTCATGGCAATAACTAGGAATAAAATAGAAGACCCACCTTCCCCCCCAACCCCTCCCAGAAAAAAACCGTAATTTAAAAAAAACGTGAACCATTTTTATCTTTTGGACTATATTGTCACCATGTCACAGAGGTGTTTGTAATTATTTAGTATTAAAGTTTCGATATGCAAAACGGCATTATCTGAGACTTCAGTAATTCAAAGGTACATATTTTATGACACTCTGTACTCTACATTAAATGTTCTCATTTCTTTTAAATCTCTTAGATTTGAGTTTCATGGAGTTGGTCTTTAGATTTGTGTTTCATGGAGTTAGTTTTATATTTGTGTGTCTAGTATTTCTAAATTAGATTAGATTAGATTCTAAATAAGATTACAAACCCTGCAAAGACAGGCCTTTGCCTCTTTTATCTTACTGAATATACAAATTCCTATTAAAAGAGCTTACAGCCCTTTAAGAAAGTGTACTTTTTTCTTTTTCTTGCTGGCTATTTGAAGATGAACTGAAATTTTAGGAGACTTGTGAATAAGATAACCTAAAAGGAAGAAGGCCAAATCTTGTCAAGAAAGCAGGGATATGAGAATAATTTGGCTTCAGAATTGAAGTGAATAATTTTAATTGGTATTTAAATAGGTGTTCTTGAAATCTGTAGTGAGTGTGGTGAGTCTGCTATAGAGAGCTTTGGGATTCAGCAGAGGATTCTAAAAATGCTTGAAATATTTCACTTGGGGCATTGGAGGCTTGGGCATGGTGGGTGGTGGTTAAGAATGTTTAGGGACACCTGGGTGGCACAGTCAGTTAAACATTTGACTTGGTTTCAGCTCAGGTCATGATCTCAGGTTCATTAGATCAAGGCCTGCATCAGCTCCGCTCTCAGTGCAGATCTCCTTGAGATTCTGTCTCCCTCTGCCCTCTTTCATGCTCTCTCTCTCTCAAATAAATAAATCTTGAGAAAGGGGGAAAAAAAAAGTTGTTTCGTCTCAGCTCTCCTAGCAGCTCCATAGGGCAACTCACTCAATCCCTTCAAGCTTCAGTTTCTTTATATGTGGAACAAGAGACGATCTGCTATGTTCTTTTATAGGTGTCCTGGAGGCTTTAACGAAACACTCCTACAGTTTATGTGAAAGTGCACAAAAGGAAGTAAAGCTGTTTTGATAAAAAGAATTGTTGAGAAGTCATGTTGGAGACCCTAGAACAGGGGTTGGCAAACTATGATCATGGGCCAGCCACCTTTTTTGTAAATAAATGAATATTTGTTAGAACCCTTCCACACCCATTTATTTGTTTATTGCCTGTGACTGCTTTCATGCTGTAGTAGCGGAGCTAAATAGTTCTAACAGAGACCATGTGGCCCACAACCTACAATTTTACTCTCTGACCTCTTAGAAAACACTTGGCAGCTCACAGAAGGTTGACCAGACCAACAGCTCATATTTATCATTCACCTAAAGCACGAGTTGAAATGTCACATTCAGAACTTGGTATAACGACTTAGTCTAAGTACTTAATTATTGGACTTGGTCTAATAACTGCATTGCTGTTTTTTGGCCTAATATTCCTTTTTTCCTGTTTTTATCTTAGTGCCTATTATTTCTTGCATATACAACTGTTTTAAAGTTAGCATTGCTAAGTTTAATTTTGTTAAATTAAAAAAATCTATTAAATTACTTTTCAAATTGAGTTTCATTAAATCTGATTTAAAATGGTATGTGGTTAAAATGTACTTTATTCCATTTTTATTTTAGCTATACATTTTTTTTCGTAGCTAGTATTGTTTGTATTGGTAATGATTGAGGTTACACTCAAAATCTTCTGTGTAGGGTACCCTGTGGGTACTGGAGACCTTGGTAGTTTATTTATTCTACTTTTAAAAAACTAAAATATTCATTTAGGAAATTTTTAACTACGTAAATGTTGTTGCCAGAGGATATATTTTGGGGGCGTCTGGGTGTATAAGTCAGTTAAGTGTTTGCCTTCGGCTCAGGTCTTGATCTCAGGGGCCTGGGATTGAGCTTGCTTCTCCCTCTCCCACTGCCTGCTGTTCCCCCTGCTTGTGCTCTCTCTCTGTCAAATAAATAAAATCTTTAAAACAAAACAAAAGAAAACAAAAACAGAGGCACCTGGGTGGCTCAGTTGGTTAAACATCTGCCTTTGGCCTAGGTCATGATCCAGAGTCCAGAATCGAGCCCTGCTTTGGGGTCCCTGCTCAGTGGGACTGTGCTTCTCTTCCCCTGGCCCCCAAGCTGGTGTGCTCACTCACACACTTTCACACGTGCACGCAAAAATAATAAAATCTTTTTTAAAAAGAATATATTTTGGGATAAAAGACTGAATGTTACCTACATTAAAGTAAATTGGTAAAATGTGGGTGTAGTATTCCTTCTGCCTAAAATGCCCTTTCCATCTTTTTGTCTAATTCCTACTTCTATTTTAACGTGCATCTTCATTGTCACCTGCTCTGTGAAGCTTTCTTTTTAAATTTTTTTTAGGCAACAAATATTTATAGGACATCTAACATGAGCCTTGACACTCTGCTAGGAGTTCGTGATCAGCAGTGATAAAATCGACATGCACTCTCTTTATGGAGCTTATGGTGGCATGGAGGCAGAATTATCCATATTTTCATGCTGTCATGCCACCTTGTCCATTTATATGCATTTTTGCTCTCATATTTTACCACACTCTGGTATAGTAATTCTACTAGAATGTAAATTTCTCCTGGTTAGAGTGTAGTATACATTTTTGAATCCCTAGCACCAAGTCTAGTCTTAGGCATAGAGCAGATAAAACAAATACTAACTGAATGACTATTTTATTCCTTTTTAATACTGTAAGGAAATAAGGTTAACAGCCTTTTATAAGTAGTTTAATACTACTTATTAAAGTAATAGAGGAAGTGTTTTGTTTGAATTTATTTATGGAAACCCAAAGGAAAGTCTTACTAATTTGTGAATGCAAAGATACTTCACCTTTTGGTTTGTCTAATTGTAAATTGGTCAGAGTTGAGGCATAGCAGATGGTAAATGTATTTCATTCAGAACTGCACCTGTAGATCGTAACAACTAAACAATTTAAACAGTTTTTGAATACTTTCATATGCTAATTTTAATTTTTCAGATCTGTGTGAAAGAGAAATAAGAAAAACTTTTGAAACCAAGAAAACTCATTTAAGACATACTGTGCCTTTCAGTGTTTTTTATGGGTTTTCATTTTAGATATAAAAGTATTTAAGCTCCCTGTGAAACCAAGTTAATGACCACAAAAAAGAAAAGAAAGTAGCATTTTTATCATTTCTGAGGCTGTTACCACTACACGTGCAGGCTCTTTTCTATTAAATGTCAATGGGCTGTTTTTCTTATAAACAAGAGATTTAAAGAAATCTCTAAAAAATATTTTTAACATAATAAATGACTTAGTTTTTAGCCTTGGTTTTTTTGAGTATACTAAAAAAGATAGCATTAAATAAATCCCTAGTCCCTCAGTTATTTGGTAGTGTACCATTTTAGCATAAAATTGGTTTCTAAGAGGAAAGTGATAAGTGAAGGGTGATTTTTTATAACAAGTCATAATATTTTGAAAATACTTCTGTTTGCTAGGTGATATAAAAGATAGTCGTAATGGTTTTATCTCTTTGGAAGCTTGTATGATAAAGACAGTAGGGTTGTAATTGCATTGCTTTGTTTTTATCAATTGCATATAGTAGATTCAGTATTGGACTGACAATGTGTTGGTCTAAGAAGGATCTAATATTTAACTCATATCAGTTGTGTGGTCTGTCAGATCACTTTGCTCTGTGAGCTGGAGTTCCTTATAAATGAATGTGCTAAGACTTCCTCAGACTTGCATTCAAGGATTATAAAGTGGTGATCCCATAGACCTGCATTCTTATGATTAGATGTTTTCAACTGATTCCAAAGGATTTCTTGGAAGAAGAATTACTGTTGATAATCACTCTCTCCCCTTGCTCCCTCTTTCTTCCTTCCCCTTCCCGCCTTCCTCTTACCTTTTCCCATTTCCCTGTTCCCTTATTCCCTCTCCCCTTTGCGCTCTCCCTCTCCCTGTCCCCTTGAAGCAGGACTTAAGTGAAAGATAACTTTCCAGAAATAAGTGTGGTATCATAGAAGGAGTACTAAAACAGAGAGAGAAGAGATTTTAAGACTCAGCTCTGTATCTTGAAGCTTCAGTTTCTGTGATTTTGTTACAGTGTCAGATACTGTTCTAGATGTAGGTGGTATGGAAGGAGGTTCCTAAGTAGAACCTTCAACCTTTTTTCTGTATGAAAGGTCACTATTTGATAAGCTTTCTGTTTGTCTTTTTTTTTTAATTAATTAATTAATTAGTTTATTTGACAGAGACACAGTGAGAGAGGGAACGCAAGAGAGGGAGTGAGAGAGGGAGAAGCAGGCTTCCTGATGAGCCGGGAGGCTGATGCGGGTTGAAGGCAGATGCTCAAGGACTGAGCCACCCAGGCACCCTGTTTGTCTTTACCAAAAGATTTTTAGGGGCACCTGGGTGGCTCTGTCTTCAGCTCAGGTTATGATCTCAGGGTCCTGGGATCGAGTCCTGCATCAGGCTCTCTGCTCAGCAGGGAGCCTTCCCACACTCTTTCTCTGCCTGAGAGAGAAATCTTTAAAATCTTTAAAAAAAAAAAAAGAAAGAAAGAAAAGAAAAGGAAGATTTTTACCAGTCATGAGAACACTGAGCCTCCACTGTATAAATAAGAGCGGAGAGAAAAGTATAATGAAGCCCCACTATGTGTCACCCAGTCTCAGCAGTTAGCAATATGTGGCCAGTCGTCTTTCATCTATTATTTCTTACCCCTCCCCCACTCTGGGTTTATGGGAATTATTTTCTTTCATCCAGTGCCACCAGTATTGCTTATAGATTTATTCCTTCATAGATTTTATACTCTGATATTTAATCAAGTCTTGGAAACAACATTCATTATAGGAGAGTTGTGTCCAGATCCTGGTAGTTTGGTTCAGTCAGTTGCAAGAATCTGCCAGGCACAGGGGCCACTGGGGTGCACGTGACAGGCATAGCCCTTCCTTCAGAGTTTACAGTCTACTAGGGGAACCAGACGTTAAACAGATAGCCTCTAAATAATTATTACCTTTATAGCTGGGGTTGTAGAGGAAGGAAGAAGGGATAGAGAGCAGGGTGGTTGTGATGAAAGTGTTGCAGGCATAGGGAATGATCTGGGTGAGGCAGAGAAGCAGAAAAGAGCTTCTGAGAGCTTAGAGGAGACCACTCTCACTAAAGCATGGTGATCAAGATTGAGAGTGGAAAGTCGCAAACAGTACAAATTAGGCCTGGCGGTGCAAATTAGAATGAGACCCTATCTATCCAGGGCTTTATAGGCTATTTTAATGATATTGAACTTAATCCCCAGGAATGGAGGTGGGATAGATAGGGGACCACTGAAAGATTTTAAGCAATAATATGACAGAGTCAGATTTTCTTTTTAAAGGCATCTCTTTGAATGCAGTATGGTTAGTGAATTCAAAGAGAGCAAACATGGAATTAAAAGACCACTAGGAGTCCATTCCAGTGGTTAGGTGAGACATGGCAATTGTTTATAAATGATGGCCTTGAGGATAGAGAGGAGTAGGTGGATTTGAGAAGTATTTGAGATACAGAATTGTTAAGACTGAGTATTTGGTTGACTGTAACAAGTAATAGAATAAGAACTGTCAAAGTTGATTCCCAGATGTTGCAGAAACTAGTGAGTGCGCCTAACTAGTTTTATGCAGCTTACACATATTATCCAAAAGTAGATCTTTGCTGTTTTGTTACATTTAAGATACCACTTTTTAATGCCCAGTCCCTTAGTACAATTAAAAATTTTTTTAAAGATTTTATTTTTAAGTAATCTCTACACCCACCGTGGTGCTTGAGCCTACAACCCCAAGATCACGAGAGGATCAAGAGTCTTACCCTCTACCAACTGAGCCAGCCATCACCCCTCCTTAATGCTGTTATAAAAGGGAATGTAGGTCACTTTGATGCCATACTTTTTAAATGTCACCTGATTTCTGCTAATACTGTTTTGCTTTCTGAATGCTGAAAAACAAAATTTTGCTTACAGTTGACATCAGGCTTACTGGTTGATAACATCCACTCATACTTTTAAGTTGAAACATTTGCCTGTCTCCTTACCTCAACCACCTCTCCCGTTCTCCATTGTTTCATAAAATTTTTGGTTTGGGCTTTATAATCCTTTTAGTTCTTTTAATGTCTTGAGAAGTAATTCCCCTTTATGTATTAACTTAAAGCAGCATACCTACAAAAGCAGAGTAGCTATGTTATTTCTGAGCCTATTGAGGGATTTTTATTTCAGCTGCATTTTTTCACTTTATTTTTTGAAGATCATTCTGTGTTGGAGAAGATGGAAGCTAAACAGAAGTCCAGTAGTTGAGCTTTCTCTCTCTCTTATGATACTGTCTTCCCCAATAATGTTTTCCATGTTTTCTTTCTTTGCCAAACATTGTTTAGGAAGTTCATTTTGCCTTTCTGATTTTTTAATAAGCCTCATCTTGGGGTTGGCGTTGGCCTTCCTGCTACTCTTTTTTTTTTTCTTTTTTTTTTTTTTCTTCCTGCTACTCTTAACATGTTCCTTGTATTAGGGTTCTCCAGAGAACCATAGGGGCGCCTGGGTGGCTAAGTCGTTGGGCATCTATCTGCCTTCGGCTCGGGCCATGATCCCCGTGTTCTGGGATCGAGCCCTGCATCAGGCTCCCTTCTTGGTGGGAAGTCTGCTTCTCCCTCTTCCACTCCCCCTGCCTGTGTTCCCTCTCTCGCTGTCTTTCTCTTTCTCTCTCTCTCTCTCTCTCTCTCTCTGCCAAATGAATAAAATCTTTTTTTAAAAAAAAAGATATATACAGAAAAAGAGATTTATTATGGGAAATTGGCTCATATGATTGTGGGAGCTTAGAAGTACCATGATTTGCCTTCTACAAGCTGGAAATCTAAGAAAGCCAGTCATGTAATTCAATCTGAGATAGAAGTCCTGAGAAACCAGAGGAGCCAGTGGTATAAATTCTAGTCTAATGGCGTGAGAAGATGAAGTGAGTTGTCTCAGCTCAATACGTGGGCAGGAAAAAACTGAATTCCTTCTTCCTTCCCCTGCCTTTTGTTCTGTTTAGGTCCTCAACTGATTAGGTGATGCCCACCCACATCAAGGTGGACAGTCTACTGAAGGTTCACCTATTCAGTTACTAATCTCATCTGGAAACACTCTTACAGTCTTTCCCAGAAATAATGTTTAATCTGGGCATTCCATGACAAGTCAAGTTGACCCATTAACTATCACATTCCTGATAAAACTTGGTCGTGTTTTATGGGTGTCATTTTAATGTTAATTCATTGAATTCATTTAGTTACTATTACTGAATCTATGCTGGAGTTAAAGCAGTGAACGGAACAGACTGAAATTCATACCCTTATGCAACCAAAATTATTGTGGGGGAGAGGGAGAACAGATAAATGTGGGAGGTGTGTGTGTGTGTGTGTCTATCTCTGTATATATGTGTATCTAGTATATCTGTATATTTATATGTATAAAATATTTCTATGTGTCACATGATAATAAGTGCTGTGGGAGAAAAGTAAAGCAAGGAAATATGAGAAAGAACTGTACTGGATAGGGCATTGCTATTTTAAATAGAATGGTCATGGAAGGTCTCACTGATTTTGTGACATTAAGTATAGATCTGAAGTAGCACTATGTGTTTATGTAGGGTTAATACCTTCCTAGGAGAAGGAACAATAAGGGCAAAGCCTTGAGGTAGGAGAATGCTATGCAGTTTCGAAGAATCTAATCCTGTTTACAGCTTTTTGAAGGTAAAGATAATGTAAGGTTTTTGTTTTGTTTTATTTTTCTAGGATCCCTCTTCTTCTCTAGTCTTCCTGTCATATTTTCCCTCTACCTTTATAGCCTCACTTTTTTTTAACATTCTTTGTAGCAAAAATTACACTAGATATAAAAAAATCTAGTTTTTTTCATAAGTCTCCTGGGACACAAAGCATCCTTTTAATAGTTGCTTTTACACTATTTCAAAAATAATAAACAAAGTGTTAAGAATAGCTACAAGGAGGGATTGGACCTATTTATATTAAGGTGGTTAAGGAAGACCTCTTTGAAGAGGTAATATTTAACCTGAAATCTTAAGGATGGGAGAGAACCAATCATTTAAGGGAATAATGTGCTTCAAGGACATGAAGCAACAAAGAGTTTGGTATGTTTTAAGGAACCAAAAGAAGGCCACTGTGTCTTGGAAAATAGTGACCAAGAGGGAAGGGTGACATGAGATGAGATTGGAGAGATGGGAAAGAGCTAGCTGATATAGGCCAATGAAAATAATTCAGATGTTAAGTGCAATGGGAAGCCTTTGGAGAATTTTTAAGCAAGAGCGATGAGATGCAAAAATGATGTAAGAGCATTGTTTTCTGAATGGAGAATGGAGCCTCGAAGGGAATTGGAGAGGCCACAGCAGTAGGTCCAGGTATCAGATGATGGTGGCCTCTAGGGTGATGATGGTTAGAGATGGAGAAAATTCACTAAATTTGGGGTTTGTTCTGGAGGTAGAACGGACAGAATCTATTACTAGGTTGGCTATAAGTTTAGGGTGAAAAAAGGGGAAAGAATAATTTCTGGATTCCAGCTGGGACATCTAGATGGATGGTGCTGCTTAGTACTGTGATATGAAATAACTAGATGGAGAATAGGTTTGGGTTGGGGAAGAAAGCCATTGAGAAGGTCAACTTTGAGGCTGAAAGTTTGAGATGTCTCTGAGACACTGATGTAGAGATAAATTGCGAGGTAGAGAGGGATTGCTAGAGTTAAGTATTGTGACTGTGTGTCAGTAGATGGAGGTGGCTTGATAAATTTGAATTGAATGCTGCAGCTTCTAATTTCATACTGGTTTACTTTTATAAGTACATCTTTATTATATATTATTTATAATATATATATGTATAATATATAATTTATATATTATTTTATAAGTACATCTTTAAGGATATGATGGTTAATGTTCCCAGTGATATAAGGCAGTGAAATATGGAGCAATTCCATATATTCCTGATGTTTGGTGGTTCTTTATACCCACTGTGCTGACTTAGTCATTTCCATTATTTTGCCTGCAATACAAGAAGGTGAGTTAAAGCTGTGTGTGTGGCATCCAGGAATCTACTACTTTATAAGAAAGTTGCTTAAAGCAAATCATTAACCTGCTTAAGCATTCGGTTGAATTTTACTGTGGAACAGAGGAGCATTTTACTCTCCTATATTACGTCTTTTAAATCAGTCTCTGTGTTCTACTTTCTGTAATTAAAAATAATGATGGAAATCTGAATAGTTTATGTATTTGTGTTTTAATGTAAAGCTATACAAATACTTTGTTAGACTTCTGGAGAAAGATTGCTCATGAAATTACATGATTTAAATGAATAAGTAAATTTGGTAATAATTTGGATCATAGCCTCTTACAGTTCTTTGGGTAGACTTGGCAGTGAACATCATGGACAGTAAAACTTGGTGAAAACATTTAGACAGTTATTTCATAATATGCTACACATTATCCTAACATAAGTTCATTGGAAAGAGTCCATTAATAACAGTGAATGGTTGTATGTCCCAGAGTTCACCAGTGGTAGGGAATATATATTGCATATGAGATGCAGTTGATATGTGTACACATCTGTATAACTAAGTTGACTGTCTTAAACTCGGATTAATAGTTGAAAATACTTTCAGTGAATTTTTAGTGTTATAGGAACATGAAGATTTGATTTGTAATGTCCTTTTAATTTCAGACCATCTATGGTAAAATGACTGCTTCATCATATCTTTTATTTATATTTGATCCAGTTAAAAAACTTTCTTAAAATTTATTCCTCCTAACATACTGTCATTTTTTCCCCATAAAGTCAGTGTGGGAGAGTTTAAGAAGCTTTTCTTCCACTCTATAGAGGAAATGCAAGCAAATATCTGTTTCATAAATGACTTTCACTGTTGGAGTCATGGCCTGTCATTACTATTTAAATTTATAAAACAGTTCCTCTTTAAAAAAAGAAAATTACACATTACAGGTATATATGCATTTGTAGTTTAACTTAATTTGTTTTTAAATGAATATTTTGTTTTGAAACTTAAGAATTTCTTGATTTAAGAGAACAGAAAACCTCAGAGGTACTTATTTTCCCAATTTTTGTTTTGTTTTGTTTTGTCCATTTGCTCATTACTTTTCTTAAGAGTACCATTTCTCAAAGTATAGACAGTTGGGTCAGAAGTATCAGCATGATGTAGGAACAGATTAGCAGTGTACCCTAGACCAACTGAATCACAAACTCAGGGGTCCCAGCAAAGGGTCCCAGCAAAAGGTCCCAGCAAAATGTCCCAGCAACTTTATGGTTCCATAAGCCTTCCAGGTGATTGAGATACACTAAAGTTTGAAAACTTCAGTTCTCTGGAGCGGATTTCTCAACCTCAGCAATATAGATATTTTGGAGTGAGTAATTCTTTGGTGTTGGGGCAGTGGCAGGGAGGGAGCATTGTGCACCTTGTGCATTGTGGGATGTTTGGGAGCATTCCTGGTCTTTGTACCCACTCACTAGATGCCAGTAGCACACTACTCCCCACTCTCTAACATGACATTAAAAAATATCTCCAGACATTGCAAAATAGCCCGCTAGGGACAAACTGACCCATTTGAAAACCACTGCTCTCGAGAGAAGTGATACAGAGGTAATGGGGTAAACTGCTTCTCCTCTAGAGTAGCAGGGATCACTTATCGAATACCCAGTTTCTGTGCTGGGCACTTCACATGAGTTAGCATTGTTGCTGGAGCCACCCTGCAAGATAGGTTTGAAAGTCTGTCAACTGGGCCAGCCCATTTACGAAGTTTCTCTTCCATTTCATCAGTCCTACCCTTGAGAACTAGGATGTTGTTACAGGGACTCATTTAGGATGTATTTGGAACAAAATGAGTTTGGCATGTAAATGAATTAAGAGTTATTTAAACCTAGCCTCTTCTTATCTGTAAACCTAGCCGTGTGAACTTCTTATTATAACACTTAGCCATAATTGTTTCTGGATGGCGATTATTGTACTTTTGCTGTAGTGATTATTGAATGACGAATCAATAGCATGCTGTCATTTCAGTGAGACTAATTATGCTTACATTTTTAAAGAGACACGTGTTTTCTATAATTTTCCTTTTCCCTCTTTCGTTTCTTTCCATCTTCCTCTCCAGTTCTCTGGGGCATTTGATGTCATTCTGCATATCTTAGCACTTCTTTCCCTCTCTTACCTCTCTTTTAATTTGACCTCATCTCTGACCCATTCCTTCATTATCTTTTTAGGGTCTGAATGGCCAGATAGTTAGATTTTTGTTGAATAGTTTGTAAATAATGCCAACCAGTGTGTTACCTATTCCCAAATACCTCTTCCATGCACTTTTTAACAAAGACCTAGAAATTACTTTATTGAAGATTTCAGAGTTTCAAGCTCCTTCTCCCCCACACTCCCACCCCCATCCCCTATGACATTCTGTTTACTCTGTTTCTGCCTGTGCTGACCTCTTTGGATTAGTGGCTGTGGTAATGAGTTTTGGATGTTAGAATTCTGTGTATTAATGATTTAGTCCTTTCTTGAACCAAAGAAGTGATTATGGCTCTATAGCATTGCTAATTTATTATTCATTGCATGTCTCGTCTCTTGTATCACATTAGAAACTGTAAAAGATTCAGAAATTCTTTTATGTGAAAAAATTAGCATTGAGAGTTGCAAGATTTTAACACAAAAACTAGAAAAGAAATTGCTCATGAAAGAATGAGTGCAAAATAAATAAATTTGTTCATCTAAGATGTAGTGTGTTCAGTCAAGTTTTGATTATTACCTTCAAAATGGCTTTTTAAATAAGAAGCATTACTTGCCACTGGTTGCCTTTAGGATCCAAGCTATCCTTGATTTCTGGGTTTTTTTTTGGTGTTTTGTTTTGTTTTGTTTTTTTGACATCTAGACTATTTCTTTCCCAGTAGAAGGATATCAGTAAAATATCCGAAACAGCATTTTTAATTGAAGTTAATTTAATAAAAGATTTGGCCAAAAATGACTTCATTTTAAGTTACTAAAAGCTACGCTGAAAGCTAAACTTCAAGGTTTTATGGCTCTTTTTCTTAAGCTAGCTTCCTGGTTTTAAATATACTATTTGGATTTTTTCCCCAACAGGTATTATGGTATTAACCTGCATTGACTTTCCAGGTATTTCAAGGTGAAATTATTTTATGTAGGATTATAAAACTCTATGAAAACATCTACTACATATTTTTTTGCGAGTTAAAAAGTATTGTATTGATATTTGTCCACTGAAAATATAAGGAAGGGGTGGGGTGGAAGAGGGGACGTCAGTGGAAATCTAATATTTAGGAAGTGGGAAGAGAAGATAGTTTCCATAGCCTTACCGAGTTAAGGGGAAAGGCTTTACATTTAGAAGTTTTGTCACCAGTATTTTCATAATAACTTATTTTATGAGGTGTTACTACACTCAAAAGAATATTCTGTGAGATTTAGGTATTTGATTTATAAATTGGCAGTTGAGAAATACTGGTAGAATAATTTCAAATATTAATAATATTTTCAGGTTTACCCTTAGGATTCTTAGAAATCCTGATTAAATTTTTTACCTTGTATGTTACATTGTGTATATCACTTATCACTAAAAGCTACTGATTACAGTTTAAAATCATAGTATTTAGTCCAAAATAAACTCATTATAGGAAATAATAAAATGTAATTTATAAAATGTTAGACGGGCCCTATTTTTTGAGGTGTGTATATAATTTTAAGAATCAACCTTGTTTTGTAATGAGTTACAATAAATTAATTTTTCAGTAAATGCCACCTGAATAATCCTTTTAGCTAAAAATGAACTATGATTGGATGTTCCAGTTTCGGTCATTTTTGTTCTTGTCTTCTTTTAGGAGGTAGTTCCTAACTGAGTGATGTTTTCCATCCGTTATCACAGTGCATTTCTCCTTGTTCTCATTGAAAAATTGTGTTGATGAATGTGTTGAAGCAAATAATATTTGTTTTTGCAGCATCCACTGCTAAGTGTTCGGTTTTGTCATCCACAACTGTGAAAGGAGACAAGATTTGTTCAACTATTATACCTGACACTACCATGAAATTTGAAGTACAGAACTCTGGAGTTTTTGAAAATATGAACATCCCATTCATAATTAGTTTCCCAGATTCCTGTTAATTATAGGTCACTGAATTGACTCAACTTGGAGTTTTTCCAAGCAAGCAGTGTTTTTATTCATAGAAATACAGCTGAAAGTTCCCTGTGATACATATGGTATTGTATCCCTGAGAGTCTACTGGCCCAGTGGTGTCAGGTACATGTTTTACCTGCTTTGCACCTCCGTTCCCTCCTATGTATAATGAGGATAGCTATTTAGTAAGTTGCTATGAAAATCAAACAATGTGAAACCCATATAGGATGTTAAAAATAGCTAAGTTCTGACAAGTATGTTACTACTAATGAAACCCACCTCTGAGGTCTTACTATAATCAGAACCCGCAACTTTTCACTCTAGCTTCACTTCAGTGTATTTGTATTTTTTTTTTGTATAATACCGTTTCTTTACCAGCCTAATTTTTTACTTAAGCATCTGTTGCTTGGTTATCTGCCATTTGAAGAGATGGGGGTTGGGTGGAGAGGGCTTGAACCATTAAGCACTCACTGCCGGTGCAAGATCAAGGACAAATCAGATCTATTAGAAATTGTGATAATTTTATGTATGTCAGTTCATCTTCTCCCAACTATATATTAAGTGAGGGAAAGAACCTCTCATGTACTTGTTTTATTTTGTTTTTATTTTTTAATTCTCTACAGCTCCCAGTACTTATTAGGTACGTAAAACAAAGCCAATAAATAGTTTGATAGATTTAACTCTATGCAGATCCTACAAAGTAAAAACTTGTTTGAGCACACTATTCTGTCAGCTCTTTTTACCCTTTCTGCCCTCTTCCTTCCTTAGAATGAAACTGGAGATTCATAGTATGAACCATTTGCAAATGGGGGAACTTTTTGTAAAGAGATACTTTACATGTACTTACCATGGAGAGGTTAGATGGGTTTGAAATAGAAGCGAATTTATCTGGAATTATATTACATTTACTAAAGTCTTGTGATGTCCTAGGCCTGGATATTTTTATATGTGTTATCTCAGTAGTGTCTCACATGAATTAGATAAACATCATCAACTTTGGAAACAAGGAAATGAGCTCACAGAGCTAGTAAGAGATGGGACACGAATTTGAACTTAGATCTCTGATTTTAAAATGGTTGTGTTTTCCCATTACATCCGAGGGTTATTAACTCTGGCTACATATTAGAATCATCTGGAAATTTCTAAAAAGTACAGTTGTCAGGGCAGCTGAGATAATTGGTCTGAAGTGGGTCCCTGATGTTTGTCTTTTTGTAAACTCCTCAGGTGATCCAAGTGAGCACCTAAAGCTGAGGAATGTTGCACTGTACATGGTGTCTCCTGACCACTGGGGCCCCCCCAGTACACCCCACTCCCCAGTTTTTAAAGCTTTTGTTATTTGTCAGTGAGTATTAGTGGGATTTTCTCATCAAAAGCATGCAGGGTTCCTTTTAGAATAGACAGAATATCCTGCATGGTACACATTGCAAAGATACAGTGAATATAATGGAGTATATTTTTTTTCCTCTGTCAATCTTTCAAAAATTAAAATAGATTTTTTTTTTGGTCTTAGAATTCTGTTGTGCCTTCTGAAGTGAAAATGAGCTTGATTACTTATTGAATTTGTTTCTATCCCTCTGATTTTAGCAAAGTGATCAACTGTAATTTAGTCTAAGAAGAAAAACATTTTCTCAATTTACAGTAGCTTTGAAAGGTAATAAATCAGATTATTGGTTATAAATCTACAGGTAATTTACACGGGGAAGCAGTTAATTAGTCTTGGCCCACCACTGTGCTATAAATCTGTAAATCTCTATTTGGGAAACAAGCTACTTTAAAGATCGTCTTTTAGATTAAATGAAGACTGATTTATAATTGAAGATCTTTTTTTTTTTTTTTAATTTTAACAGGAACACATAGAATAGTTTTTTTTTAGCATCATGAAATTTTTGAATTTTGAGGCTCTTTTATGTAATTATTGGCCCAGTTTCAAAATAAATTTGAAATTAACTTTTCTTAATTGGCTGAGATACAGTTATTGTGTCTATGTAAAAATAAAGTCAATTACTGGGATTGACATTAGAGATGTTGTAACTTGCTTATGGTTTATTGTGATGTTGAAATTAAAACTTACAGTCTGCTTTTTCAAATTCCTACTAAGATTAGTTTTAAGTTTCCAGCAATGCTTTTTAAACCATTTATAAGGTAACCAGCTTTTACTGGCTCTGTTTATAGACCTGTGCTTTAAAGTATAACCGTTCTGAGCCTCTCATCTTCCCAGATCAACGAGAAACCTCATTTTTTTCACCACCATGCTTATCCCCTCTGTTGTAATATCTGAAGACATGTTAGGAGAGGGAGGAGTTGAGAAGAAATTGTTATTAGATCTTCCTTAAAGATAGTAGAGGTAGAACTTAGATGAGCCTGCCAAGACTTGAGGATTCAGATGTTGGCCTAGGTGTTCTTGGACGACCATTCCTGCCCCCACCATTTCACCATTTCATTTCCTCTTTTCTGGAGGTTAATGCAGTCAAAATTGATGGAAGGTAAATGTAACTAAACTGTTCCCACAGCATGAGAGGAGAGGGCTTCTGGTAGTTGAAATGGTTGGAGGAAGCAAAAGGGGACATGAGGGGAATTTGGTAAAGTGTTGCAGCTGGATTGTGTTATGGCTCTCAAGCTTCCCACCTGGTTAATGAAGGCTACTCAGTTGCATAACTCCAGGAGGCAGCATTCACACAGAATTGCATGTGAGTGGTGCAAGCTCTGTGGCCCTTGGCCAGACTGAATGCTCCAGCAGTCTTGTGATGATGAGGTTTTGGCAGAACCACTTTCCCATACTGGTTTTGACAGTTACATTTGCTGAATCTGGAAGCTCAGTGTCTTCTCTTGTTGACTCTGAGGCAGCCTAAGATCATTTGTGTAGTACTTACTTTGTGCCAGATACTGGTGTATTTTGCATGTATTAACTAATTTATTTCTTCCAATGACTGTGAATATGTACTATTAATATCTTCATTTTACAGGCAGTTCCATTTATAGGAAATTGGAACACAAAGTTTAAAAGTATCTTGCTCAAACTCTGGCGGCAATTAAATGGCAAAGCTAGGAAGCAGACCAAGGCGGTATGGTTCTAGAGTGTCTTCTTTTCCCACCATGCCATGCTACATTTGGGATTCCTTCTTTTTGTTGTTCCCCATTTCCCTAAACTAGTCAGTCATGTCATTATTTAGTCATTTAAACATTGATTGGGCATCTGCTTTGTGCCAGGAGCTTTCTAGGACTGAAGACAAAGGCCTTGCCCTCATGGAAACTATGTTTAGTTGGGGGAGAGAGACAGGAAATAATTTGACATGTGAATTGGGTAATTTCAAATAACTAAAAATGTCTAGATAGAAAATAGAACAGTGCCTCAGTTTGAGTTAAGGGGATCTTCTCTGAGGAGGTGCTGCTACGTCTGTTGTGACTTGAATGATGAGAAAGGAGAAGCTCTGGGTAGATAAGAAAAGCAACGATTCAAAGCAAGAGAACAAGCTTGGTGTTTTCTAGGGAGAGAAGACAGAAAGCATATGACTTGGAGCTTAGTAAGTAAACAGCTTGATGGGCAGTGAGATCTCAGAGGACTTCAGGAGCACCTGCGTTCCCAGAGGGTGAGAGAGAGACATTTTGGTTGTTCATCCGCAGTTTGGGCAGGGAGTCTGCCCGTGTTACAGGAAGTAAGGAAGTGCAGTGGATTTTTAAGTAACTACTCCAGTACTTCTGAAACCATATTGCTAAAGTACATCATAAAGCATTTTTCCTTATGGCCCATTAGAAACCTGTAGAAAATTACTAATGATACGATTTGACTTATGTTTTGGAAGACCATTCTAAATGTTCTGTTGCAGGGATACAAGTGGAAGGACAGAGTCCATTTAGGCTGTCACAGTGGTTCAGTGAGAGCTGACGGTGCTTATGAGAAGTTGTGGTGGTGAATACAGAGAGAATAAATTACACCCCAAATATGTATTTGTATTGATTACTTTCCTTGATGTTAGTTTTCCAGGCAGTAGCACTTCTATTGTAGGGCAAAGGAGCAAATGTCATCGCTCAGTTTATTGAGACAATTGATAGCCCAGGTGGAAATTTGCCTGAGATCCAGGTTTTATTACTCTTTTGATTCATTCAAAGGACAAATTCCCTAGGGTACAATCCTCCTGCCAAGATGAGTGTTTACATGCGGGATTAGGGATTAGCCTTCTTTAAGACTGGCACTCCTCAAAGCCTTAATGCAGAGGCCAGCCCTCTGGTCCTCCCATCTTCTGTCTTCATGATGAATTCTCAGGGGGCCCCGAGGCCTCCCCAAGGCTTCTTTGCTTTGGTCTGCACCCCCCCACCACCAGATGGAGCTCAGTGCTTTAAACCTCATGGAAATGCGTGGGTGTAGTTTGTTGGGCAGCATCCAAGCACAGTGCTATGTTGCCACATAGAGTTTATTCCCTGTCATGGTTCAGCTGAACACCCTATTAACCTAGGATTCTCTTAATAACAACTTGACTTAGAAGACAAGTGAGTTTGAAGATACAGGGCCCCTACCTGTTTAACACACCTGCCTTTGGCAGCCTATCAAATAATTTATTTTTTTTTGTTTTGCTTTACAATGATGTTTACATATTACATATAAAGAAATTAATTCAAATAGGTGTATACTTGGACATACCTTCTGCTATGTATTTTGAAAGTCTCTGGCCAAAACACTACATGTATTACAAGGCCGATTGTAGTACTGATTCGAATAATATTGTTGATAAATGCAAAATTTTCAGAAGCCGTGCTGAAGGCAGAGGCTTAACCCACTGAGCCACCCAAGAGCCTCGAAATAGTTGATTTTTAAAAATGTTTTTTCCTGAATTTTAAAAAATTTCTAAGACCAGTATAAAACCTTAATTCAGCAATGAGAAAGAAAAGTTGGTGGCCACCAGGATCTTGAGGAATTCTATTTTTAATATCTTTATTAAAAAAATAGTTTCACTTTCTGTAAGGGAGTCCTTCAGTTGTGTGATTCTTCATTTTGTAGCCTTCTTAAATGAATAAGCTAAGTTTAAAAAACAGAAACCAACTTATCAGTCATACTATTTTTGGCTCTGGCAAGAAGGATTTAAGTTATCTTCCCTTCTTAAATTCTTCAAATAAACTAAGTGTCCGCTAGTTTTAATTTTCTCCTACTTAGTTATGTTTTAGATTTAGAACTAAGTTAATGTGAAAGTTCTTGAAATTGATATATATGTAAGTATAGTTTAAAAAACGAATAGCTAAAGACGATTATGCTTTTTTTAGCTTCTTTTACTTGTAGATATTGCTTTCATGAAAATAATTTTTATGACTTAATTATAATAACAACATGGTCATATTCAGAGTATTCTTGATTCTTGGTGTAAGAAATCAGTATGTTTTTGATTCAGTGTTTAGGAAGGGATCGGATCTTCCTTCAGACAGCCCTACTGACACTTTGGGTCAGCTAAGTCTTGGCTGTGGGGAGCTGTCCAGTGCATTGTAGTATGTTTAGCAGCATCCCTGGCCTCTACTCGCTGGATACTCATATCACACATAAACAGCTGTGACTGCCAAAAATGTCTCCAGACCCACTGGTGAGCAAAAGTCTCTCCTGGTGAAGAGCCAGGGTTTTAAAAAACACTCAGTTAAAAACAATCTAAATCACTCTTGTAATAAAGATTGGCATGTGGTTTTTAGCAAATGCTATTTTAATAAAAGAGGGTTTCTTTGAAAATTAAAAAGTTTTGTTTTTGGAATAGGTATTTTCAGTTGAACCTCTTTATTTCATCTGTAAGTGAATTAGTCAGTTTGCAATTGATTTGTTTCTAGTCACCTACTTATTTAGTTGCATACCTAGATTTAGAACGCAAAATGTTTTCCAAAAAAATATGTATGTAGTATTCTCTTGTTCATTCTTTAAGAGTGTATGTTATGGGGTTGCCTGGGTGGCTCAGTGGGTTAAGCTTCAGCCTTGGGATCAAGCCCCTCATTGGGCTTTCTGCTCAGCAGGGAGCCTGCTTCTCCTTCTCTTGCTGCCTGTCTTTCTGCCTACTTGTGATCTCTCTCTCTCTCTGTCTCTGTGTCAAATAAATAAATAAATAATTGTTTAAAGTTGTTATGCATGCACTTTGGTAGATACTAGAGATTTGATGATAAGGCAGTGAGTAAAATTTCAGATATCATGAAGAATCATTTTATTTGGCTATCACATTCTTGCTTGATATTTGATGATAGATACTTTTTTAAAAAGCATTGAAAGAATAATTGATTCATATATGAAAGGACTGTGGTCAAAGGAGCTACTCTTAGCATTAAGGTGCGATTTTGTGGTTGCAACTGTTGAAACGGTTGTGGGCCTTGAATCAGAAGACTGAGAGTTTGGTCTTATTTCTTCATGAAACTCATAACAACCTAGGCCTTCGTTGTCATCTGTGAAATTACATTAGACTAACTGGATTCTGAGTTACCTATCCTACTAGTTCTGTTACAGTATGAACTCCCAGACTGAAATTGAGAATGAGACTAGAGAAGTTCTAGAGACCGTCACAGTCTTCTAGGACAGGGATAGAAGAAAAGAAAACAACTAAACTGTATTCTTTTATATAATTACAATGACTGAAACAGTATCAGCATACTGGTAGTAGTTTGGATTGAAATGAGTCTGTCTAGTAGTAGAGAATGTGCTTTAATACCAGGCTGATCTGAAATTCTGGTGCTGTTCATGTACTTTACAGAGACTTGATTCTGACCTAAAGTTTTGACTGTAAAAAATAATTTTAAAGTAGGATTCTGCGTAAGTCAAAAGGTGACTCAGTGGGTTAAGCCTCTGCCTTCGGCTCAGGTCATGATCTCTCGATGGTCCTAGGATCCAGCCCTGCATCAGTCTGTCTGCTCAGAGGGGAGCCTGCTTCCCCCTCCCCCCTTCGCTTGCCTCTCTGCCTACCTGTGATCTCTCTGTCAAATAAATAAATAAAATCTTAAGGGAAAAAACAACAGAATGGGAAAAAATATTTGCATAGATTTATCAGTAAGGCGCTTGTAGCCAGAATACATTTCAAAAAAAAAACCCTTACAACTCAACAGTAAAAAAGACAAACAACCCACTTAGAAAGGGAACAAAGGATTTAATGGGCATGTCTCCAAAATAAATATGTAAGTGGCCAGTAAACAAATGAAATTATGCTCAGCATAATTATTCATTAGAGAAATGCAAGTCAAAACCATAAGTGGCGGGGGGTGGTTCAGTCTGTTGGGCATCCAGCTGCTTTAGATTTCAGCTCAGGTCAGGATCTCAGGGTCCTGAGTCAAGCCTCACCTGGGGCTCCATGCTCAGGGCAGAGTCTTCTGGAGGTTCTCTGCTCCTTCCCCCACTCTAGAGCACTCACTCACTTGCTCTCTCTCAAACACATATGTCTTAAAAAAAAAAAAAAGTAGATAACATTTCAGACCCACTGGTGTGACTATAATAAAAGGGTGGTGAAGAGACACGTGGGTGGCACAGTTGGTGAAGCCGCTGACTCTTGATTTCAGCTCAGGTTCTGATCTTGGGGTCCTGGGATCAAGCCCCATTTTGGTCTCTGCACTTGGTGAGGAGTCTGCTTGAGGATGCTCTCCCCGCCCCCCACTCATGCACACTCTTTCTCTTAAATAGGCAAATCTTTAAAAAAAAAAAAAAAAAAAGAAAAGAAAAGGTAAAGATGGGCGATAACAAGCGTAGACATGGATATGGACAAATTGGAACCCTCATACATTGCTCATGGGAATGTAAAGGGTTGCAGCCTCTTTGGAAAACAGATGGCAGTGTCTGAAAACATAGTTACCATATGGCAGTTAAACAGTTATCATATAAATCAGTAGTTCTACTCCTAGGTTTATTCCCAAGAAAATTGAAGATACACATCCAACACAGAAGTTTATATGTGAATATTTATAGTAGCATTATTCATAATGGCCAAAAACTAGAAACAACCTGAATCTCCAAGAATTAATGTATGGGTGAACAAAACAAAAAAATTTATCTCCATACAAAGAAATATTATTTGTCCATAAAAATGAATGAAATCTGAGACATGCTAAAACTTGAATGGACCTTGGAAACAAGCTAAGGAAAAAAAAATTAGGTACAAAAGTCACATAATGTATTATTCCATTTATGTGAAGTATCTGGAATAAAGATTAGTGATTTCTAGGGGGATAGGAGGAGAGGAAAAAGGGATAACTATTAATTGAGAGGATGAAAGTATTCAAAATTAGATACTGCCGGTGGTTGTGTAGTACTAAATATACTAAAAAAACAGTGAGTTTTACACTTTTAAAAGGGTGAATCAAAAAAAATAAGAGGGTTAATTTTACGGTATATGAATTATATCTCAGTAAAGTGGTTTTTCTTAAACTGAGCCTGAAAAACTTATAAAGGAGTTATTTAATCACTGAGCTTAAGATACAATTGACAGTTATTGCTTAAGTGTCAGTTCCACATTTTCTTCAAACCTTTTCCTGTAATTTTGTCCTCTTTACTGTCTAATGTTTATTGTATTTGGTGTTTTTGTTTCCTTAAGTAAGTTCTGGTTAAAACTTAGATCACTTGAAGCTTTTTCTTGTTTAGACGTAGGAATAGGATAAGGAATCTAGACATTCATTGCTGATGTTTTTTGCCTTGATGACACAAGTAGTCATCTGTTCAGGGTTTCTCTTATGAGATGAAATGTATATGTAGATTCCTAGGAAGAGGAAGCAATAATGTAGAAAAATATATTTTATATTTTGCTTTATGTTTAGTTATGGAAAGAGAAGTTTAAGAAAAAATATATAAATGAAGCTTTTTCAAAAACTTCAAAGAGAATGTTTAACAACTTTCATTTCTTCATGTGAGGTTTTAACATTAAAATGTTATTATTAAAAATTATTAAAAATGTTCATTTTTAATAACAGATTATTTATCATTACAGATAGATTTGACCAGTTTTGGGCCATCAACCGGAAACTCATGGAATATCCTGCAGAAGAAAATGGATTTCGTTATATCCCTTTTAGAATATATCAGGTAGGAAGTGACATTTTTAACAGTAACAACTTGTGAATGCCTCAGACATCTTCTTGAAGTAGTGTGGTGTAGTCCAAAACTCTTTAAATTTGCATAGTAACTGAAGGGTATTTGCTAGGGCTTTCCAGAGCTCTGTCTCTGGGTGACAATCAAGTCAGAGACTACATTGAAATATTTTACTCATATGCAGTTGATCCTCATTGTTTGTGGATTCTTTATTTGTAGATTTGCTTGCTTTCTAAAATTTATTTGTAACCCAGAGTCTCAGTACTTAGCAGCGCTCTCATGGTCATGTGCAAAGCTACAGAAAATTTGATTCACCCAACATGCACATTTTCAGCAATGTTGTACTTTCATGTTACTGTTTTCCTACTATAAACAAGGGACTTTTCCCTATCTGTTTAGTGCTATCCTTTTCACATTTTTGTGCTTTTTATTGAGGATTTTGTTTAAAATGGCTCCTGAGAGTAGTACTGAAGTGCCATCTTTAAAAATAAATGCACAGGGACGCCTGGGTGGCTCAGCTGGTTAAGCAGCTGCCTTTGGCTCAGGTCATGATCCCAGCATCCTGGGATGGAGTCCCACATCAGGCTCCTTGCTCAGCAGGGAGCCTGCTTCTCCCTCTGCTTCTGCCTGCCACTCTGTCTGCCTGTGCTCACTCTGACAAATAAATAAATAAAATCTTAAAAATAAATAAATAAAAAGAAATGCACAGATAGGATGCGTGGGTGGCTATCTCAGTTGAACGTCTGACCCTTGATCAGCTCAGGTTATGATTTCAGGGTTGTGAGATCAAACCCTGGTCCGGCCCCATGCTGGGTATGGAGCCTGCTTGAGATTCTCTCTCCATCTCCTCCTGCCCCGCTGCCATGTATGTGCTATTAAAGAATAAAGGAAACACACATAAAACAAGGTTATGCATTGGTCAGTTGAAGAACATTTTGTGACCAGAGACACACAGTACCCCAGCCCTATATTTCCCCCAGTAACAGTGGTGGCTTGGTAATTACTAATTCAGTGTTTACAGTGACTTTATAAAAACCACAAATAAGGGGAATTAATTATTTAAGTGGTGAGTCTTTAGTATTGCAGAACAAAATAGGTAAGTAGAGCTCTCCTTATGGCACACTTTCATGGAGTAAAGAAATTCCCGTTTCTCTGGAGTACTTTAAAACTCCTAGGTAAAAAAGTTTTGCATATAGCAAATTCTTTGTAAATATTTGTTGAGTGAATGGTATTCCAGAAAGTAAGTTACCTATTATCTTGAAAAAGCAGTTGAGAATAGAAATTGGAAACAGTATCACAGATACGGGCTCTAATCCCACAGAACTTCTATTCAAACTCAGAGAGGTTGTGTCATAAATTCCCCTTATAACCTTTTTTAGTATGCCAGTCTTTACTCTGCTACTCTGTAGTAATTGTTTAAATGTTTTAGTGAGGCATCAGTCACATAACTATATTAAAGAGGAAAACAGATTGATTGAAAGCAAGTACACAAAAATCCCAGTAGAGTCAAAGAATGAAAAATGTTTCTGGTTTAAATAAGGCTTCTTTTCATTGATTTCATTAACATAATGGTAGATAGACTATTTTTAGATCATGGATTCATAATGTGTACAATAGAAATAAAATGAGAAAAATTCCTGTTGGAATAAGACCAGATGATTTAATTAGCCACGCTTCTCTGTTCCTTTTTTTAATTCCACAAGTCTTTGTTAACCACAGATATTATAGAAGGGTTTAGAAATACCGCAGCTTATTTATTTATACAATCTTGTATTATGAAGAATCTGAGGCAATTTACACAAATATATAATCAGAAAATAAAAGAATTTAAAGTCAAAGCCATATATCATGAAAAATCTGAGGTAATTTACAAGAATTTATAATCACAAGATAGAAAAGAATTTAAAATCAAAACCACTGAAAATGAAAAAATGGAAACTTAGCATAAAATTACATAAGCTCGGAATGAGTGAGATACTCAGATTTATTCAAATTGACCTGCACATTTGACCCTGAGTATTCTTATAGCCAGAGCAAGGGAAACGAGATGATGTAACGTTTTTTTTTGTTGTTGTTGTTATATAAGGAGAAAGCCTACTAGATTATTAGGGAAAGCTAAAGCTTCTCATGCATTCCATAGGGAAGAAATTTCTCAGATGACTTCATTTACAGGGAGTAGAGCAATATTTTTTATAACTTACCTGTAGTAAAAATATAGTAGTTTTCATAAAGCTGCTTCCTAAAGTGTTATTCAACAGTAGCTAAAGACAATGAATTATAAGCCCTAGATCATCCACAGTATAATAAAAAATTGGATGAAGTAACAGGACGGCTAGTACTAGAAAGACTTTTAGGTTATTTTATGGAAGAATGTTTATCAAATAAGAAGGAGAGTAATTGAGGGAGCAGAGCATTTGGGGATCGGAGTTAACAGTAAAGGTTAACCCAGCAAACTAGAGGTCTGTGGAGAACTGTGAAGGACTAGGAGGGGGAAAATTACTGCTACTCATGTGGGAAAGCATCATCAGTCTTTTCTGTGTATCGAGGAATAAAGCCATCTGCTGGAAAGAGAGGCGTGCAGCAGTTTTGGAAACTCTTCTGTGTGACAGTGGCCAAGTAGAAGGGTTCCTATAGTTGCATAAAATGATATGAGAAGGAAAGATGGTAGGAAGACCTAATTGTATTAGAAAAGAAATATCTCACATTAGATCCCTCTCTATTATCACCTACACATTCTGTAAGGGAAGCTTTTAAAGAGCTAGATTCACTAGTGATAAGCTTTTAATTATTTCACAGAGGAAAGCCAAAAATGTTGCTGGATTTCATGGACTAAGTATAATACTTAACAGTGAATAGGATTCTTCCTGTAGTCTGTAAATCCCAAAGAGAGAGTCTACTTTTTCACCATCACTGACATAGAGATTGGTGGTTAAAGTACATACTAAAAACCATAACAGGTTATCATAGAATTTCAGAGTAGTCCTTAAGTTTTCTGAGTGGATTTCAAAAACAACAAAAAAATTTTTTTTAAGTAAGCTGTATGCCCATTGTGGGGCTTGAACTCACCACCTTAAAGTCAAGAGTTGCATGCTCTACTGACTGAACCAGCCAGACAGCCCTCAGAAATGGTTTTTCAACAGCAGCCCACTTTAGGGCCAAGCTTGGAAGGGGAGGTTAGGTGGGGACAAGTGGGGTTGGCTCAGGTGGTTGGACTCCTCTCTTGGGGCCTGACAGTTTGAAAGTTATCTCTCAATCTAGACAGATTCAGGTGCTTTGTCTAACTTAGGATAGTTTTGATCTAGCCTGCATTTTGGATCAAGTGATACCCTCAGAATGCTAGTGGTATTTTTGAAGGTAAGGCTGGATTTAAAAAAAAAAAAATCTGTGTAGTAGGTTTAGCACAGTCTTTCATATACTGTGAGTGCTTTGTAATTACTTAATTTGAAGTATTAAATTAATAGGTATTAAAAGCACCAAAGATTAAAAGAAAAGAAAAACCTGCCAAAGATCATATGTTAAAGCTTAAAAACAGACTTTATTGTTAAATAATCCTGAACTGAAAAAGCTAGCAATTTTCCTTGGATTTAAATGTATGATGACTTTAACAAGGATAGTGCTACTGTAGTAGTTAAGAAGACAAAACACTTTTTAAAATTAACCAAGGGGCGCCTGGGTGGCTCAGTCCATTAAGCATCTGACTCTTGATTTCAGCTCAGTTCATGATCTCAGGGTCCTGGGATCCAGCCCTGCATCAGGCTCTCTGCTCAGCAGGGAGTCTCCTGGAGATTCTCTGTCTCCCTCTGCCCTCCCTGCCCACATGCATGTGTGTTTTCTCTCTCTCTCAAATAAATAAATCTTGAAAAAAAATCAATAAAATTAAAATGAAGGGAGTAGAGCAGGAGAAAGTGAAAAAGAACTAAAGTGTTGGAAGGGTTGAAACAGCAGTATATGGTAGTGTCAAGATCACAGTTTTGCTTTATTCACTTAGAAAATTGTTTTGACCTTTTTCTGCTTCTGTTTCCTAGTCTGATAGTTTGTGACTGCATATTAACCTCATTGAACTCAGAAGGTTGGAAAATTTTGGAGACGTAAAGGCTAAAGCACTTGTCCTTGAAAAAAAAGGGTTTCCTAGAAAGAGCGCTCAACTAGGACTAGCACTGAACTAGGAGGACCTCCCCGGTTCTGTGGGGGTCTGACACTGACAGGCTGTGTGCTCACAGCAGGTTACTCAGCCTAGCTGAGCCCTTGTGTCCTCATCCGTAAAATGAAAGGGGCATGACTAAGTGAATTTATACATCTGGTTAAAGTTTTTCTTCAAAGAAGCCATATAACAGGTTTGTATAATTCAATCAGTGACACTCTTATTTTTTAAAACATTTTAAACTCCTTACTTCAGAGCAGATGTTGTTTTCTTACAACAAACATAGTCCTTTCATTTACAGTGCTTTATGACTTTGAATCACTTCTGAAACTGAAGGTAGTTTATCTTTTTCATGAAGACAGGGTAATTGTTTTGTTCATGCGGTGTGTCCAAGGTCTGGAAGAGTGCCTGACATGTAGTAGGCATTTGTGAGCATTTGTTAATTCATTAAATCATTCCTTCTGTCCTCAGTAGTTGATTTGGGGCTATTCCGTTATACCATGAACTCCATAGTAACGTACCATAATGCATTCCCAGGTCCTAGAAAAGTAGCTTATGTGTGGAATTTAGTAAAATAAAATATAACAAATTCTAAAGACATTCCCCAAAGAGGAGTTTCAAAACTGTTCTGAGCTATGTACCTCCTAGCACTTACTTGAATAGGTAGGTTCTGGCACATGTACTTCACTGTAGTTTCTATACTGTGCATATTTTAAGCTCCTATAGGGAAAGTGTATTATACTATCATTACTTACTATGTAGGGGTTATTATTGTTAGAATGGTGGTGCAGATGAACAGAGTGGGGTTGTCGTTTTCATGTTTATCATGTTCAGGGAAAGATTGTCAGATGTATTCAGACCTCATTGTGGTATCACAACAGAGAAGGATTTGGGGAGAGAAAATGTGAGGGGGGAGGGAAAAGAAAGAGAGAATGAATGTGTGAGAGAGAAAATGGTTTTATAAAGTTCTATAATTAGACTGAAAATGGGAAGCTAGAGAATTCTTAAAATTTGCTTGACAAAACGTGGCTGCCAGGTGGGGACTGTGTTAGGAAATAACTTGCTGCCCGATCTTTCCTGTGCGAAAGAGTTGATAGTTTTTCCTCAAACAGGAGGAGCCAGCTTTCCTGTTAGCTCTGTGTCTTTCCAACTAGGTTCTTAATTGAATTTGATTAAAATTTTAGGAGTAAGGTATGTAAGTGAAAATAAAAATTTAGGAGTCTTAGTTTTTGCCCATTTCCTTACTTTTGCCATTCCTGGCTTTTTCCACTTCTCTATTGTGTATTTTTGAATCTTCTTCATGCCTTGACCATAGGAAGATGGGCTCTGCTTTCTGTTTTCCTAATTATATGGTCTAATGGGTAATGCAGGCTTCTGTTGCTGACTCTTTTACAGCAGATTAGTTTGTATGATTAAGATATTCCATTCAGTGTAGCTTTTACTTACACAATATTTTGATGAATTTGCACCTTTCATTTCTTTACACAATAGATATAAATTGTGCTATTTGTGACCTTAAATTCATAATAAATGTAAGCAGAACCTGAAAATCTAAGTCTATTAAGATAAATGAAAGGCATCACTTTCACTAAAATACTTTTCTTTGCGGAATCATAATAAAATTCCTGTGTAGCAGGGGGTTTGAAAAGGAAGGGGCACTGAGCCTCTTTAAGTCAGACCCACTTCATCTTTGGAAGCCTCGGAACCACCATATGAAGTAGGGATCATTGTCTGATTTTTACCTATGAGGAGACTGAAGCTGAGGGATTTTAACTTATTGGCTCAGGGGCACACAAATGACATGTTGAAAGAACCAGAAATCAAACCTAGGTGAAATTTAAAAAGTATAGTTAAGTTTACAGAATTTTCAGGTCGTAATTATCCTGTAAAGTGAAATCCACCTTGACAAATTGATAGAAACGTAGAAGACCTCTATCTAACTGGCAAGACTCTAAAGGCTGCCTTGTGTTCAGATTGTTGGAAAACTTCATTATTTTTCATCTGTAGCTTGGTTGTATGGGCTCAAAATGAGTATAATCTAGTGACCAACTTTTAGTGGTATAAGTAAAATAGGTACAAAAGTAATCTAGAGATGCAGTTAGACCAAAAATGTGTCATTTCTATCATTTACATAACAGTTTAGGTTGGTATATGAGTTTCGGGTCTGTGTTCCTGAAATCCAGGTGCTTCATATTAGCTAGTACTCTAGAGATGAGGTTGATAGCAGAAAGTGTTTCAGAAATGTAACCTAAATGTTATTTAGAATAGCAGATGTAAACAGATGGTGGTTAATGAGGATATCTGTTAAAAAGTTTTGTAAAGTGACCATGAAGGCCTTAGGCATTGGTATTTACATTGTAGAGTGAAAATTGGACACATTTTGTTGTGTCCTTCAAGAAGCAGTGGATTCATAAATGCTATACTGCCAATAACACTTTGTGTAAGAAAAGTTTATTTTATTCATTCATTCATTCAGCAAGTTCATTGACTCATAGAAATTTGCACGCCATGCTCCATGCTGTGTATGGGGGATACAAATGTTGATTCATATTATATGTCATCCTTCATAGAGCTTGTAATTCAAAGGGGGGAAGAAGCTAATCAAGTAAGTATACAAACAATTTAAAATTACAGCTATAATGATTGGTGCTGTGAAGCAGAGATATATAATACAACAAAGGCCTAAATCCTCTAAGGAAAATTTGATGCAGTTTTGGAGGGCAGAGGAGGCTTTGTTGCTGAAGTGTTAATGTCTTTTCAGGAGTCGGCAGATGGGCGGAATTGAGGAAGGCAGAGTGATGAGAAGAGCTCTGTAGGCAGAGGGGACATTGTTAAGTCTTGAGCATGGAGTTGAGGAAAAATAAGGTTGCAAATGTAAGGGATAGACCATATTAAGGAGTTTTCTTTTTATCCTCTGAAAATTTTTAGTAATCTGAATATCCATTCATATTTAGATTGCTTAATTACCTCCTTTGTTCTGTATGTTATTCTAGAGTTAGAAATAAATTCAGAGAATCCTCTTAGGAACAACCTAATGGTATTAGTTTTAGTTTTAGTACTGGTTTTCTAAGAAAGTTAACATAATTCTTAATTGTTTTTGGAAGTTGTTCATCAGTTAAATGATGTCAAAGATTACCTTGTCACTTCCTATACTGAAGAAGGAGTCAAAATTTTAAGTTGGTTTCAGAAATTGGGGCACCTGGGTGGCTCAGTGGGTTAAGCCTCTCCCTTCAGCACAGGTCATGATCTTGGGTCCTGGAATTGAGCCCCACATTGGGCTGTGCTCGGTGGGGAGCCTGCTCCCCCCTCTCTCTGCCTGCCTCTCTCTGCCTACTTGTGATCTCTCTCTTTCTCTGTTAATTAAATAAATAAAATCTTTAAAAAAACAAAAGTGCTGATTTATGAATTTTGAGAAGTGAGAACAATAGAAATGTGTGGCAAATTATGGTGGTATTTGTTAGGATCCCCCCTCCTCCAGGATTTTGACAGTTTGGGTGAGAAATTGTGATTCTGTTCTTTAACCGTTTTCCATTTTAGTTGATATCTTGTAATAACATGTAGCACAAGAGGCCAGAGAAAAAGAGCAGGGACTTACTGGGTGGTAAACTGAGCATTACTACCTTTAATTTTGTTTTTTGGTCATTTTCAAAAAAAATACTGAGTAATTTGTAGTATATATTTAACTGTATTTATCTGGGCATGATAGCCCAACCAAACTGACACAGGAAATTTGCCATCACAATAGGTATATAGGCATCTTTAAGACTCTGCTTTTCATTCTTTTGGGTATATACTCAGAAGTGGAATTGCTGGATTATATGGTTAATTCTTTTTTAAATTTTTGAGGAGCTACCGTACTGTTTTACATAGCAGCTGCACCATTTTACATTCCTACTAATAGTACACAAGAGTTCCAATTTCTATCATCACCAGCACTTAACTATTTTGTTTTTTGTTTTTGATAATATTGTTTTTAGATGGAAGATGTATCTTTTTTTTAAATTAGTAGTTAGGGGCGCCTGGGTGGCTCAGTGGGTTAAGCCGCTGCCTTCGGCTCAGGTCATGATCTCAGAGTCCTGGGATCGAGTCCCGCATCGGGCTCTCTGCTCAGCGGAGAGCCTGCTTCCCTCTCTCTCTCTGCCTGCCTCTCCATCTACTTGTGATTTCTCTCTGTCAAATAAATAAATAAAATCTTTAAAAAAAAAATAAATAAAAAAATAAATTAGTAGTTAAATCTTTTTTTAAAATTAGTAGTACATGTTTTTTTTTTATTAAGACCCTCCCTATACATCTGCAAGTTGTGTACATTGTTATCTCACCATCCTTTCTTGTAAGATAGATTTTTTATATGTATATCTTATTCATCTAGAATTTATTTTTATGTGCTGTGTGAAATACAGAGATACATCTTTTTTCCCTTCCATCTGCTGACTTGTTGTAATAAGACCATTTATTAAATAAACTAGAGTCTGGTAAACCTTTTCTTTAAAGAGCCAGATAGTATATATTTTCTACTTTGCAGGCCAGATGGTCTCTGTTGCACCTGTATAACTCTGTAGCTTAAAGCAGCCACAGACAGCTTGTAGATGATGGACATGGCTGTGTTTCAGTTAAACTTTATTTACAAAAACAGGTGAAGATCACAATTTGATTTGCAGGCCATAGTATATTGACTTCTGATACAAACTGTCCTTTTCCTGCTGGATAAAAATGCGAGGTCAGCTTTACATTAAAATATTTTAACTACTGGGATTTATTTTTGGTTTTCCTGTTTTGTTCCGTTGGTATATTTGTTTATTCTTAAGCCCATATTACTTTTATTTGATTTTATTTAGTTCTCTAATACCTGCTGGGGAAATTCACCCCCCCTCCTTTTTTTTTTAAAGTACTTTCATGTTTATTCTGCCATTAATTTTTTTCACAATTTTTAAAATAATTTTATAAACTCCCAATAACCTTTTGTTCATTTATAAGTTAAAATACATTAAATTTCTATTTTTAATTTTAGTAGAATTAACCTTCTTATGTTATTAAGTCTTCCCAGATAAGAAAATGATACATCTTTCTTACTACTCAGATTTTATGTTCTGTTTAGATTTTAAAATTCTCTTCAAATAGGCCCTGTACTTTTCTTTTTAATTTAAGTGTTTTATAGGTATTACCTTTCTTTCACTTCCATTTCTGCTTGTTGTTTTATGGCATCAGCCAAAAAAAGCAAAAACAAAAAACACCTCTCCCACTATGTCCTATCAACTGTTTGTTTTTCTTGATTCATTGTATTGCTAGTATTACATCGCTAGGACACTACTGAACAATAATGGTCCTAGCAGACATTTCTCTTTGGTTTCTGCTATTCATTGATACAGTTTTACTGTTTCATCATTTGGATGGGACTGGGTGGCTTTGTCAATTAAGTGTCCACTTTCAACTTAAGACATGATCCCGGGATCCTGGGATCAAGCCCCATGTTGGGCTACCCATTTGTGGGGAGCCTGCTTCTCCCTCTCTTTCCTGCTTGTTCTCTCTTTCGGTATCTCTCAAATCAATAAAACCTTTAAAAAAAAAAAAAGGTTCATCATTTAAAATGATACATAGCCTTTATCAGACCAAATGAATTTCCTTTCATATTTTTAAATTAGATATGGATAGACTCAAAATGGATGAAAGACCTAAATGTGAGATAGGAATCCGTCAGAATCCTTGAGGAAAACACAGGCAGCAACCTCTTCGACCTCAGCTGCAGCAAATTCTTGCTAGACATGTCTCCAAAGGCAAAGGAAACAAAGGCAAAAATTGTTGAACTATTGGGACTTCATCAAGATAAAAAGCTTTTGTACAGCAAAGAAAACAGTCGACAAAACCAAAGACAACCAACAGAATGGGAGAAGATATTTACAAATGACATATCAAATTAAAAGGCTAGTATTCAAAATCTATAAAAAACTTATGAAACTCAACACCCAAATAACAAATCATCCATCCAAGAAATGGGTGGAAGACATGAACAAACATTTTTGCAAAGAAGACATCCAAATGGCCAGCAGACACATGAAAAATGTTCAACATCACTTGGCACCAGAGAAATACAAATCAAAACCACAGTGAGATACTGCCTCACACCAGTCAGAATGGCTAAAATTAACAAGTCAGGGAACAACAGATATTAGTGAGGATGTGGAGAAAGGGAGCCCTCCTACATTGTTGGTGGGAATGCAAGCTGGTTCAGCCACTCTGGAAAACTGTATGTAGGTTCCTCAAAAAATGGAAAATAGACCTATCTTATGACCCAGCAATTGCACTACTGGGTATTTACCATGACAATACAAATGTAGTGATCCGAAGGGGTACATGCACCCCAATGTTTATACCAGCAGTGTCCACAATAGATAAGCTATAGAAAGGGCCCAGATGTCCATCGACAGACGAATGGATAAAGAAGATGTGAGATACATGTATATAGATACATATATCTATACATACACATACATACGTATATACAATGGAATATTATAGAGCCATCAAAAATATGAAATACTGCCATTTATTACAATGAGGATGGAACTAGAGGGTGTTATGCTAAGCAAAATAAGTTGACCAGAGAAAGTTATCATATGATCTCACTGGTAAGTGAAATTTAAGAAACAAGGTAGAGGATGATAAGGGAAGAGAAGAAAAAATGAAACAAGATGAAACCAGAGAGGGAGATTAACCATAAGAGACTCTTAATCTTAGGAAACAAACTGAGGGTTGCTGCGGGGGAGGAGAAGGTGGGGGATGGGATAGCTGAGTGATAGACACTGGGGAGGGCATGTGTTAATGGTGAGCACTAGGTGTTGTGTAAGACTGATGAATCACAGACCTGTGCCTCAGAAACTAATATACATATGCTAATTAAAAATAAATGAATTTATTTATTTATTTAAAAAAAAAGAAATGGTTGCTAAATCATTGAGTAGCTTAATGAAGCTACTATTTTTCTCTTTTTGTCCTTTTTAATATGGTACTTCTGTTATTTTTTCATTCCTTTAATGTTGACCTTCCTTTTCTTGAAGCTCACAATTTTATTATTGAAAGATCCTACCCGTTTTCCATACTGAGACACTCTTACTGCTTTTCCTCTCTGTAAGATGAAACCTTTAGAATACTTCGCCTTCCCTGTACTCCTCTAGTCTTCCGCTATATAGAGAGCCGTATGCCACTTTTTTACTTCGGGTTCCTTAATGGGTAGCCTTTGCTAGAACAGTTCAATATCTTCACTTTACGGCTGTTACCAGATTTTCCATTGTAGGTTCTGCCTTCTCTTCCAAGAATACTTGTTTAACATTTATGTTTCGTATTCCAGATATTCCGTAAATATCCAGGGTATCAATTCTTGATAGAGCTTTTGGTAGAATCTCTCCCTGGTCTTCTCTTTCTATCCCTGCCTCAAGAGTGAGAAGGATCCAGCTGTATTCAGCTTTTCCTTAGCCTTTGGAGTCTATGTGCTTGCTGGTCCATAGTCTTTTGTCCATCCAGAGAGAACACTGCAAAGAATTACAGCTCCCACCATGTAGTCCCTGCCTGCCTGCTCGCCCCCACAGCTGCTTTAGCTCTGGGAGTAGGAGGGAAAGGGCAAAGCATTAAGCTTCCTCACTCCCACAGTACCCTTCAAGTATAGTTGTTTATATATGTTATTTTTCATATAAAGAATTCTGTAACAGTATTTGGGGCACCTGGGTGGCTCAGCAGGTTAAGCCTCTGCCTTCGGCTCAAGTAAGTCATGATCGCAGGGTCCTGGGATTGAGCCCCGCATCGGGCTCTCTGCTCCGCAGGGAGCCTGCTTCTCCCTCTCCCTCTGCCTGCGTCTCTGCCTGCTTGTGATCTCTGTCTGTCAAATAAATAAATAAAATATTTAAAAAAAAAAAGAATTCTATAACAGTATTCCTTGGGGGGAAGTATCTAATAACTCATATCCTAGGTGTGGCAGTAGCATGCTAAGATATATATTGAAACATCTGTGCTTAGAAGTTAGGATCTATCTGTTGTAAAAGACAAAATGTAAAGAAAGACAAAATATAGAATGGGTTCTCAGTTCCTAAAAATAACTTCTAATCCAGACAACAGTTATAAAACAATAAATAACTTGCAAGTTGAGGTCATATCATTCATTCTTACAACCATACCACTGTCTATTTTCATAACATTTGCAGCACCTCAAAAAGGGACCATATACCCATTAGCAGTGCTATTATGGACATATAACTTAATATGTCCTTTTTTCACAGGATATAATATTTCAAAGTTCACCCATCTTGTAGGATGTACCTTGTGCCTTTTTATGACTAAATAACATTTCACTATATAACATAACACATTTTGTTTATCTATTGATCAGTTGGTGAACATTTGGGTAGTTTCCACTTTGGGATTATTGTGAATAATGCTTTCATGAACTTTTGTGTACAGGTTTTTCAGTGAACATGGCTTTCCTGAGTATGTACCTATGACAGGAACAAGTGGTAACTCTGTTTAACCTTTTGAGGACTGCCAAACGGTTTTCCAAATTGGCT
Source organism: Mustela nigripes (assembly GCF_022355385.1). NCBI lineage: Eukaryota > Metazoa > Chordata > Mammalia > Carnivora > Mustelidae > Mustela > Mustela nigripes. The sequence goes on along the minus strand of NC_081561.1, from coordinate 124,713,046 downwards.
GCACAATTCTATATTCCCATCAACAATATATGAGGATTTCCATTTCTTCATATCACTGCCAACACATGTTCATTTTTTTTTTTAATTATGGTCATCTTAAGTAGCTACAAAGGGGTATTTTACTTTGATTTTGATTTCCATTTTTCCCTAATAACTTAATGTCATATTGAGCATCCTTTCATGTGCTTACTGGCCATTTATGTATCTTCTTAGTTGAAATGTTTCTTTAAATCCTTGGCTCATTTTTAAATTAGGTTGTTTTTAACATTGCTGATTTATAAGAGTTCTTTATATACTTTGGATACTAGACCTTTACTAGATATGTGCTGTATGGATATTTTCTTCCATTCTGTGGATTGTCTTTTAACTTTCTTGGCAATATCTTCGAAACACAAAAGATTTTAATTTTGATGAAATCCAGTTCATTTTTTCTTTGTTTTCTGATGCTTTTATGTTGTTGTATCTAAGAAACCATTGACTAATACGAGGTGATTTTCTATAGAAATATAGTTCTCTTACTATGTTTTCTTCTAAAGTGTTACAGTTTTAGTTCTTCCATTTAGATCTTTGATCTATTTTGAATTAATTTTGGTATGTGGTACAGGATAAAGGGTCCAACTTCATTCTTTTGTATGTGGATGTTCTGGTTCTTCCAGCATGATTTGTTGAAAATAATTCTCTTTCCTTTATTGGATTGTCTTGGCACTCTCGTTGAAAATGAAATTGTCCACAAATGCATGGTTTTTTTATGTATACTCTTCTGTTTCACTGATTATCTGTCTAACCTATGCCATTACCACACTGTCTTGAATTCTGAATTCTGTAGTTTTGTAGTAAGTTTTAAAAATGAGAATAGGAGTCCTCTATCTTTGTTCATTTTTTAAAAATTATTTTGGCTGTCCTGGATCTTTTACATTTCCATCTGAATTCTAGGATCAGCTCATCATTTTCTGCAAGAAAGTCATTTGGGATTTTGATAGGAATTGTATTGGAATATGTAGATAAATTTGTGGAGTATTGCTATCTTAACAAACAATATTAAGTCTCTCAATACTTGAACACAGGATTTTTCCATTTATTTAGGTCTTCAGTTCGTTTCAACAAGCTTTTATAGTTTACAGTATACAGATCTTATACTTTTGTTAAATTTATTTATTCTTGTGTATTTTTTTATCCCGTTTTTTATCATTTTTAGATTATTCATTATTAGTGTAAATAAATAATACTGATTTTTAAAAGATTTTATTTATTCATTTTTTGAGAGAGGGAGAGAGGCAGAGAGAGAAAGAGTTCCAAGTAGGGGGAAGAGCAGAGCGAGAGGGACAAACAGACTCCCTGCCGAGTGGGGAGCCCATGACCAGGAGATCATGACCTGAACCAAAATCAGGAGTCAGGTGCTTAACTGACTGAGCCACCCTGGTACCCCATTAATATTGATTTTTTTATATTGATCTTGTATCCTACAGCCTCAGTGAACTTGTTTATTACCTGTATTGGTGTTTTTTCTGATTCCTTAGAATGTTCTTTGTTAGAAGATTATGCTAAGTGAAATAAGCAGATAAAGAATTATCATATGGTTTCACTCATGTGTGGAACATAAGGAATAGCATGAAGAACATTAGAGGAAGAAGGAAAAACTGAAGTGGGGGGAATGAGAGAGGGAGACAAACCATGAGAGACTGTGGACTCCAGGAAACAAACAGGGTTTCAGGGCGGGGCTGCGGGGGGGAGAAAGGGGCTGGGTAGCTGGGTGGTGGGTATTAAGGAGGGCACTTTGTGTTATAATGAGCACTGGGTATTTTATGCAATATAATGAACCATTGAACACTACATCAAAAACTAAACATAATAACAAAAAAAGAGATCATGTTACTACAGAAAGAGATATTTTTACTTCTTCCTTTCCAGTTTGAAAGCTCTCTATTTTTCTTGCCTAATTTCCCTGACTACAATTCCCAGGATAGTGCAGAATAAAAATGGAAAAACTGGACATCCTTGTCTTATTCTTAATATTGCAGAAAGCTTATAATCTTTCACTTACAGTGTGATGTTAGCCTGTAAGTTTCTCTTAGATGCCCTTTAAAAGATTGAGTTCCCTACTTTTACTATTTTGTTGAGTATTTTTATCTTTAAAGGATTAGATTATTGTAAGATATTTTTCTATATATAGTTTCTGGATGAACCATCCTCATATTCCAGGGACAGATCCCATTTGGTCATGGTATGTAACATGTAACTGGATTTGATTTGCTAGTTTTCATTGAGAATTTTGTTAAGAATTCTATATTCATAGGGATTATTAGTCTCTAGTATTCTTGTAATGATTTTGGTTTTGACATCAGGGTAATACTGGCCTCATAGAATAAGTTTGGAAGTGTTCCCTCTTTAAGTTTTTGGAAGATATTATGAAAGATTGATGTAAAATCTTTAAATAATTGGTGGAATTCACCCATGAAGCCATATGGTCCTGGGTGTTACTTTGTGGGAAGATTTTTAAATTACTAATTCATTCTCTTATTTGTTATAGATCTGTTAGGATTTTTTGACAGTTTTTGCCATTGTTCTTATTACTCAGTGGAAAAGATGTTATTTGAGATCCTTATTCCATTATTGAGGACATGACCACCTCATAATGAATTTTGGGGTGTAGGTGGCAGAGGGAGAGGGAAATGAAGCAGTCTGTGCACTGAGCACAGATCCCAGAGCCCCATGTTGGACGTGATCCCCTGAGATCATGATCTGAGCCAAAATTGAGAGTCGGATACTTAACTGACTGAGCCACCCAGGTGCCCCTACATAGTGATTCTTAACCATTAAATTTAGATAGGTGGATTTTGTAGAAATTTGGGGAAGAAAATAAAGACTGAAAAGTTTTCTAAGGTTTTTTTTTTTAAGAGATCTGTTCTTCCTAATTATTTCTGAATATAAAAATTTTAACTCAGTATATTGCTTGAACATGAATATTGCTGTAAGTGATAGGTTACTTTTTGTAAAGTTGTAGGTTTTTTTTTTATTTTGGAAAATTTTTCTCGCATAGTTTCTCTGATAAATAACTTCGAAAGAATTGAATCTAATATTAAGGTGGAGAATTTTCAGTTAGGCGGTTTTATTAAGTTTATTATCTCAGCTGTGTGATTCGGGGCATTCATCTCACATCTCTGGACCTCAATTTCATTATCTGTAAAATAGAGATAATCTCAAGAGTTGTTGTGAAGAGTAAATGTATTACTTTTAATACAGTATTGTGCTTGATATATAGTAAATAATTTGCTGTTATTTGCTGTTATTATAAGATGTTGATATAAGTCATTAGTTTTGCTGTGAATTATTTTATCAGCAATGATTATGGCTTGCCATGCCTCTTGTGTTCTCTTATTTTTACGATTGGTGTGACATATCTGAAAAGTAGTTCATTCCATTTATCAGTTATTTCTGGTCTCATCATGGTCTTTTCTCTGAGGCTCTACCTGGCCCTTCAAATCTCCTCACTACCAAATACTCCTATAACCTCCTCTTTTTGTTTTGGTTCCCTCTTTCTTTACCACTTTCAAGGTCCTAGACTCAATGCCTTGGAATCACTTTTGATCCATTTCTTAGAATTGTACATAGTAATATTTGTAATATTTGCATTTATCAGCTTCTGGCCGTTTTCACTCAACTTCTAGTTTCTGTTACTTTGATTTTCATAAAACGTAGCTAAACTCCAATCAAATAGTATCACATGTTGTTCCTCAAAACATGCTTGATTTTATTTTGTTACTCTGTTCACTCCTCCTGGGAATAGGCCTTATTCCCAGAATGCTTCTAAACTCAGTTCACTGTCATCTCCCCCAAAGAAGTCTTTTGATTTCTCCATATGTGCTTTAACCCTTCATACCAGAAATTATTTTTTCTTTCTCTCAACTCTGTTTTAAAACATTTCCTTCTAAAAAATTTTTTTCCTTCTACTTTTTATTATGACAAATGCAGTTGTAAAATTAGAGCTGAAGGAAGTCTTACAAGTCATCTAATTTAAACCTCTAATTTTAGAAATAAAACAACTTGCACAAAACTCTTACTCAAAATTCAAATGGATATTTGATGACTGAGATAGGAATAGGACTTGAGTCTTGGATATACAACATAGTTATTTTTCTGTACACAGCATTGTGATATAAAATAGACATTTCTTAAGCCATTTTGCAATATTTCACTGTGGAGCCATTGAAGTCTATGTAGCTTCTCTGTAAGCAGTAGCCTGTGAATTCTTAAAGGACAAGGAATTAATTTCTCACTGTATCTTTACAGATGCTTCTCAGGGACTACTTCCTGCAAGAATGAATGTATGAAGGCATAATACTTTCCTTTAGTATTAATATTCTTAATGTTAAAACTTGGATCATGTCTCTCACACCTTTTAAAAGAAATTGGTGAATTGAGGCCTGTAGGGGGCAGCCCAACACAGCAAGTTTTGATTGCTCTTGCTAAATAAGCTAGCTACTATGAGATTGTTTTCTACTTAAATTGCTTTCTGTGTGGATTTTTGAAAACTGAAAGCAACTATAATGATAAGCTTTTTGGTGAATATATTTTAAAACAATCTTCATTTATACGAATGGGGACTTCCTGATACAGATAATTTGCTGTTTTATTTTTAAAGCATTGTATGAGAGAGCAAATGATATTTATTTGAACTTTTTAAAATTTTGATTTATTTATTAATTTCTTACACAGATAATCTGATGGCAAATGTCCCTAATTTATTGCTAGAGAAATTAAAATATGCAAAATTGCTGTTATCCCAAGCTACTGAAGCTATTATTAAATAAAATCAGCATTTTCTCAATATTAATTTGTTGCACTGAGCTGGGTCATTGTTTCATTTAATATTTTCCAGTTTAAAAAATATTGCTAGTAATTAAACTGTAGACATATAACAGTAAAAGCTGACATTTATTGAGTACTATGTGCTTAAAATACTATTTTAAGTATTTTACATTTTTAATTCATTTAATCCTCACTACAGCCCTCTGGGATACATGCTGGTACTATCCCTATTATGTAGAGAGGTAATTGAGATAAAGATGAATTATTGAAACTTGCCTAAGGTCACTCACCTTAGTAAGTGAAAGAGCTGGGATTTGAACTCAGGTAGCCTGGCTCCAGATCCCAAACTCTTAATCACTGTTCCCTTTGATAAATGTTAAATTCGTTTCTCTTATTTTCTTACTCTGTTCTAGTGAAACTTTCCATTTGAGACTGTTTTCCAGTTTTTACACACATCAGGCTTCATATTACTTCACCCTTTGGTTGTTTCCTGCCTTTAGTCCTTTTTTTCTTCTAATAGAGAAAATGCATGGACAGAAAGTAAAAACATAACATCCTTTAGTGTGAAGAGATTGAAACAGATAGCTAAAGTTGTGTGGTCTTATTTCTCTTTTATTTATATTTATTTTGTCTAATTACCAATTAAGCAATTTTTAGTGATCACATTAAAACCTGACCTCTCAAATTTAGGAATAAAATGAACTTCACTCCCTGTACTTAAGCATGTGGTAGTATGGGATAATTTTAAAAGACAAAATATTAAATACCTCATTTTAAAAGGGAGATGGATTATGATGAGATGGTATTAAATATTTCCCTAAAAATGGTTTTTTAGCTTCCTTCACAAAGAAATTCTTGATTGTAACACAGTACTTAGTGTTTTTATGATGGTATTCTAACATATGTAAAAATTAGCCTTGTTGTTACTTATTGGTATATAACTCATTCTCTGCTTTTGATAATTTCACCTGTCCTTAGTACCTCTTTGAGAATGTGAGTAGATTTAGTAAAAATAAGTTAGTTTACTGGGTTTGAAATTTGACCAATTGGTAAGTTTGAAATTTGACAAAAGCTTGGGTTAAATGTGAGATGGCATAAAAAGTTACACCTGTTGACTAAAATGAATATAGAGCAGTTTCATACCTAAGTTCAGTAGTATTTGTATCACAAACTATGAACTTTGTATAAACTTTTTAAAGAAAATACTTTTATATCAAGTTAACTCCTTGATTATTATTATGTATTTATTAAGGCACCTCAGATTACAGTTAATGCTTGGGTTTCTTGGAGAAATTGTCAACCTTGGTAATATATGCCAGATATAACCTATACCTTAGGATGGTCAGCCAGAGTCTTACTGCTGCTTTAGTAAGTGAATTGTCTTCCCGTCTTTCCCGAACTTTTCCTGACATGGGTTTTAGCTTCCCAATTTACTGCTGGCCTAAGAGGCTGTTGGCAGTTGTAAGCCTGAACTTAGTCCCAAATAATGTTCCTTTAACTTAGTATTCGAAAAATCTAGATCCAAATTTGTTTCTTTGTGTGACTGTCACATTTTTTATTCAGTCCCTTTTCCTTCCATCTTGAGAATGCCAACATCCAGAAATGATGCCCCATGGGGTAGTCATTTACTCTGTTGATAATTTCAGTGTAAAAAAAATTTGCTTAATCATGTATCTATTCCAATAGTGAAAACTACCTTCTGATTTTTTTTCTGTTCTTCTCATAAATGATTTTCATATAACATGCCAGAACACACAACACCTGTCTGTTAAGAACAGTATTACTAGGCTTTGATTCTTAGTAGTGGTTCCTTCTTTTGGGTAAATATGGCAGTTGCTTTTAGTTTAATTACTCATACTTTTAAAATAACTACTTACTAATAATTTCAAGTAGGTAACAAATAGGGTGAATACTTAGGAATATTTGAAGGAAAAACCAGTGAGGGAAAATGCAAGACTAACCTCCTCTTTATGTTTGTCCTGGACCTGGCAAATTTTGTTTGACACTTCATTTCCTGGTGTCATAGTCTTTGAAGAGGTGTATATCTTATACACTTTTGTTTTGTTTTGTGGGAGGTTATATAATCTTTGTTATCCATGTGGATTGTTTATAGTAAGAAGTAATAAAGAGATAATATACATTTAGAAAACTTACATAGATATATTGATATATGTATTGATTATATAGATACAGATATTGATGGATACATATTTGAAACTCCTCAAATCCTTAGGCAAGGTTTGATTGTGATAAATTAAAATGTTATTTCTCAGTTAAGAAATATGATCTAGTATAAACATTCAGTTATATGTATTACCTTACTTTGATGCTTTAGGGGCATTTTATGGAATATATCTTGCCTTAAACAAGATGTATCTCTCATAGATCTGCTTCCAAAAAGGCTAAAAATTTAAAGGAAAGTAAGTGCTTGTTTAGTGAGCCATTGTTTGTAGGGGGCAGGTAGGAGGGAAAGATCTCTGTAGTAGAATGATGTATCTGTTCATGAGTTCAGAATTGGGTCTGCATTTGGAAACCATATTTGATAGACCATAGATCTACCTTGGCTGTGATCTTTTCATGAAAGTCATCTGTTGGGATGCCTTTGCGCCTCAGTCAATTAAGCATCTGCCTTTGGCTCAGGTCATGATCCCAGTCATGAGTCCTTCATCGGGCTCCCTGTTCAGCAGGGAGTCTGCTTCTCCCTCTCTCTCTCTCTTTCTCTACCCCTCCCTTACTCGTTCTCTCTCTCTCTCAAATAAATAAATTAAAATTTTTTTAAAAGACTTTATTTATTTGACAGAGATCACAGGTAGGTGGAAGGAGGAAGGAAGGAGGCTCCCCGCTGAGCAGAGAGCCCAATGCCAGGTTCGATCCCAGGACCCTGGGATCGTGACCTGAGCCAAAGACAGAGGCTTTAACCCACTGAGCCACCCAGGTACCCCAATAAAATATTTTTTTAAAAGTCAGCTATCTACACACGTATGTGGTGACACAATTTTGCACACAACATAAATTAATTAAAATTGCACTAGTTGTGAAATGATATGAATTAGTAAGCTGAGGATTTCACGTGATTATTGAGTTCACTAATGAGTGATTTGTGTATTAGATACTTGGCTAAGTTAATGCACACAAAACTTTGAGAAGTCAAACTAAATGTATGTTACTTACTTACTGAACTTAATTTAACCATGTTTTACACTAAATTAAATTTGTATTTAAAACAACATTGTTAGAGCACCTGGGTGTCTCAGTGGGTTAAGCCCCTGCCTTCGGTTCAGGTGATGGTCTCGGGGTCTTGGGATCGAGACCCGCATCAGGCTCTCGCTTAGCAGGGAGCCTACTTCTGCCTCTGTCTCTGCCTGCCTCTCTGCCTGCTTGTGATATCTCTCTCTCTCTCTTTCTCTCTCTCTCTGTCAAATAAATAAATAAATAAACTTAAAAAAAAGAAATCATTGTTAATGGAAATTCCATTTGCAGTGTACACAATTACCATATTAAGAAATAGCATGCTTTTAAAACTAAAGACTCAGAAATCTAGTGTAATAAGACTTTTTAACATTTTATTTGTCTAGATTTTTCAAAGCGTGTATAAGAGGGGCACTTCATGTGTATAAAAGGAAAGCATTTCTCCTGCTAGTTTAAAATTTGAGAGAAGTAATATATTTCAGTAAGTTCCTTCTATCCTTTTCCTTTCTCTTTTCTTTTCCTCCATCTTTTTGTCCTACATTCCTTCCTTTACAGAGTCCTTCCTTTTCTCTGCCTCACTAAACTGGGAAGTGTTTTCACTATGTAGGAAAGCATTTCCTATTTTAATTAAAGTTTTGAAGTTTATTTTTAAAAGCAGAGCTTTGCTATAAGAAAAATACCTCTATTAGCTTACATTGAAAATCCTTTTCATCATGATGAGGGTAATTATCTTTTACTTCTCAGAAGTAAGCCATAGCTAATTTCTGACTCTGTGTATATGTTTAAAGTAACTTAGAGTCAGCTTGGGCCAGTTCTGACGTCTGCTTATGTAATGCAGCATCTGTACTCTTCACTAGGTGTTCATTGTAGCTACAGATGCTTCATATAAAACAGGGTAGAGTAGCTTTCAAAAGGATGTACACATCAAAGTGTAACTTGAACTCAGTTTTTACATTGCTTGAGGAATCCTTAATAGAATAGAACTAAGAAATTTGCTTTTCCCCCTAACACATTATCATTGTAACATTTAAAAATTTTTTTACTTCCATGACTTACTAAATCATATCATATACAAATGAATAGTTTTATTACTTTGGAGAGTTTAAACAGTGCCCATATTAAATATTATTGAAACCCATATTCTGTATAATAAGGAAGGTTTCCTTTAATTATAATTATAATTCTGGGAAATAATGATGCTGCTTTTGTTAGAGTTAAAAAAAAAAAAAACCTTAAATAAAACACTCTGTTTTTAAGTTGGAATAGCGTGCTGCCACTCATTTTGTAGTTTGGCTAATACCTCTTCATGAGGCCAACCAAGTTTATCATTTTTTAAGACCTGATTCCTAAGAGATCTTTAAAGTAAGTACAGTGCTTGAAGCTATTAACTCAGTGTATATCCTCTTTTGCTAGTGAATTATTTGAAGCAGGATGCCTCTTGCCTTCCCTCGCCACTGTCACCTTTCCATTTCTCAGATAAACTCACCTAAATTACATAAGAATTCATTTTTTATGTATATGATCCTTTTAGAACCCTGCTTAAAAATCACAGCTTCAATGTACTAAATACATGTTTGTGCTATTTTCAAATTTCGATTATGATAAAGAAACCTGTAATTTGATTTGCTGAATTGGTGGCATTGGATTATTACTATCTTGAAATAAAATACTCTTGGAATACATCAGCCTGCTTCGGATTCCGTAGAATCTGTACATATTGTATTCCCAAAATTTTACATTTTTTTGGCAGGTGGGGCCTTGTATGCAGGGAATGGGGGAGGAAGAGGGAAGGAATCCCAAGCTGACTCCCCACTGAGCACAGAGCCCTATCTTCATGATTCTGAGATCATGACCAAGCCAAAACCAAGAGTCCCACATTCAACTGACTGAGCCAACCAGGTGCCCCACCATTCTAGATTCTAAATCAAGAATTTGCAAGAGGAAGAGATCCCTCTTCCTGCAGAGTCCCTTGTCCCCATTCAGGTCATAGCAGTGTGGATGGCAATCAGAGGTTCAAGCTAGAAAGGAAGGACGAAGGAAGATCCTTTGCTCTCTTGAGACGTTTCTGAAAAAGCTCAGAAATAGTAGACATATGAGTCTACAATCTGGGTAGCAGTTTATCAATAAGGACATTTTTTATGATTCAGACACTGGTTAAGATAGACTATTTCTATTATATAAACCCCCTTATTATTAAATTCTGGGTCTATTTTAGTAAACCTTAACCCATTTTAGTTAGCATTTTAAAATTTCAGAACCTTTTGGCCTTAAGTATCAGAGCATGAACTTTAAATGAGTTTTGGTGAACGTTTAAGGCAAAGTTATTTAAATTTTCATAGACAACTTTAAAATTGCTATTACACTGTACAACTTTAAAAACTAATTTTTTTTTAAATTAATGAGGGTGGGAATATTTCTCTGATCCTTACTGTTTAGGGGCTCTTGTCCTTTAATATTTTTTTTTTTTAATTTTGAGAGGAAATAAAATTATCTTTTTTTTTTTAATCATGAAATAAATGGTATGATGAACACTTATAAACCAAACTATGAACTGGACTATCACCACAGAAGGATTCCTCTCACAGTCCATATGAGAGGTCTTTTTACATTATTTTCTTTCTCATAATAGCTTTACTGAGGTATAAATTTGATATCATGAACTTCCCCCTTTAAAAGTTCATTGTTTTTTTTCCCTTTTATTTTTTAGAATATTCAGAAAGTTGGTGCAGCCATTACACTACTCTATAATTCCAGAACATTTTTATCATCCCGAAAGAAACCGTATACCACATTAGTGTCACTCCTCATTCTCCCTTTCCTCCAGCCCATGGCAACCACGAAACTACTTTTTGTATCTGTTTGCCTATTCTGAACATTTTGTATAAATGGGATCTTATAATATATGGCTTTTTCTGTCTGGCTTCTTTTACTTGCATTGTATTTCCATGGCTCATCAGTGTTGTTGAATGCTTTAGTACATTCCTTTTTATGGCCAACTAATATTCCATTACATGAAAAAATTATATTTTGTTAATCCATTCACCAGTTGATGGGCATTTGGATTGTTTCTACCTTTCTGTTATGAATAACTGCTGCTGTGAACATTAATGTACAGGTTTTTGTGTGGACGTATATTTTCATTTCTTTTGGGTAGATACTTGGGAGTAGAATTGCTGGGTTATGTGGTAATTCTGTGTGTAATCTTTTGAGGAACTGCCGGACTGTTTTCCGAAGAATCTGAACCATTTCAGATTCTCATCAACAGTGTTCAGTGGTTCCCATTTTTGTGTGTCCACATCCTTGCTAACACCAGTTATTTTTTACCATTTTAAGTATAACTGCCTTAACAGGTATGCAGGGGTATATATTTTTGGTTTTGATTTGCACTTCCATAATTACTAATGATGTTAAACATCTTTTCATGTGCTTACTGGTTATTTGGATGTCATCTTAGGAGAAATATCTTTAAATTCTTTGCTCATTTTTAAATTTGGTTGTCTTTTTGCTGTTGATTGGAAGAGTTTCTCTTATGAATCCTTTATCAGATACATGATTTGCAAATATTTTCTTCCATATTGTGGTTTTCTTATTTTCTTCATGGTATCTTTGAAGTACAGAGATTTTTCATTTTGATGAAGTCTAGCTTACTTTTCCGTTGGTCATTTGTGCTGCTGGATTGTCATAGCTAAGAAACTGTTGCATAATTCAAAGCCATAAAAATTTCCTCTTGTGTTTTCTTCTGAGTTTTATAGCTTTACTACATTGCTTTTTTTTAACTTATTCTTCAGAGTAATCAAGTACTATGCTTTTTGAATTTTTTAATTACCTGATTACGTCGTCAGGGAGATCTGTGAAATATTTGTCACTTGTTTTCCTTTGCTATTTCTAAAAAAATTACCAGAATTTATGAAATCTGCTTTTTTTTCTTTTTAAAGAAACTCTGTACCCAACATGGGGCTCGAATTTACAACCCCAAGATCAAGAGTCTTATGCTCTATTGAGCCAATCAGGTGCTCCTGTGAAATTTACTTTTGATGATACTTCAGCAAGATGAATTTTTAAAATTATTTTTAATAATTTTAATTTTAAATAATTTTAAAAATTATTAAAATAGGGACGCCTGGGTGGCTCAGCTGGTTAAGCGGCTGCCTTCGGCTCGGGTCATGATCGCAGGGTCCTGGGATCGAGCCCCACATCAGGCTCCTTGCTCAACAGGGAGCCTGCTTCTCTCTCTGTCTCTGCCTGCCACTCTGTCTGCCTGTGCTTGCTCTCACTCTCACTCTCTCTCTGACAAATAAATAAATTAAAAAAATATATATATATATAAATTATTAAAATAACATAATTATCCATGTTCACATACTATAAACTTTATTTAGCAGTCACTGTAAAACCCACAGACCATGCCAAGAGGTCTTAGGATCTTTGAGCTTCAGTAGCTCCTGGCCCAGGGTTAGAAGCACTTTTCCTGTGGATGAGATCAGGAAAACAGAATTTCAGTTCTGTGGTCAGTACAACCTCTTTTACTCAGATGTTTTTTTCTTGCTACTTTGATTTCTTTATTTACACAAATTAAAAGTGCTGCCTAATTATTTTACATAAGCATACCGTAAAGATAGAAATAATCTATATACAAAAGTGCCCTTGTATCCTTCAGTAGAAAACAGTTTATTAATTGTATCACTCTTTTATGCAACTTTTTAGTGTGGCTTTGGATAAAATTAGCAAAGATACTTTAAAGTTCTTTAAATCTTGAAATTTAAACTATGATTCCCTTGGTATGGTTTTTAAATCTTTTGGAAGAAACCTTAAAAGAAGTAAGATAATTATTACTAAATCATGAATCCAAGGGGCACCTGGGTGGCTCAGTGGGTTAAGCCTCTGCCTTCGGCAGAGGTCATGGTCTCAGGGTCCTGGGATCAAACCCTACCTACATCAGCAGCCTGCTTCCCCCCTGCCCTGCCCCCAACTCTCTGCCTACTTGTGATCTCTGATAAATAAATAAATTAAAATCTTTAAAAAATAAAAATAAAATAAAAACATCAATCCTACGGGGCACCTGGGTGGCTCAGTGGGTTAAGCCACTGCCTTCAGCTCAGGTCATGATCTCAGGGTCCTGGGATCGAGTCCCGCATGGGGCTCTCTGCTCAGCAGGGAGCCTGCTTCCCTCTATCGCTCTCTCTGCCTGCCTCTCCATCTACTTGTGATCTCTCTTTGTCAAATAAATAAATAAAATCTTTAAAAAAAAAAAATCAATCCTAACACTTTCATGAGAAGTTTCTCATTTGGCCACTGTACTGATAATTTCATATGAAAAATTTAAAAGCTATAACTTGTTTTATAAATCGACTCATGTAGCCTTAAATTGATCTCTGTTGTTTGTTTTTTTTTGTTTGTTTGTTTGTTTGTTTTAAGATTTATTTATTTATTTATTTATTTGACAGACAGAGATCACAAGTAGGCAGAGAGGCAGGCAGAGAGAGGAAGGGAAGTAGGCTCCCTGCTGAGCAGAAAGCCTGACGTGGGGCTCGATCCCAGGACCCTGCGATCATGACCTGAGCTGAAGGCAGAGGCCCCAACCCACTGAGCCACCCAGGCATCCGTTGATCTCAGTTTTGAGTAGGAGGGAATAGTGCTTCCCTATAACACATTTTATTCAGCGAATGGATATGAGGAAGACACAAACTGTTCCTTGTATTTGAGGAAAATTTACCTTAACCATTTATGGAACAAAATATATTTGGCATGGTCTAGACAGAATTATAATAAATATAACAATTTAAATAACAGAAAACACAAACTTCAAACCAGTTGTGTGGATATAATTCTTATGAGTGCTTTCATTTAATCATAGTCTCGATTAAAATACTACTGCTTTGAGGATTAAGTGTCCCTGACTATAATAATGACAGCTTTTCAAATGCTAATTATTATTTTTTACTGTTGTTGGGAATATTAAAAGTGGACTTCAGACTCTGGTATCACGGCTACAGAAAGTGCTTATTTTCAAGTCTACCTCCCTACATAGAGGATAAATGTAGTAGTCTGATTAAGTGGCACAGACTACCCCCCACCCCCTCACCAACTCCTCTCCTTGCCCCCTTCCTGCCTTCCTACCACCAAAGGACTGTTTACTGTAAAGGTCTAAAAGCATTCATTTGAAAATGGTCTGTTTGTACTTAATGAGGTATATAATTGTGTATATTCTTAAGCTAATTTTAATATGAGGCTTCTTTTATAAAGCTTGTGATACAAAATTTGACATGCATGAATATATCTTGGGCCAAATATGCATGTGACAGTTTGAAGCACATATCATGTGTCATTGTTGGTAATATCTGGCAGCATATCCTGTGTAAACCCCTGTTTTCTTTTTCTCTCTGCCACATGTTTATTCTAATTAACAAGACTACAAAGGGAACTGATGCTTGAATACCAGTTATTTTTCATTTTCTCTGTTACTGATTCTTTGGTTCCACAGTTAACCAGTGTTGTTTAAAAGGGAGGAATGAAAATCAATTCTTGTTAAGCACCTGTTGCAGTAGGTGTTTTATGTATCTCATCTTATTTAATTATCACAGCAATCCTTCAAAGATAAATATTATTGCCATTTTTCAAATTCAGAAACAGACTCCTAAAGATTGTTGTGATTTGCCAAGGTATGCAGTCAGTCATGTTGTGAGTTGGGACTCCACCAAGGCTTGACTTACTTCACTACCTTTGGCATTCCAAGCTCTAGATGCTAAGCTCTTAGCCCACTTTTGCCCCCCCCCCCCCATTCATTCATTTTTCACAGGTATCATCATATGGCAGCTGCTGCTCTCTGAACCCTTTAGTGAGGAGGGGACATGTGAGAGAAAGGATTGATAGTGCAGTCTGCCTGAAATGGCTTTATCTCTATTTAAAAAAATATTATGTGTTTCAAATTGAAAGCATCAGAACCTTCTATATTCCCTCCTTTGTTTTCTTGCTCTTTTGAAACTCCCTACTGTTTTCATACCTAATATCCTACCACATTTAGCATATATTTCTTTGTACCTACTGGTGTATATATATATATATATATCTTCCACTCTTAGGAGATGAAATTTTGTAACCAGTTAGTAGCTTTTTCATTTTTATTTTTGTTTTTGCTCTAGCTGCCTGAAAACTGTGGTTAAATTCTGTGTTCAGGCTTTTAAATTTTCTCTCATAGCACTTTGTACATATTTCTGTTATCACTTAACACTGTATTACAGTTAACTTCTGTGTACTTAATTATTTTGTTTCTACCAACAGCAGTACCCTAGTAAGTACTCAGTAAATATTCACTGAGTAAAGATTTCTGAGGTAATTTACCCCTTGCCCTTTGGTCCTTAGTCAGAGGTCCTGTATATGGGTACTGCTATTGGGATAATTTTGTTCAAACTATGTGTTAATAGCTTTTGTTGTCACTGTATACATGCTTTTGTTATAAGCATTCACAATTTTTTAAACATAGGAATAAGTGAAACCATATGATAATTGACCTTCTCTGTTTGACTTATTTCACTTAGCATAATCTCCTTCATTCCCATCCATTTTTATGCAAAAGTTGGGTATTCATCCTTTCTAATGGCTGAATAATATTCCATTGTATATATGGACCACATCTTCTTTATCCATTCTTCTGTTGAAGGGCATTTTGGCTCTTTCCACAGTTTGGCTATTATGGACATAACTGCTATGAACGTTGGGGTGCGTATGGCCTCTTCACTACGTCTGTAACTTTGTGGTAAATACCCAGTAGTGCAATTGCTGGAATCATAGCATAGCTCTATTTTTAATTTTTTGAGGAACCTCCAAACTGTTTTCCAAAGTTGCTGTACCACTTTGCATTCCCACCAACAGTGTGAGAGGGATTCCCTTTCTCTACACCCTCTCCAACATTTGTTGTTTCTTGCCTCAGATTTTTGCCATTCTAACTGGCGTAAGACGATATCTCGATGTGGTTTTGATTTGAATCTCCCTGATAGCTAATGATGATGAACACTTTTTCATGTGTCTGTTAGCCATTTGGATGTCATCTTTGGACAAGTGTCCGCTCATGTCTTTTGCCCATTTTCTGACTTGATTATCTGCTTTTGGGGAGTTGAGTTTGAGAAGTTCTTATAGATCTTGGATATCAGCCCTTTTTCTGTAGTGTCATTTGCAGATATCTTCTCCCATTCTGTAGAAGGAAGGGAAAAATGGGAGAGAAAACGGAGTGGGTGATGAACCATAAGAAACTATGGACTCCAGGGAACAAACTGAGAGTTTTAGAGGGGAGGGGGATAAGGGGATGACTGAGCATGGTGATGGGTATTAAGGAGGGCACGGATTGCATGAAGCACTGGGTGTTACACGCAAACAGTGAATCATGGAACACTACACCAAAAACTAATGATGTACTGTATGGTGACTAATGTAACACAATTTTTAAAAATAGAATAAAAAAAATAAACGTAGGCAGGAAATACAGTGTTCTTCATTGAAATTTATTTATCTTTTTACCTTTGTAATGCCTGTCACTGCTGTTAGTGGAGTATCAGTGACTCTGATTCTGTGAAGTATTATATTGTGGATTTGGTTTTTTGTTGTCATTTTTACAGGATCTGTAAGAAAAGTTATATTGGTCTTCATCATTGTTACCATCTTGGTAACAATGAAAATTTCACTACTTATCGTGTAAAGCTTTCAAATTATTAAATTTAGTTCGTATTTTAAACTTGTGTGTCAAATGAAAGTACACTGATTTTGTTGGTGAGATTTTTGATATTGGAGGTAGCTTTTGTGGTGGATGACATACACAGTTATTTTCATTATATTAGAGTTGTAAATTGTGAAGTCTAGTTTTTATAATGTCTTTCTGTTTATGCTCTTATAAATATAGTAAGTTTTATATACAAATGAGAGCAATCTTTTTTACTTCTTACTGTTTGTCTAATTTGCCCTTCAGATTCAGTTCTTCTAAAAGACTTAGAACTACTTGCATAGTTAATGGAACAAATCAAATTACATTATTAATCAATACATGGACATTGCTAATTTTTTGTATATAGCTGATTTTTAAAAAATATCTACAAATCTAACAAATGAAACACTCTGTTATACTTACAGAACTTTTATAAATCAAATAATTATGCTTAATACATGTAGTGAATCATTAATCATCCTGTTTCAGAGAACTTACAAAGCATACACACAAAGTATAGCTGATGATAAACTTGTTACACCTCAGGAGATGCAAGATATATAAATTATAAATAAAATACTTATTTAAGAATATCCATCTAAGACTCACTCAGTTTACAGTGATTCAGGTCAGTGGTTGCAGATCCTGAACCTGGATACTGCTTCTAGAATGATTCTATCCAAGAACTTTTTTTTTTCTTTTTTAAGATTTACTTATTTATTTGAGAGAGAGAGAGAGAGCACGCGTGCACATGGAGGAAGGGTCAGAGGGAAAGGGAAAGAGAATCTCAAGCAGATGCTCCGTGGAGCAAGGAGCCCAGGAAAGGGCTCAGTCTCAGTACCCGAGATCATGACCTGAGCCATAGTCAGGAGTCGGAGGCTTAACCGGCTGAGCCAAAGAGGTGTCCTTGATTCTGTCCAGCCTTTCATAACAGCTGGGTCCGTTGTTGTCATCGGGTTCTCCCTGCTGTTTCAGAGGGAGACCCCCAACCTCATATTCCCCCACCTTCCTTTTAATAATGGCCATTTTTAAGGTTCACAACCCAGAATCATCATGCAGCTACTGAGCATCTTTTTAGGTTGTATCCTTGCTGAATTTTTGTTTTTCTCCTTCATAACTTTTAATCTCACTTTGTTTCAGTGAATAGAATCTCTTTTTACTATCTGATGAGATTCTTCCTCCTCTTTATGGTCATTGGCTCTATGGTCAATGAGCCAGATATGTCCCCTTCTAGCTGTAAGTTGTCATTTTTGACAAAACCAACATTTCTAATTCCTATTATATGTTAAATACTATATGACCAAAAGAGTAAAATTATTGGTAATGCTATGTAGTGACAGGATAACTGTGAGATTAGTATATCTTCTTACATAATTCTGCATTTTTATATTACGACTCAATACAAAATACATTTCTGTATTCAGTAAATTTCTGTTGAGTGTCAAGTCATATTTAATGAGAGCATTAACAGCACTTACTGAGCACTTATACTGTGTGCTGGGCATTGTTCTAAGTGCTTTACATCAGTTTAAAATGTATAATCTTCACATGCAGTTTTAAGAAATAATACAGAAAGCTCTTTATACTGTTCATCCAGTTTCTTTCATTCTTGACATCTTATATATATATGTATGTGTGTATATATATATATGTATCTTTTATATAGTATAATATCATAACCAGGAAGTTGACATTGATACAATACACAAACCTTATTCATATTTCATTCATTTTGTTCCAACAAAAACATTCCTTGGGCTACCCCGTGCTTTTTTTTAATAGGGTTGT